>NW_026000207.1:646129-688737 GCF_001458135.2 Marmota marmota marmota
CCTTTATAATGGATATAAACAAACTAAGAGTAGAAAATACCTCCCTTAAATTGCTAATAAGTCTCACTAAAGGGATTACATGCTCTTAAGAAGGGCTTGCTTGTGAGGGGAGTGTTAGTCCTTTTGTCCTTCTTCCGTCTGCCATGTAAGGGTACAGCGATCTTCCCCTCCAGAAGACACAGCATCCAAGGAACCAACTTGGAAGCAGAGTGCAGCCCTCACCAGAAAACAGAACTTCTGACCACCTGACCTTAAACTTTAGTGTTTCAGAATTGTGAGAAGCAAATTTCTGTTCTTCAAAAATCACCTCGTCAGTAGCATTCTATTAAAGCATCACAAAATGGACTAAGACACGTGTGAAATATGCATTTATGTATATATCTCTGTACATATATTTCACAATAAATTAGAATACAGTAGAATAAAAAAAGTCTCACTAAAAGAAATAAAGAAAACCTATAATACATTGTTAAATTAGTTCATCTAAGTCAGGAATAAAGGAGGAACTATCATTGTCCATATTGTCCTTGAACATTAGACTGTAAGTGTGATCGTAGGAGCAAAGGTTACTCCATTTTTTTTATGACTCCATCCTGTAAAACAACCATGCCAAGTAGAAGAGTCGTGACTGAAGCAAGATGTTCTTTTCCTTTTGCTATAGAAACCTTTAAGAACACGGAACTACCTAATGGGGCATTGTTTCTGTAACTAGGGTAACAGGGCTCTGTTTCTGTAACTGGGGTGACTGGGCTAACTGTGATTGGTTAGGCTTCCCTCTGCCTGACTGCACTCTCCTGCTTCTGTAACCTGGCTGGCTTGCATTGGCTGGACCCCCAAACATCCCTATTGCGGTTTTCAGGCTTATAAGGAGGGCCCTTGCAATTGTTCGGGGCTGATCAGGGGAATAGCTTTATGTTCTGGTCAGCTGCCACCGGTGTGCTTCAATAAAGGCTTGATTCGATTATATGTGAGTGGTCTGGAAGTCAGTTCATGAAACCCTGGGACAAAGCTTTAACTATAACATTTGGGGGCTCGTCCGGGATCCATTTCTTCCCTACCCTCATGCCAAATTTGCCTCCAATGACGGGCCTTTGGACCTCGGCCCTGGAGTAGAGGGGAGCTCCTGAGAGACGTTCCTCAGCCTCACTCTGAGGACGACTCCAATCCATCCTAGGACGCTCTGAAAAGCCTCCTGCTGGCTGTCAGTTCTGGTGAGTCAACTCTTCTGGGGGAAAAGGTCAGATTGGACGCAGTCGCTTACACCTTCCCCGGGACAGGACGAGACGTTGTCACAGTCTCCCTGGAGGTCTCCCTGTGTGACCTCATCTGTCTGTTTCTGGGGCCCACTGGAGGCCTCCCTGTGGGGCCTCATCTGTCTGGGGGCAAGAGGAGATGTGATCTCTGCCCCATTAGAGGTCTCCCTGTGTGATCGATTGTTGCTTGTCCTGTGTCTGTTCTGCTGTTTGTCGTTTCTCTAGCATCTTCTTACTGTTTGTCATCTGTCCTGTGTCTGCTGGCTGGCTGTTTGTCTTGTGTTTGTCTATCCGAGTGTTGTGCTGGGCCCTTTTCTTGTTCCCATAACCGCTCTTCTTTCATCAGGACTCCTTCGCTCCACCAACATCAGAGACAAGGAAGTTCTACTGACCCCTTTAATTTGTTTTCTTAACACTTTTCAGGACTTTGTCTGTTGGTTTGTTTTTGTTTGTTCCCTTTGTGTTCTGTGTTAATTTCTACCTCAGTTTGTTTCTAATGGGAAAAAAATGGTTAAAATGGTTTTAACTGTGCTCACTACAGCTTGCATTAGAATGTAAAGTGCTGCCAACAGGAATAAAAATTGTCAAAAGTAAAGGCTAAAGGTAAAAAGAAAAAGGCATTCTAGAGATTGTCTTCATTTAGAAACTGGGCCAGATGGCCAATTGGGTAATTCATGTGACTTCCTATAGAGGACAGATTAAAACTAAAGTGTTTTATAAAATTATTATTCCTAAATTGTATAACAAAAAGCATAATTTTGGCTTTTGTCTCTCAGTATTTGCAAGCATAAATAACTCCCAACTACTAAAAAATGGTCTAAAGATTTTTCAATGTCAGGCTAAAAGTTGGTGGCCCTTATCCAAGAAACGAGAAAAACCAGTTTAAAATGGGACCCCACCCTGGGGGACTCTCCCAAGGAGACCGATGAAGCTGCATCTCTGGGAAGTTCCTCCAGGGAAAAGTAAGCCCCCTTCGTTTGTCTATGTTCCCCCAACTCTCTTCAGCGTTCATGAACAGGACCACCTCAGGAAAAAGGTCAGAAAACTTTTAAAATTCTATATTTGTTAAACTCATAATTTTGATCCAATATGCCTAGGTTAATATGTTTTTCTGATGACACTCTGCTTTATTCTAAGGCCAATTTACAAGGGTTGACTCACAATCTAATAGGTTTTTAAAAAATAAGCTACAAGGCTTTTGTGTGTCTGTTTGCTTTGTGTGGGTGCACCAGTGTACTGTCTGTCTACATGTATTGCCATGTCTACATATATTTGGTACAAAAACTTGACATATGAGCTCATAAATTAAAATTTTTAAAAAATAGATCCAAATACTTTTGGTTAATATAATTTAAAAGGTTCAATTTAAATTGGAAAAATAAATAAAAGTACAAATGTCTTTAAAGTTACTAATGCACAGTTTTGTTTCTAGATGGTTAAACAGCTGTTAAAATGTTAATGTCTATAAAGTGTCTGATATCCATTGTCTCTAGGATTTTTATTCAACAAAAAAAGATTACTAATACTATTCAATGCACTTGTCTGATACCTTGTTTTTTTTAAAAAAAAGATACATAAATTTTATCTAAACGTATATAAAATTAATCATGGATGTGTTTGTTAGAGACATCTAATTGGTACAAAGTTAAAAATGCTGACTGTTAAATATAATATCAAGTACTTTTAACTCCTTAAATTCCATAAGGTAAAATGCTTAAACAATGTTGGTGTTTTCACAAATTGGTAAACTAAAAAAGAAATTTGAAATTATTTTGTGTTATTATAAAAACAATGTTACTCTAAATTACAAAGTCCCAACAGGTATAATTCTATATACAAGGAGTCAAGAGGTTTCAACTGTATTTCAATTAAAGTACTGTAAATAACAAATATTTCATCTTATTAAAATGGATTAATTTATCTAAACTCAAAAGTTTATAAGGGTTATTTCAAGGTACAAACAAAAAAAATCAATGGGTTAAAAAAATTATTAAAAAGTTCTAAATATAAAAATATATTTAATGAAAAACGTTTCCAGGTAAAAAGTCTTTATGTGATAAAGTATAATTATAATGCATTTAAGTAAACAACAAAAGGGTCTAATTAAGTAATATAAAGGTCTATAAATAAAAGACAAATATTAAAAGGTTTATATGTAACTAAGTTGGTTATATATGTAACACAAATATTTAAAACTATTCAAGGTTGTTCCCTAAGGACAAATAATAATGTATTGATATATTTATATGTTAAAATGACAAAAACTTCTAAAAATATTAATTACATTATGTCTGTTAAGGTTTATCCCCTAGAACAAGTAATCTTGGAGAAATTAAGGTTTATACATCTGTGGCTAAACAGCAACTGTTATTTTAAAATACTGTCCTGCATTACAAAGTCTAGATTTTCCTTTAAAAGCTAACCTTGGTTAATATAAAAACATCAATAAAAGTGTGGTACATTACTCTTCTTTACAGATTAAATATGTTCATATCTTTCAGGTATACAAGTCTTTAAGGAAAAAGGTTTAAAGAACATTTTATCAAGCGGGTAGTCTCCAAACTAAAATTGTCTGTAATGGTAATTTATACTTATAAAGGTAATAGATTTTATTGGGGATTTATATTATTTGATGTTTAGTAACCAAATCTTATGTTACCTTTTACACTAAAATATAAAAAATTAAAGATATTTTAAAAAGTAATGAAAGCCTAATTTTTTAAAGGTTAAATAATATAAAACATTTTGCCACTTTTCCACATAAAAAAATGTTAAGGGCTCTCAGCCTTTCCTTAATTAATGTTTCAGATGTATGTCATATTGTACTACTAACATTCATGCAGAGTCAGAAAACAATATATGTAAACTTTATAAAATGATACTAAAAAAAGACAAAGATCAACTTTAGAACTAAAACACTTTACCTAAGATTGTTAAGAGCCCTGCCTTACCTGAGATAAGGCTCTGCCTCTCACCTTACAACTTGTCAGAATAACTTCAAAGTAGGCCAGATTTCAGTTAATTTAAAGTTATATTCAAAGATTAATTTTATTGGAAAGATTACTGTGATCTCAAATAAAAAATATAATGTATAACTCAGGCAAAGTTCAAAATTATACACAAGCTAAATATGTTTTTCTATTGTTAATTTCACTTGGTATTTTCATTATAACTAAAAAAAATGTGACCACTACACTTAGAGCAACCAAGAAAGAGACCTTTACTGTGACAATGTCTGATTAACATGAGAGAGAGAGAGAGAGAGAGAGGCAAAAGAAAGAGAGAGAATGGAAAGTAGAGAGAGAAAGGAAAGTGCAAGAGGGGGGGAGGAGAGAAGGAAAAAGAGAGGAAAAAAGTGAAAGGGAAATGAGAGAAGGGAAAGTGAGAGAAAAAGGAGAGAGCAAGAGAGGAGGACCTGGCAAGAGAGAGTTTTTATAGCCAAAAATCTAATGGGGTCTCTGGGTCTGCAAGCTGCCTTGTTGGCGTACAGTGATTGGATCACAGTAGATGCTAAGGTGTCATCTTCTGCCTTCAGGCAGGTCTTCAGCATTACATAAATTAATACATAAAATAAGGATATTGTGTTATGTAAAAATCAACTGTAAAGTTATAAGCATTAAAGTTAAAGCCCAGCATTCTTACTTTAAACTGGTAAAACTGACTTGCTGGATGTTTAAGGCCAAATTTAAATATTAAGGTTAAAATAAAGGGGCCAAAGAAACCAATATTTGGCTCTTGCCCTCTGAGTCAGCCTGAACCCAGGACAGGGGGAAGCTTTGCAACTCCAGGCCACATAACCTCCTGATAAGGGAGATTAATGAGACCCCTGGAGAACAGAAAGCCAATGAGTGTCCATGCTGCAAAAGAGGAGGGTCATTAAAAAGGGGAGACATGCCTGATGCTTCCAAGGGAAGACATATGGTCAGCAAGACCTTGACCCATTCTAATGCAGATGACACTAACAGAACTAAAATGCTGCTCACAAGTTCCCCAAGAATGTCCTCCGAGGAAACTCAGCTGACTCTTATCAATAGATAGGAATAAGTTCAGTTTTACCAGTTTGGTCTTAAACACTTAGCAAAAAACAGTTAAAACCAAAGCACAACCATTCCCAGACATTTAAAAAGAAACAACCGTTATTTTAATGTAACTTAAAATGTGCACTAGTGTGAGCATCCTCAAAAATAAGTAAAACTGGAGGCAACAAAGAAAAATTCTAGACAAAAATGCCTGATAACTATCAATAAAAAACTGCCAGAAGTTTTTAGTCAGTTTAAAGCCCACAGATCTTCCTAACTTCCTACACAAGTAGATGTAATCAATGTTTATTAATATAATTATATAGCCCTAAGTAACAAAAGGATCTTTACTGAACACAGAGGTCATGCCAAAAAGGTATTTGTTTCAAAAATCAGATGACATTAACTAATTTAAATAAATGTTGTGTCTACATTCCTGATAATTCTTACAATGTTAAAAATTTATATTCCCTAAAAAAGTGCCTTATTAGGCTTTGTTAGGCCTTGTTATGGGGACATTTTCTCAGGTCTTCCACCTCCTTGTAAACAAATATTAATTTCTGTCATTTTCATATTCATGGACAGATTCCAGATGCTACAACTGCTATTTTGTATTAATCTTACTTCAGCACTCATGTCTTTTTGTTTCTCTCATAGAAGTGCCCACCCCAGGTGAATTTATATCCTGTTCTTCCTGAACCAGATGTTTTACCATGGACTCCTTGACCCACTCAGTTTCTAAAAAAGGACTCCAAACTGCTTGCCCACTGCACATCGCCCCCTTTAACCTGGAAGTAGCAAGAACGGTCATTGCCCTTTTCCCTTATGGCAGTTGGAGGTCCCTAATATTAGAGGAAAAATTAAGGTCAACATAGATGTTCACCAATATGTCTAGCTCAGGAAGATGTACCTGGGAAACTACTCCCAAGATCACCCTGGGTGATCTCCCATAAAGAGACACTTGCTTCCACAACCCAACTTATAAGTGGGACAACTCCCCTTTCACCAAAAATTGTGCTTCCCGGGTCCCACTTCAAACTCCTTGCCTATATCTCCAAACTGTCAATAACTCTGAACTATGTAACCCACTATTTTGATGGAATAAAAGGGAAAGAACACCTGGACTTATTAAAAGGCCAGAGCCCACTGATTTATCAACAGAGACTGGCTGCCCCCATTTTAGTTCCCCTCCTGGCTGGTTTGGGAAGTCCCTCAGCCATCAAATAGATATAGATTTAGAAAAACTAGAAAGGTCAATCTCCAAACTAAAGGTTTCAGTAGACTCTCTGACAGAAAGAGTCTTACAAAACAGATGAAGTCTAGATGGTCTCTTTCTGAAACAAGGAGGACTTTGTATGGCTCCAGGAGAAATTTGTTTCTCTGCAAACCATTCTGGGGTAATAAAGAACAGTTTGGCGCTTGTGAGAAACAGGTTAAAGGAAAGAGATGAAGCACTAGAAACTTCAGGCAATTGGTTCCAAAACCTATTCTCATGGTCCCCTTGGTTGACTACCATCATTTCAGCCGTAGTTGGGCCCCTAGTACTTCTCCTGATTGGGATTACTGTAGGACCCTGCCTCTTAAAAACCCTCCTAAACCATATACACAAGAATGTAGGTGAGGTCAGACTTATGGTCTTGCGAGCCCAGTACAGTCCCTTAGACACAGAAGGATGGAAAAAAACCTGAGGCCTAATGATGTGCAAGATTGACATCAAACCTACTAAAACCAGTGGAGAATGTGATAGTAGGAGCAAATGTGACTCCATTTTGTTTTATGACTTCATCCTGTAAAACAACCATGCCAAGTGGAAGAGTCATGACTGGGGCAAGTTGTTCTTTTCCTTTTGCTATAGAAACCTTTAAGAACACGGAACTACCTAATGGGGCATTGTTTCTGTAACTAGGGTAACAGGGCTCTGTTTCTGTAACTGGGGTGACTGAGCTAACTGGGATTGGTTAGGCTTCCCTCCGCCTGACTGCACTGTCCCGCTTCTGTAACCTGGCTGGCTTGCATTGGCTGGACCCCCGAACATCCCTTTTGCGGTTTTCAGGCTTATAAGGAGGGCCTTTGCAGTTGTTCGGGGCTGATCAGGGGAACAGCTTTATGTTCTGCTCAGCCACCATTGGTGTGCTTCAATAAAGGCTTGATTCGATTATATGTGAGTGGTCTGGAAGTCAGTTTATGAAACCCTGGGATGAAGCTTTAACTATAATATAAGAACTACTTTTTCAGTTATGACAAAAAGGGACCAAGAATGGGAATGGGAATTGAATCTTCCCTCTTCTCCTGAACTCACTAAGGCAACTCCTGTGACAGCACCATCACAATGGATCCCCCTGTGAGCATCCTGATCAGTGTGGGACCCACCCTCGAGCCCACCTTCACAGCATGTAGTTTCTACCCTTCTCTCTCCAGTGGAACCACTGGATTCTGACAAGAGACTGTGCAACTTAATTACTGGGGCGCATGTGAGTAAGGAAAGCAGACAGAATGTGGGGACAAAGCTGTTGCAATGTCACCTGTGCTGATATATCCCAGTGCCCATAAAAGTGCCTGACCTACGTGGGTTAGGAAATAAATACTCTTGAAGCAGCAAATGAATAAGACCTTGAGGTACTCCCACCTATTTGAACCACTGTGGTTGCTTCTCCAAACTCACCCCCATGCTGTCTGATGTTAGTCCAGGTATCCTAGGAGTTCTCAGGCATTAAGACAATCACACTTGAAGCCCACGTATCGACATGATTGAAACCCACAGGGCCGCGGGCTCCACTCCTCACTTAGCAGGTCTCTGTGTTTTCTGCTCAGGCTCCCAGGGGGTCACTGCTTGTTCCAGGGTGAGGCCTGTCCCACTTGTTTCTGCCTCTCCTGAAGGGCTTCTCACGGGGACAGGCTTGCAGAGACATGACAGCCCCCAGGTGTGGGCCCAGGTGATCTCCAGTCCCCATGCTGGCACTGTCACTGCACCTGCAGGTGAAATGACAAACACTTCCCAGCAAGGCGCTGAGGTCATGGAGTCCCTAAACTTTATCACCTGCCATGCCCAACCTGCAGGATGCTGCCTCAGAACCACTGCAGACAGCACACACAGTCAGGTAAGCAGGGATTTTTTCCTTCTTTGGACAGTTGTAAATTTTATGTGTATCTTGATGCTTCTAATCAGCCATAAAACTAATCTATGGCAATCTATCAGATTAGTCTTTTATTATTTTTTTTCATCCTGAGGTTTTACATTGGTTAGAACTCTGGGTTCTCCATGTTGGAAGTTAGGGAACCCACTCAAGTCTGCTTTCCACACATCTTTTCCGGGCCAGCTCCTACTATCGCTCTGGGCCACCCTCAGCAGGTCCTCCATGCCTGTTGGGTAGGTCTGTGTTCTCTCATCTTGTCCACAGGAGTCTCTGAGCAGGAATATGTTCCTTGATAAGTGTCCCTTCTGTGGCACCAGTGTCCCCCACAAATGGACTCTCTGCTAAAGGGATGTCAGAGGAGACCCTGCAGAGCCTCTGAGGGGTCTTGTCCACTATGTCACTGGCACTCAGTCCCCGGGTCCCAGGTCCATGCTGCGGCCACCGTGCTTTCTCAGGTCAGTAAGTGGAGCCCAAGGGAGTCTGCAGGAGTCCATTTAGAATTCTGTTCTGTTAGAGTCACATTAACATCCCTTAGGGAAAAGGCCTGATTGTGTTTTCCATTTGGGGATAAAAAGGCTACTCAGCAAAAACGTGTGGCTCACCCTGATGAGGAAGAGAAACTGGAGGAAGGCAAAGAGAGCAAAAGGAAATGTGGGTGTCAGCTTCTCCAGTCTGGCTGTATCCCCCTTGGCACCCCGGCTTGTAAGCAGGTTGTGAATGTGCTGAACTGCTGTTTACACCCACTATTAATCTGTTCTCTGACTTACCCACCCCATTTGTTCATGAAGCAGAAAATGATATTTCTATTCTTGCCAGGGATACTGTAGATGGGCAGCACACGCCCTTCATGAGGGCTCGGAGCATCTATTTAGATCCCCTGTGTCTGCACACATCCTAGGGTTGTGGGAGACCCTTAGTCTCCTGGCTGTGAATGTCTGCAGTCGTGTCTCAGAACAGCCTCAATGTCCACAGGCTCTGGTTAGTGGGGCTGTGCTGATACACAGCATGGAAATTCTCAGGGCGGGGAGGACTCAAAGTCTCCCACAGTCCCAGGAAGGTGTGGAGCACAGGGTGAGCTAGGCAGACCTGGAGGCTCCGCTACAGCCTGACCCCTGTCCTCTGGCTCATGTCAGGCTTGCTCTTCTGAAACATCCCTGTTCTCTCCGATCCCTCTGTGTGGTCTACCTCACAGCTGTAGACCTATTGTCATCTTTAGTACACCAGTGAGTTTCAAACTCCCTTTCCTATCTTGTAGATGCTTTCAAGTGGCCAATTGTGAAAATTCTGCAGGTACCACAGTGCCCAGGTGGACAGGGATATGTGCTCTGACCACACCTCCCTCTCAGCTGCCATCCCTATACTTACGTTTCTATCCATTTTTATAGAAAGAAATCATCTGCACATGTCTGTGTCTTGCCATTGCCCTGTAAAATGTATTTTTGAATCAACCTGAGTCAGGGCACAGGGCTCTTCCTCACGCTCACTTTCCCCTTGGAGGGGGCCACTGCAGCTTTGGGCAGCACAGGTCTCACGTTGGGTCTTTGAGTTTCTGGGCATAAAGTCTTGGTCTATTTTTCTGAGAGGGTTTAGTTTATGGTCAGTATTACATTGGGGGATGTATTGATGCCGACACACTTAATCTCATGGGTCTATCTCTTCATCCCCTGCCCTAGGTACAAGCCGACCCTGCGAGTGCTGACGTGATCTGCTCAGCATGGATATGGGGATGGTTTTCCTCACTCAGACAGGAGTGGGATTCGTGGGAAACTTCTCCCTCCTTGGTCTCTATAATTTCACCTTGCTCACTGGACGCCACTTTAGACCCACAGACGTGATTCTCAATCAAGTGGTACTGGCGAATTCTATTGTTCTTTTGGCTAAAGGAGTCCCCCAGACTCTGGCAGCTCTGGGATGGAAACGTTTCCTGGATGACACGAGGTGTAAACTTGTCTTCTATTTTTATACAGTGAGCACTGGTGTCTCCTTCAGCACTTGGTACCTGTTCAATGGCTTCCAGGCCCTAAAGCTAAACCCCAGAATTTGCAGGTGGATCACGCTCAAGATGAGATCACTACGATCTATCGGCTTCTGCTGCCTCCTCTGCTGGGCCCTGCATCTCGTGATAAATTCATTTCTGCCTTTAATAGTGAAAGGCCCATTGAATAAGAAAAATCTCAGTGTGGATGGGAATCATGGGTACTGTTTCTGGGTAGTGCCAGAGAGACACAGCACCTTATACACTGTCCTGTACTTCTCCCCCGACTTGTTGAGTCTGGTCCTCATGGCCTGGGCCAGCGGCTCCATGGTCCTTGTCCTGCACAGACACAGGCAGCAGGTTCAGCACATCCACAGCCACGTCCTCTACCCCCCACCTTCTCATGAGGCCAGAGCCACACGCACCATCCTGATCCTGGTGAGCTCCTTTGTGGCCTTTTATTCCGTCTACACTGTTTTGACCATTTGGATGACTCTTGCCCCCAGGAGAGGCCAGTGGGTCATGAACAGCTCTGTGCTGGTGTCCTCGTGTGTCCCAGCACTCAGCCCCTTTGTGCTCATCGTCAGTGACACCCGCGTCTCTCAGGTCCTCTCTTACTGCAGAGCAAGGACACATGGTGTCTCCTAATCCACCTGCCTGGTTAGCGGTCTGTTGTCTTGGATGTACTTGAATGTCCATGTCATCATCTGCTCATGTTTGAAGAGCCCTTATGTCAATACTGTCTGATACTATGGCAAATGACGTGGCCATATCTTCTGTAGTGTCATTCTACACCAGACTAACTACGAACACTGTGCACATAATTAAACAAGGATTTATCATTCTAACCTTAGGTTTCTCAGTAAAGAATGTTCAGGATGTTTTATTTATTTTTTTCATTTATATGTTTTGTTTGTTCAGGATATTTTAAAAGAATGTAATGGAGGAAATTTCTGAGTTTAATGTCCAGGAAAGTTTTTTATTTTCATTTTTTTAGAAACTCACTGAAGGCTTTTTTCATGTTTCTCTCTGTTTTTAATTAATTCATTTTAATTGACCAATATTTATTATGTGTATTTATGGGACTCAGTGGGATGTTCTGATCTATTTACACATTGTATAAAGATTAAATCACCTAGTTAACATGTCCAACATCTCACAAACTTATTTCTGGTGAGGATCTTAAAAAACCTGTTGTTTTAGAAATTTTGAAATGCAAAGTACATTATTAACAACAGTGATCATAAATCGTTTTCCCAATAATTTTTGAGCTCACTTTTTTGGCAGGGGAATGAACTGCATGAGCAGTGTGAGGAAGGCACTTCCAGCCTCAGGGGAGTGGGCTGAGACTCAGGTGCTTGGAGTGCAGACAGGTGAGGAGGTCAGCAGGACAGGAGGGACAGGGAGGTCTCTGGGCAATCACTTAGGACAGCTGAGGAAATCTGAGTGGCTGTTTAAGATGATGGGCAGTGAAGGGATTCAGTTGAGAACCTGAAAATATCAGAAGTCCTCACTGCGTGGTACTGCTGTGCTGTGTGTGGAGGCACAGCCTGAAATCCCAGCTACTCTGGAGTCTGAGGCAGGAGTGTGGGTTCCAGGTCTACCTGGAGAACTTCACGACCCTGTCTCAAAATGGAAAAAAAAGGTGGAGTGTCTTGGGAAGTAACTCAGTGATAAAGCACCCCTGCATTCAATCCCTAGTACCAAAATATAAAGTATTCGATATTTAAGTAGTTTTATTTCTAAAAATAGCACTATAAGTCTTTGATATTGTGGTTAACGTCAAATGCACAGTATACTACTTAGTCCTCAATGAAAACACACCTTCAATTGCTAGTGGATAACATTAAGCATCTAAATTGCTTATAAAATGTGTCCCTTGCCTATTTTTACTAAAGTGAAAATTCTCAATGCACAAAATTTTATAGAATAAAATGTGATGTTTGAAACTCTATCTCCAGAAAATTGAGCATGCTTTTCTCTGCTTTAAAAAATGTATTTAATTTTTTATTGTGTGAAATTGTAGCATCTTACTTGTGTTTTTTTGTTCATGAGCAAACATTTGCAATTATATAGTGAAATGCCAACCCTTATTTTATATCAAATTTATGAGTTTTTGTGTGTTGTAAAATTATCACAATCAATTTTATTTATCTCGTTTTTAAAATTAAAAACTCATATTTTGAAATTATTTTCTGTTTATTTTGAAGGAACATTGAATCAAATTTACCAATCATGGTAGCTTTAATTTCACCAGATTAAACTCAGGAAATGCTTTATGGCTTTCTATCTCACTTTTATAAAGTATAAACCATGTATGGAAAGGTAATCTAATCGGAAACTCATATTGCCTGGGCTTTTTCTGTTGATCTTTCTTTTTTTTTCAAATTCAACTTTCCTGAACACTGTGTTGATATTTCAAAAGGGGTTCTATCTCTTGATTTACAAATAAAACACTTATCAATTTAAATTTTGTACATAATTTTTGAAAAGTATTTTTAAAGCTACATTTAAAAATTCTGCAACTTCAGTGATACTGCCTTTTTCAGTTGGTTTATGTTATTGTTAGAAAGCTTCAGGATTTATACCCGTGCTTACACAGTTGCAATTACTAACAGTGGGGTAGCGATGTCTTAAAGAGCTCCATTCACTCTTGTGCAGTTGGTTTTTCCTGTTCCTGCAATATTTTGTTGGTAAGTTGCAAGGTGAGCATTACAGCCTCACTTTAGCCTCTGACGTTGCACACCTCCATGTCTGAAAACCAGGGGGTCAGAGGAGATGCAGAAGAGGGAAGGGAAAGGTATGGTATGAGTAGACATGGAGGAGTGTTTTCCTCTCCCTGGGGGAGTAAGGGATTGACTGACCCTAAGGGAGCTGCCTCCTGGGTAAAACAACGACCTATTCGTATTTTGTGGTGCTGGGGATGAATCCCAGATCTCCACATGCTCGGCATGTCTTCTACCACTAAGCTATATCTCCAGAACTTTATTTTTATTTTGATACAAGGGCTTAGGCTGGGCTCAAATCACAGCCTTTCAGCTTCAGCCTCCCAAGTAGCTGGAATTACAGTGTGTCACAGCACCTGGCTATGTTACATTTTTAATGACACAGATAGTATTAGCCTCCATCCTATTTTACTTTAGGACATGGGCAGAAAACACAGAAGATAAATTATATGCTAAGTACACAGCAAGCTCATAAACACCATAGAATTCCTCGCATCAGAGGGAGGCTAGCCCAGCTTCCCTTGATATCCAGGAAATCGTGCTAGTTCTTTCATATGGGACAGACATGATAGATGTACGGGGAGCTATTTGTGTAATCTGAGCTGTCAGTTTGAGGGGACAGTGAGCAAGGAGCAAATAAGGCACCATGAACGGTGTGTGTGGGGGGGGTGAGGTTTTAAGAGTACCATGGAGAGAGACTGCATCTCAGAGCAGAGGGCAGGGAGGCATAGGAACAAAACATCTGGAGTTTTAGAGTGGAGTCTCTACACGCTGTCTCTAGGAGGGTCCCAGTCGTCAAGTCCCCACCGCTAGTGCAGAGGGGAGCCTCGCTTCCTTCTCCTGGGGATGTTGTGCTGCCTTAAGCTACAGAAGTGTAGGCCATGACTTGCTGCCCGCTGCCCGGTCTTGGGGCAGCACAGGTGGCTGGGATGGTGCCTGGCGATGGGCCAGGAGGCGGTGCTGTGGGTGGTGACCGAAAAAACAGAGCACCTCCAGGATAGGTCCAGGACTCTTCTGCCCTGTGGACAGCTCCTGCCTTCCCTTACAGACCATGGGATGGGTGTACACGGGAACTGGCTCCACCCTCTGACTTTTATCCTGATTGGCTCCTGCATATTATATTAGCTGTGTGTACTTCTTCAATAAAGGAGATCCTGCTTTGACTGGTCTCCCTGGCTTGCCTGATCGTCCTCTGGAGAGGGAGGGCTGGGTGCGGGCCAGGGAGGCCAGTGACTTCACGAGTTCTTGTAGACCTGACAGAGGTGTTCTCGGCCCTTGGGGGAAGTGACCATGACCATTTGCCTCTATGCTGGTATTCTTTTTGTGTATTTTTCTCTCTTTTGAGGTTCTGGGGATATAACCCTGGGGTGCCCTACCACTGAACCATGTCCAGCTCACTTTATTTTTATTTTGAGACAGGAATCTTCCAGCCTCTACCACGCAAGTAGCTAGGATTACAGGCATGTTTCACTGCACCTATGATTGTGCTCCTTCCAGTCCTTGAACCTGATCATGTTTAAAAAGTGTCCAAGCCAGGCTCCGTGGTGCTCACCTGTAATCCCAGCAGCTTGGGAGGCAGAGGCAGGAGGATCACGGAATTCAAAGCCAGCCTCAGCAATTTAAGGAGGCACTGAGCAATTCAGTGAGACCCTGTCTCTGAAAATACAAAATAGGGCTGGGGATGTGGCCCAGTGGTCGTCTGCCCCTGAGTTCAATCCCCAGTACCCCTCATCCCCCCAAAAGTGACAAACCCAAGGTCAACCGTCAAGGATTAGGTTTACGTGAAGTGTTTGTTTGCAGCCTGTGAATAAGTTATGAAAGGTTGTCCCAAACATTGATATTACAGCATGCAAGTGTGTGGAAATGAGTTTGAAGCTATTTTAGAGAACCATAGTTTTCCTTTCTTATGAGAACTAAGAGCAGAGGTTCAGGAATCAGAAGTGGAATGACTCTCTGGGATTATAAGATGGCTATTTTGAAGGTGATTGAAATAGTGGGGTGTTTGGATGACAGGAGGAGGTGATGTGTCCCAGTTTTTATGAAGTTCTATGTGACTATAGCATGAAAAGCAGATTGTGTGGGGAAGATCAAGGAAGAAGCTTCTGCAACAGTACAGGTGCATGTTGATGGTAGCCACACCATGGTAGTGGCTGTAGAAGTGGGAAATGTGGGATTCTGGATCTGTTATCTTTTTTTTTTTAAGTAGAGCTGCCTGGATTTAAGATTTTTAAGGGCAAGAGAGGAAAAGTAGAGTTACATGTGTCCCCAAGAATTTTGGCCTTAGTGGAAGGATGGAAGTTCTATTAACTGAGATAGTAAAGTTCACAGTAGGGCTAACTGCTGGAGATGTCAGTTTTGTCTTTGGCCCTTGGGGGAAGTGACCATAACCATTTTAACAGTTTCAGGTGTTTCCAAGAATAATTAGAAACATCAAGTAGGCAGCTGGGCATACAAGATTTAAGATGCAGATATCCAAAAGTTGTGGCCAGTGTCTGCACCGTGGGCTCTGAGTCACAGAAGTAAGATTCCTAGTCATGAAAGTAGTGCCCAGAAAAGGGAAAACAACTTGGTCTTATGCTTGGGCACCTATGTGGGATAGGGAGCATCAGGAGCACAGGTGTGCACTTGTGACCATGAGAAGCATGTTGGGGAGAGGATGATTTGGTTGGTGGTCAAGGATGACAGTGGATAGGGCATGTGATATAGATGCTGATGTGTAAGTATAGTTGGGGCAAGATAACCCTTGTCCCAAGACTTGTGCTTATGCCCTGCCCTTTGGGCTGGTCAATTTTCTTGCAACCCTTTGTGTATCCAGGGCTTTCAATACGGTGGGTGGATTATGTTTAGGGCACAAGTGGTCATGGGGAGTGTCACTGGCCTGAGAAAGAGGACCACTGATGCTGTTATTTGAGTAAGAATTAGTGAGCAGAGAAAGTGACTAGCAAGAAGACATCAAGTGCAGCATAAGTGGAAAAGGAACAAGGGTGTCTGAGAGCCACAGGTGATTCTTGGTGACTGGGGTTGAAGCAAGGAACAGAGTCAGGCAGAGAGGTCTCCAAAGCAGGATGGGGGCTTCCTGTGGCACTGAAACGGGAAATGGTCTGGAATAGTATTGCAGCATATTTGAGTTTTCCACATACTCTCCTCCGGCTTCTTTGCTGAGTAACATGTTTGGAAATCAGGGAGATTTCCATAGAGTGGACAAAGGATGGAAGTGGCTATGAATGTGTGTGGGCTATGTGAGAGAGGATTGGTAGGCCTGATAGAAGTTATGTGACATGATGTCCCCAGCCCCCTGCCATTGATGACATGAAGGTAAATGACAACCTCACATTTGGCTGTTTGTGAGAGGTATGATCTGGCGTCCTGTGGAACAGCTTTGTGAGATGGGATGGGACCCTACCTGCCAGGCTCTGGGTTTGGATGGTGTATTCCCACCCATCTGCCTTTTGATTTGGAAGAATGTAGTGTTCAGTGAGTGCCAGTGATACTTGAGCTTGTTATGTCCTGTAAGATAAGGAGATGGAGGTGAGGGAGAGAGGGGGATGTGGTGATGAATGAGAGATGGACTCGAGGTACTGGGAGAGAAGTTGACCATAGATTGAACTTTCCCCATCTTGGCAGGACTATGTGATCCTTTAGGATGTGACCATTTACTTCTCCCAGGAAGAGTGGGAGCTCCTTGATGGGGCTCAGAAGCTGCTCTACCTTGGTGTGAAGTTGGAGAATTTTTCACTTGTAACCTCAATGGGTAAGACCCTCACCCCCACCCCATTATTTTGAGCTGGCCTCTATTTATCTACTTTGCCCCTAGAGGCAGCTCTGCCTTTTGCATCGCCTCTTTTGAGCTGTGCCATCCTCCCCACTGTCTTGGCACATGTGTAGGGAGGAGCTCTGTGCAATGCTACAAGAAGCCCTAAGTCCTTCTGTCCTGTAGTGTGTGGGGGCTTGAGGGGTCTGGGAGTCAGGTGTCTTTGAGTCAGCCCAACAGATCTCAATTTACTTTCTTCTCCCTCTTCGGGTCACCGTTCCCCAAGTTTTGCACCTTCTTTGGTGACATTTCCTGTGGCTGCCTATGTCAGGAATTGGGGCATTTTCCTGATCCATATTTACACGGACCATGGGATGTTGCCAGAACCTCCTTCAAGGATCTCTGTAATCCTAACTTTCTTTCCTATGGTCTATAGCATGCTGTGTCTCTGGGCCAGTGCTATGAGATCACCTGTCCCCTTTCCCTTAGGACTTACTTCACACAGGTCCCATCTAGTGGTACAACTCAAGGTGCAGGGAGAACCCTGTTTGTCTCAGAGAACTCCTGGCCTTGATGTTTTCAAATTATATTAGGAACCTGTCCTGTGTCCTTTGTGTTTTGGTGCAGATGTCACTGGACACACCTATTTTAATTTTTCCTGACTTGTCATCTTGTTTGTAATTTCTAGCCCCTAGACGACTCAATGTTTTTGATCTACATGTGTCACTTTTTCTCTTCCAAGCTCCCACCCTTCCACACAGTTGTACAACACTGACCCACACCTAGTGTGCTATTAGGTATGTAAATATCCTTAAATATTCCTGGATGCAAACAACCTTCCACATAGCAGGCACGATGTCTTAGTGAAGGCTGTGTAATGAGTTAGATTCAGTGCTGCTCGTTAGTGTCATGTCAATAGTTTTGGATCATGAGGTAGCAATATCTGAAGGCAGGTTGCAGAGGGATGAATTGGAGACTCTTGTCTTTTCTTCTTACACTGAAGTCTATCCTTGTGTCCTGCAGTTGGTGAGATATTCTGAACTCTGATATTTACAAATCAACCTGCCCCTACCTCCCATATCCTCAGAACAATCCTGTGGACTCTTGATATGTTTACCTACATGCATTTCATCATAATGTTTCTGATCTGAGGTTGTAGGTATGGAGAAAGGATTGAAGAGGCAACTACTGTGCAGAGAGTTTTTGTAGGAGTGTCACACTCCAGGACTCCAAAGTCAGTCCCATCCACCCAGAAGACTCACTCCTGTGACATCTGCACCTCAGGCTTGAAAGATATTCTGCTCCTGGCTGATTTACCTGTACAGAAGTTGTACTTGGTGAGGGCATATGCAAACCTTCATCAGCACCCGCAGCATTTCAGTGGACAGAAACCCTTGAAGAGTGATGTGGACAGAACCTCATTTGTGAAGAGCCACAGGTTCTGTATGTCAGGGAAGTCTTTCACTTTTAAGGAGGTTTGGAAGGATTTTCTTATCATATTGGGCCTTCTCCAGCCTAAGGCCATTCTTCAAAATGAGAAGCCAAACAAACTCTCAGACTGTGCAGAAGTATTTCCTGTTGGAAAAAGGCATTACAAGTTAAGTGAATGTGGAAGAGACACAAGTCACAAACACACTGTTGTTGACCACCCAAGTGTCTTCACTGGAGAGAGCCTTTGTGAATGTGGCAAATGTGGGAAAACAATCCATGGTAAGTCCTCTCTTGTTCAGCACCAGAGAATTCTCCCTGGAGAAAAGCCTTATCACTGTGGCCAGTGTGATAGATCCTTTAGCCAAATATCTCACTTCATTATGCATAAGCGAGTTCACACTGGAGAGAGGCCTTACAAGTGTAATGAATGTGGAAAATGCTTTAAGCAAAAATGCGCCCTAATTGAACACCCAGTTATCTCACACTGGAGAAAGGCCTTACGAGTGTAAGGAATGTGAGAAAACCTTTAGGTGCAAATAAAATAGTATTCATCACCAGAGAACTCACACTGGAGAAAGACCATATCATTGTGAACAGTGTGGGAGATCCTTTAGCCAAAGAGCTCACGTCATTGTATGTGGGAGAGTTCGCATGGGAGAAAGAGTTTTTCAGTGTGGAGAATGTGGGAAATCCTCTGGACAAAAGTGCAGCCTCATTGAACACAGCTAGTTCACACTGGAGAAAGGCCTTATAAGTGTGGAGAATGTGGGAAGTCCTTTAGTCAAATGTAACCTCATGGAACACCAAGTGGTTCCTAGTGGAGAAAGACCTCATGAGTGTGAGGAGTGTGGAAAGGTCTTTAGGTACAAATCTAATTTTATTCAGCATCAGAGAACTCACAATGGGGAAAAACCTTATCAGTTTGGCTAGTGCTATAGTTTAAAAAATTTTTTTCCAAAAATGGTGTTGAATTTAATTTCCATGTTACAGTATTGAAAGTTGGGGCCTGTTAGATATATTGAAGTCATGAAGGTTCTGCTCATGAATGGACTAATGCTTATCTTGTGGGAGTGAGGTTGTTTTTTTGTCAGAGTAGGTTGTCATAAAATTCCATTCTCCCTCGCCCCATCTTACAAGATGCTCTTGATGCCTACTGCCATGTTACAGGGTAGTATAAAGTCCTTGGAGTTTTCACCTCTAGAAATATAAGGAATAAATGCCTTTTCCTTATAAGTTACCCAGTTTGTGGTATTCTGTTAAAGCAGTAGAAAATAAGCCAGTCACTGTGAGAAGTTCCTTCAGCTCAGATAGACCTTCATGACATACCAAAGAATTTACCTGGGAAAAAGGCCTTATAGGAGTGAAAAATATAATAAATTCTTTAGTCAGCACTTGAACCTTATTGATCTCTGCAGAATTCATAATGGAAAGATGCCTATGAGTATGTCCAATGTGGAAAACCCTTTGGTGGAAAGTTGTAATCGTAAAACAAGTTCATACTGAACTCCTGCGGCCAATGCTGTAGCACCCTTCAATCCCAAAACTGGCACACCATGGACAGGTCCTATAAAGGCAGAAACTGTGGGAAAGCCTTCAGCCCTAGGTCTAAAGCTGTTTAGTGCCAGAAAGCTTCACTTAGACCTGAAGACACGTTCTGTTTCTTCACTTTATTGGTACCAGAGTGCCTTTGTGATGACTCCATCTACCTCAATTTGAACTTCATACTTTACTTCAAACATCCAGTTGGGTAAAAACCTGTATGAGTTCCAGGCATGTGTGTGGCTTAGAGGAGCTGCTATGCACATTCTAAACTACCTGGAACCTTGTCAAAATTGCATTACTGCCAATTTCTCTGGTGGATGCCATCTTCCTATACGACACTGCATACGCAAAAAAGCATTTTTACTTAGATGTGCAATGACAAACCAGTACATCTGTGTTTTTCACCCAAATGTTCAGTTTTATGTTCTCCCATTACCTAGAGGAAATCTTGATCAGTCTGAGCCTTTAGGGGGAATTTATTCCTTTTTTCTGACTGATAAAAATATGGTTTTAACCAAGTTTGGGCCAGGAGGACCTAGCCTAGATTTTCTAGAGGGACTCTGAGGTAGCCTGAGCCCTCAAGGCAACCTAATTCTCTTTTCTAGCTGATTATTCCATGGATATCATTCCAATGCTATTTTGGCCAAGAGGAATCAATCTGGGTTCAGTTAGAAGCTTGAGGGAAGACTAGAAATTGTTGGTCTCAAACAATACTTGGTGTTGATGCTCCTATCTTCCACATCACCAACTGGTAACTGCCTCAAGTTGCTCTGGAGTGCATTGAAAAAGTCCTTACTGTGGAATATGCCTTAATTGTGGACATTCTGACCCTTTTGGGTGAGGTGAACATACAGTTTTGCTCTGCTTGTAAGAAGTGATAGATAACTTGTATCAGGCTCCCACTTTGGTGTGCCCCAATAGGGATGCTATTATAGCAAAGAATAGTTCTTATTTCAGTTTTTACCCACGTGCATCACTGCCAAAGATCTCTAGTGAAATAGTCTAGGGCTTTATGCTTCTACTTTGTAGCCTGGATGCTTCTCTACTTTGTGAGATGAGAGGTTACTCTGTGGACACATCAGGAATCTATAGTGTGACAGTATTTTCCTAGCACATTAGCACAGCCTAGAAAAATTTCAGTCATTATGTGTCAAATAGAGTGGGAATGCCATTCTGTGTGAGATGGTTTCTGTGGAGCACAGCCTGGTGAAAAATGCAGAAGATCCTGTGTGACAGAAATGTGAAACTGATGCAGCTCAACCAGCCTGGACATATACACCACGTCCACAACAGAAAACTAACATGGAGGACATGAGGCATAAAACTAGCATGGTGGACATGAGGCAGAAATCTAGCATGGTGGACATGAGACAGAAAACTAACATGGAGGACATGAGGCATAAAACTAGCATGATGGACATGAGGCAGAAATCTAGCATGGTGGATGTTGGGAGTCGCCCCGGCTCCAAAGACTAACTTCCCCATCACCCAAGAAGAGCCGTCCAATGGTGAGCCCTGCTGGCTCACATGATCCTTACCCACCAATTAGAATAGCCCTGCTGGCTCACATGATCCTTATCCAACAATCAGAAAGCACCCCATGCCAATTGTCAAACCGTTCAACCATTAAACTGTCATAACTGTCAAACCACCCCCGGTTTTATAAATATGCAGAGCTGTTCCTCAATAAACTGGCATTTTCTCCAACGGCAAGCCTTGATCAGTCTTTCAAAATGAACATGTGTGCAAAGCACACAGGGCCTGTGAGACCTGAAGGGAAGGGCTAACACCACAGCACTGACACAGATTTATGTGCCAGGCATAACAAGGCAGAACCCCCAGACCTGACATGTAGGTCCCACATGTACGTACCAGGAGAGACTGAATATACAGAATATGGCCAGCCAAATATGAAAGTAGATCTATTTTTTAAGAATTTAAATATATATATATATATATATATATATATATATATATATTTAGTTTTTGGCGGACACAACATCTTTGTGTGTGGTGCTGAGGATCGAACCCGGACCGCACGCATGCCAGGCAAGCGCACTACCGCTTGAGCCATATCCCTAGCCCATGAAAATAGATCTTGACTCAGCTGTCAGCCATGAGAGCAGGACTTGGTAAGTAACTGCCAACTTCTTTAAAAATTGTCCCTGCTTTCAACTTAAGACCAACTGGAGGGGCTGGGGATGTGGCTCAAGTGGTAGCGCGCTCGCCTGGCATGCGTGGGGCCCGGGTTCGATCCTCAGCACCACATACAAAGATGTTATGTCCGCCGAGAACTAAAAAAGAAATAAAAAAAAAAAAAAAAAGACCAACTGGAGGAAGCCCATAGGCTTCCTAAACCAATCACACTGGACACCCAGCTTCTACTTATCTCCCACTTTGCCATGCCAACTGCCTCCCACCTGGGCACACATGAAGCATTTCTACTCTCTTATTGCCTTGGAGTCTGCTGAATACAAGTAACAGTGCCTGAGTCCCTTGATATAGTATGCTCAGAATGCATAGCCTTTGCTTGTCTCATTTATTTGATCTTCATTCATTTCCACAACACAAATGCACAAAATGGTGGTTTTCCATGGACTGAGTGTGATAATACAGGCACAGCCTAATTTAAAGAACATGCAACCATTCTTTTCAGGGTTTATGACGTGCTGATGGTTAGAATTGGGAGGTGTGTTCATACCTTGAAACAACCTGAATTTCACAGTTTGATTGTGAGTTCAGGAGGTGATAAGCAGCTGGAGTCTGGTAGTAAAAGCCTTGACTCAGAAATGGCTTCCCATATGGGAGACTTTTCTTTCAGCCTCAATTAAGTTACGTACAGAGGCTCATTCTGCCTTCTCTCTCTTTTCACAGTATTAGTGTTTGCACCCAGTTCCTAACCCATGGTAGGTAAGGGCTGTATCACTGAGTGGTTAATTTTTTATTTTAAGACAAACTCTGAGTTTCCCAGGTTGGCCTTGAATTAGTGATTCTCCTTCCTCAGCCTCACGAATAGCTGTCACGGCAGGCATGCACCACCATACCCAGCCTTCTTGCCTCTCTCTTGAAGCAGACAATTCTTGGGTATAGAGTGGTTCTCAGGTGTTCAATATGTAACATTTGGGTGATTTAGGACAAGAGGAATCTTAGCTTCCTGTGTGACAGATTGATCAAGGTGCTGGTTATGGGTGTAGGTTCTGCATTGCTTGTTTGGTATATGAAATGTTATTGTTAGATGTCCCCCCAAACCTCCTGTGTTAATGTAGGAATGTTAATGGGTAAATGATCAGATTATCAGAGCTGTGACATGATCATTCATTTACTTGATGGATTAATAATTTGAATAGATTGAGTGGTAAATACAGACATGTAGTATGTGGCTGATGGAAGTAGGTCACTGGTGGGATAACGTGCGGGTTTATATGTTGTCCTAGGTATATTTGATTGCTCTCTGTGCTTGGTGGCATGCCTCTGCCATGCCCTTCTGGCATGATGTTCTGCTCTACCTTTAGCCCAGAGCCATTTGGGTGCTCGGCACAGAGATCCCACCCAGGAATCCCATCACAGCCCCACTAAGAACCAACCCCTCACTCTTGACCACCATGTCAAAAGCCCAGGATCCTGATGTGGTTTGATCCATGCCTCCTCCACACCCAGAATGCTCCACCTCTCTGGGAGGCTGCTAGACCAGTGGACATTCAGAAGGAGGGCTTCTGTTCAAATTATGTGCCCTGCGCAGGGCTTCCAGCCTCGTGTTTGTGGCACCATATCGGCAGTTACCTGTGGGTCCACAAGATGGATCTTTTGTCCAGCCAGAGGCGAAGAAAGGAAGAGGCCCTACCACAGTGGTCACTGCAGCTGCCTTTCCACGCCAAGTACTTGAGTCTAAAAGGGAGTAGTGTCATCCTCTTTCAGGTCCCTGTGTTCAAAACAGGGAGGACCTCGTGTTCCAGGTCTCCTTTGAACCCAAGTCTAATGTGTGGCAGAGTGTGACAGAGGCCAGTGTGTGTGATGTCTTGGTGACTGGATTTGGAGTATGCACACCAGGTGAGGCATTTTACCTTATTCTCAGGGCACCATAAACTGTGGTGTGTTGTGGACAGATTAGGCCCATGATGTAAGTTAGGCTTTTACAAGGTTTCCAAAAGTTGCTCACACAACAGCCTGAAACACAGATTAGGCACCAGGAAGTTGAATTCTTGTGCAGTGTCACACGCAGTAACAGCACTGAGGATTGAGGCTCAGCTAATTCTGTCATCGGAGCCTTCTGGCTTGAGGGTGGACTGTGCCCATGGGCAGAATGGCAGTATTCTCAGGGCAGGCTGAACAAGAGATTCCCGGAAGAGCTAGTGGGACTAGGAATATGGGTCTGTTGTGGCTGAAGACTTTTGCTTTCTACTGTTGACCCACATTGCACTGTGCCTCAGAGCCCATCTTGTTTTGTACTGTTCTGTTTGGTTTTTCTACAAACAGGGGATATCAGGCAGCAATCAGTTTATTAAGTTTCCAAATGTGTGGTAGAGAAGTGGACCAGGGAACCCACTTTATTGATAGTAAACCTTTAAATTAGTAAGTCTACATGAGTGTATTTAATGCCTTCTCTCACTGAAGACAGGGATCTTCTGAGAGTCAGATTGTACCTGAAGTGTACCTTGCAATTTTTGAAGGCACTGAGGGCCTGACTCATGGTGCCTGAGCCACTCGGACAGACTTGCTGCATTGGGCAGACTAAGACACCACAGGCATGGCTGGGGACTGCTCGAACGTGTCTGTCTTTCTCCTTGAACACTGCAGCCCCTGGTGCCTTTTCTTGAGTATATAGTGCAATGTCCAGAGCCCTTTCTCAGATCTGGTCTAATTCTCTCTGCTTCCTTCTCAATGAAGATCCTAAAAACTCTACCTTTCTTTATTCTCTGCTTTTCATTACCATCAACTTCTCCATCTGTTGAGTGGTGTTTCTTTCCCCCAAAATGGCCAATGGCATGGGAAGGAATGAGACTAAAAACAAAATATATATTACCTGTTAACTAAGACCATTAAATAAAGAACAGTAATGAGATATAATAAAAAAAGTTTTTTTAACCTGCCAAATTATCAAAATAACAATGATCTTTGGCCACAGAGATTAAAAACAAAAGTGGCCTCAGTCTAAGGTTGAACAGTTACCATACAGATGTCCTTACAGAAATCCTTTGCATTTGAAGTTATGGTGGCTTCTTTGCAAATTTGTGGTCTGGCACAGTCCTTTTTGATAGTCATCATCAGGCAATCATGTATAAGGACCCTTTCTTTGGACAGTTTCTTTATAAATCTCATTTCAAAGGGTCACTGTCTCTTCCTTAATTGTCTATGCATGACTGTTAATTTTTTCTTGTTTCTATCCTTATTTTAGTACATATGTTTTTGGTTGTGCTTCCCTGCTACTGTGAAGGTCATTCAAGACTTCTCATTCTTTTTCTGTGTTAGTTATGCCAGTTGTGGGAATGGATCCAGATATTCCTGACCACATGGCTTCCCTTGGAGGGACTGGGGACATTTCTGTTTCTGAAGATCCTCACCTCTGAAAACTGTTCATTGTTTGGCTACTGTTTCTAGGGTCCTCCTTATCCTCCTGGCTGGAGATGCAGTGATTCACTAGAGTTGCAGGGCCTTTTAGTTCCTGTCGTCTCCTAGGTCCTGGTTGACTATCCTCTCAGCCATTTAATGTTCCTTGGCTTTTGCCTCCATGTCTTAGATGTCGAACACCAGAAGGCCAGTTTCATCAATCTTGAAGTGAAAGTTGTGGGTCTCAATTCTAACATCTGTAATTTTCTTTAGCTTTTGGCAGTACCTTGGATATAAATTGAGACTGGAGGACGTAGCTCCTTCTTTTGAGTTTATTACTTTTAAAAAAAACCTCTTATTCTGCTACATGTGGATTTCCAGTTTTGCCAGCACTATTTGTTTAATCGGCTATCTTTTCTCCAGTGAATGTTTTTGGCGCTCTTGTCTAGTGACAGATTCACTCCACAGCTGACTCTCAACCTCTGGTAACAATCGCAAAAATGTATAAGATTTCTCCTTTATAAACCTTCTATGACTTACTAAGACAACTTGTTTAAATCCTTAGTTTTTTCCTATCTTTATTTTTCCCAACTTGGAATAATCTAGTCATTTTTTATGGGAAAAAAACCTCATTTTTCCACAAAAAAAATTCTTTCTAATCCAAAAACATTCCCTTTTCCTTTTAACTTTCTTCACCAAAATATACCATCATGCTTATAACTTTTTTACATCTCTTTTTATTCACTAATTTCTATTTGTCTTAACATTTTAAAAATTTGCATTTTGATGCAATCCTTACAACATTTATGAATTCAAAAAATTACTTTTTTGTGGTTCTGGGGATTGAACCCAGGGTCTTGCACATGCGAGATAAGGGCTTTACTACTGAGATACATCCCAGCCCTAAATTACTCTTTTTCTAAATAGGATAAAAATACTTCAGACTTTTTAGTTTTCTCATCAAAACACAGCTTAAATTCTTTGCATTATTGCTTAAGATTTAGCCTATAGTGTTAACAGTCCTCACACCCCAAATCTGCACTTCCAAAAGTGACTTTGTTGAAGCAAAGTAGAAAACTTATGTCTCAAAGACACAGAAGTTATCTAGAAACATCACCGAGAAGGGAGTAAGCAAAGGCCCAGTGAAAGCAGTAGGTTTAAAGATGATATGTGTTATGTAGTTTTAATATCGTTCCCTATTTTTCTAGTCAGCAGGAGTGTGGCCTGCTGTGAGTTACTCCATAATGTATAAAACATAAGCTAAATCTGAGTTACTCCATTTATAGAGCAGTTTTCCACAAGCCACCCCATTTTATGTGCTGAGGTGGAATGACTACACCTTGTTGGTACCAGTAAACAACCACCATCTGCCTGCCACCACCAAAGGCACAAACTGATAAATTAACTGTGACAGTAAAAATGACCACCCATGAACTTATCAAACTAATCAGAAGCACATAGGTGCATGGTATATCAAACCACACCAGAAAGACAAGTCCACAAGCTTATCAAGCATACCAGACCTCTGAATGAAGCAGCCCCTCACTTGGGGTCCATAAAAGGAGGAGTCCCTCGAGCCTGGACATGACAGCACCCTAACCCTGTCACCTGGTCATTTTTCACAAGCCTCGCTCAGGAAAATCACATTGAAGAACCTCTGAATCTCGTCCTTGGGCTTTAGCAGAGTGCAACGTCTCCTGCTCGTATTGACCGCACACAGTCCACTCCAAGCTGACACTGTGAATCTACCATCTGTCCAGACCTGGACCTAGAATAAGTTCCTGTTCTTTGACAGCCCTGAGCTCAGAGCACAAGTTCTTTGGTTTGTTCATAATCTTATCTGACTGAAACTGAATTCTTCACCTCTGCTGCTGTCGGTGCCGGTGGGCTGTAGCCCTCTGTGCCATGGCAGCTACTCACAGCAGGGGTTGCCCACTGGCATTAGTGACTGGTCTTAGCTGGCAGGACCCAATTTGTTGGTGCTGCAGGAACAAGAAGGGTCTAACTTTGTTGTAACCCTCCAGAGCAGACAATTGCCTGTTTAGCGTTTCAGCAGACCCCAGCCACTTGCCAGTGACTTCTTTCTGGGTTCTTGCCTCACAGTTTAGAAGAATAAAATCCATGGACAATGGAGAGTGGAAATGAAAGAGTAGAAATTACTCAAAAAAAGAAACAGCGGTTTTCCACCCACTTGTACTATCTAGGGGATAATGCAGCTACTCTGTGGGGACACTGCTCACTAACTATGCTGATCAAGTATTGGGAAGTGCCAAGGCTATTGGTTTGGCCTGTGGCCTTCTGATTGGCTGTTGTGCCTTTAGCCCTTGAGTCTGTAGCCTTCACTCAGAAAAGGAATTGGCTGGAATGTTTGGAATGTTTCTACAGGTTAATTTCGTGGATTGGCCTTTACATTTACAGAAGTCTTTAGGGTGCCCATTGGCCTAACGGCCTGTTTCACCATCTGTCTGTCCTATCTATTCATGACCACGACAGTGACTCTTTGCATTGGTATCTGCTAAGGCCTTTGCTCTCAGTTTAGCTTTCTGGACTCATGTGACTGCCTTAACCCTTCATTAGAAATTAAGATTGTGATTTCCTCGTTTATGACCACTCAGTGACACACAATTATTCTGTGAACTAACCAATGAAAATGGCGTCGTTTGTGACTTAATTGTCATTCAATAAATTATGACATTGTGGAAAGACACAAACATGCTCCTTCTACGTTAATAGCTCACTCATGACAGGGAAATGGTCTTATAAATGAAAATTCTTGGCGTAGTAGATCAAGATGTTATACTTTGGAGAACTATCTGATTGATAAGTCCTTTTAATCGAATTTGGTTTTTTAATCAGATGTAGCATTCAGTTCAAACGAAGTAAGGCAAACCGTATTTTTAATGTCCACAAAACCTGGAAGAGCTTCCCTTGACTTATGGTGTGTGTGTGTGTGTGTGTGTGTGTGTGTGTGAGAGAGAGAGAGAGAGAGAGAGAGAGAGAGAGAGAGAGAGAAAGAATATAAGTGGGAGATAAACTTGCAAACACACTTCTCACCCCGTGAGGAGTCAGGAGGAAACCAAGGAGGGACAGGCTAATAAAGGGAGGAATATTACGAGGCAGCTTCTTATCTCCAGCAGGTTTCAACAAGCCCACTGAAGAGGGACTTCTGACCTGCAAGGAGACTGTCCTCAACTCCAGCAGGACCAGGCGGGGTGGGAGGTCGGCCAGGGACCCGCTCTGCACACGACCAGAGCCGGGTAACATTTTGGGCTCGGCGGGGCTCAGGAGGGGACTCGCGCTGTGACCGCTCCGACCCCACGTGGCCTCACGGGGGGGGGGGCTGGCGGCGCCCCGGTGCACATCGAGGACCCCGCCGGCCGGTGGGGACAACACGGGGACCCAGGGAGGCAGGACTAATGGACCCCGGTCCCCGGTGCAAGGATCCCTCAGCACGGCTGCGGGGCCATGGAAACTACGTTACCCACAATGCCCGGGGCCGAGTGGCGGAGAGCTGAGCCAATGAGCGGCTGCTTCCTGTTTCGGGCAGGGCTCTGTCCGGGACTTCCGGTGTCGCTGCCTGGTGCGTCGTAGGCGCTCCTGGGTACCGTTTTCGCCGTCCGAAGTTGTGGGGCGTGGAGTCGGGGTCGAGGTGAGGGGATGGCGAAGGCGCGGGCAGGGTGACCCCGCAGCTGCCTCCGGCAGGCTCGAGTCGCGGCGGCCCGGCCCCGCGGGACCGGCCCGGGAGGGGCTGCGCCCATCTGCGCGTCACGCCGCCCTTCGGGTCCTGCCGCGGGACCGCGCGCGTCTGGGCCCGGGCCGCCGACGGCAGGTGCGGCGAGGCGGAGAGCGAGGCTAGAGGAGGACACGGTCTGAGTCCGGCTCGTCGGTGGTCCAGGAGCTGCTCAGAGTTGAAGGGCCTGAGAAGGGGCCCGCACTGCAGCCAGGAAGGTGGAGTCCTGTGCGGGGTCCCCAGCTGGGAAGAGCGAGCCCAAGGACCGGGCCAGGGATAATGCGGACTCCGCAACTCCTGGCTGGGCGGGAACGGGGGTCCTGCGCCCAGGAAGTCCTGCCACCATCTCCTGCCCCTCACAACCTTCTTCCCACAGATTCCCTTGACCACGGAAGCGCTTATGGACTGGATGCAGGTAAGTGGAGTCGGTTCCAGGGCCTCGTTGGTGCCCCGCTCTCAGTCTATGGAATTGTGTCCTGGGTCTCTGCCTGCCACGCGGACACTGCTGGACCTGGGAACTCGGAAGAAACAGCAAAACAAGGTCATAACCTAGGCTGAGGCCGTATGGGATGGTTTCTGTTGTAACTAGTAGTAACCAATGGGATGAGTGATGAAGGGGTACCCCGGGAATAGGTCCAAGAATGTGGAAATGTTTGGGTATGAGACTGAGCTTGTTCGGGACCATAGATTTCCTTTCATTCTTATGGAACATCAGAGCAGGGGTGCAGAAGTCAGGTCGGGAATGTTAGGAGTCTATTCTGGAAGTGATGGGAGCAGTGGGAGGTTTGGAGCATAGGAGGAAGGTTATCCGGCCAGATCTTATTAGGCTTAATGTGACTGCAGCAAAAACAGACTATGGTTGTGCTCAAGTAAGAATTGATGTGGCTGGACCACTGGAGTGGCCAGAATCCAGGTGTGGCTGGATTCTGTATTGGTGTTTCATTAGGGTGTTTCATTTTATGTTTTGTGGTGCTGGGTCTTGAACCATGGGCTTCACACATGCTAGGCAAATGCTTTACCACTAAGCTGCACACCCCTTGGGTTTCATATTTAAGAGTGAGAAAAAAGTAGAAAAAGATGGGTGATTCCATTGTTTTTGGTTTTAGCAGCTGGAAGGGTAGAATCTCCAGTAACCAGAATGTTAAAGCTGATAGTTGGTTTGATTTTCATTGTGTAGTATCAGGAGTTTTGTTTTGGCTATCTTAAAAGAGTGAGATGTTTAAAAGCAATAGTGGAAATGTCTAGTTAGTAGCTGACTGCATAAATGTGGAACTCTGCAGCAAATTGAAAAATGGAAATATACAGGGCTAGGTATTTGGCTCTGAGGTAGAGCACTTGCTTAGCCTGTGTGAGGTCCTGAGTTCAATCTGTAGTACTGCAAAAAAGAAAAAAAAAAAATCTAAAAAGTGGCGACAGATGTTTGTCATGAGATATATACCTTGAATTACAATTAGGAGGCACATCCTAGACTTAAATGGTAATGCCAGAAGCAGCCCTGGAAAGGGAGGGTGGGGTCCATGATTGGTTCCCATGCCTGAGCATCTGAATACAGTTGGTGGTCATCACAGACACAGCTGAGGACATGAAGTGGCTGTGGGAATTGTGTGAGGAGGTGGCTGGTCTGGCAGATGTCTAGGCTCCCATGGGAAGAGTGGACATGAGTCATACAGAAACTCAAAATAACTGAGGCAACATGATGGGGTGGCCAATACTTGTGTTTGTTCTTCAGACTTTGGGCTCACTGGGATTTAGGAGTGACCCTCGATATGCTTGGGGGTTTTAGTAAGGCTAGTGGGTTAGCTTAGGGACACAAGAGGTCATCTGGGAGGTCACCAGGCCTGGAGTGGAGGGCCTCTGGAGCAAGGTCTTGAATTATGGTTTGAGGAGAGAGAAAGGCTGTGACTGATGAGGGGGCATCAAGTGCAGCACAAGTGGGAGAAGGCCATCAGTGTCTGGTGATTATCCAGGTGTTTCCCGGTGACAGAGGCTGGAGCAAGCAGCAGGCAGGCCAGGAAGTACAGAGCAGGATGGGGCTGCCTATGTCAGTGGTCATGGATCCTGTCTCAGATTGCCACGCTCTTTGGATGCCTTGTTCCAAGCAATGTGGGGAGACCAGGGAGAGGCCTGTGGTGTGATGCTGGGGTGGAGGCACCTGGGGACTGAGACTGTCTGTGGGAGAAGGGATGAGCACATGGTGCGGGAGAGAGACCTGTTGGCACTGGCATGGAAGACACAAGGGTGAAGGTATGCTCATATGTGTCTGTGTGGGGGAAGTATGATCTGGGGAATCCTGGGATAGCAGCCTGGCAAACGTGGGTGCCACCCCAAGTTACCAGATCCAGAGTTACATGACTTCTCCTGGCCCACCTGCCTGTTGGTTTTGTGGGAAGAAACAGTGATAGAGGGACCATGATGTGAGAGTGAGTGACACTTGGTGTGGCATCTCCATGGAGGCACAAGACAGGGAGGAGAGTGGGTAGGGAAGGTGTGTGGGTGGATGAGCTTGGACTCCTAGGAGAGAAGTTGATTATTGCATGATCTGTCCTGTCATGACAGAGCTGTGTCACCTTTGAGGACGTGGCTGTTTACTTCTCCCAGGAGGAGTGGGGGCTCCTTGATGAGGCTCAAAGGCTGCTGTACCTTCACGTGATGCTGGAAAACTTTGCACTTGTAACCTCTCTGGGTAAGATCCTTATACTACCATTGTCCAGGTTTCTGTCTGTCCTCTCTCCCCCCACAGGCAGCTCTGCCAGACCATGGGCTCTGCTAATTTCCCACTGTGTTGACATGTGTGCTGTGGGTGCCAGTGCCAAGCCATGTGTGCTGCCTGAGCAGCCTAACACCTGCTGCCCCAGAGCATTCGTGGAGGTCTGGGTGGCAGGCACTGTGCCATCAGCTTCATGGATCTCACTTGCCTCGACCTTCCCTTGGCCAGTGTTCATATCCATGAGACCTTTTGCTCTAGCTCTGCCTCCTACTAGCCAGGATTTTTTCATCCTGTCTCTATCAGGAATTGTAGGCATTGTCATGATCAGTGCTTATGTGGACCATGAACTGTGTCCTCAGGTCCTCCTTCCAGAGTTTTTGTAATACTAATTTTTTTTTCTTATGATCTTTTGTGTGTTGAGTGCTCTGGGCCACTTCTGATTACTTACCTGTCCCTCTTTCATTGACACTTAGATCATGCACTTTCCATGTAATTGTACAGACAGGGGATGGGGAGAGTCCTAGCTGTTTGACAAGGTGGACATGGTAACATGGTCTCAGAGAGGTCTTTGTCCTGCTGGTGGCAGTAGGGTTCAGGTCAGGCCAGAACCTGCAGTGTATCTAGCAGTGTTCTGGTATACAGGCTTGTGGCCAGCGCCTCATTTCTCTTTTCTTCTCATGCTCAACACTTTTTTCACCTACCCTTTCACTTGTGATTGCTGGCTCCTGGCCACCCCAACCTTCCTGGTCTCTGTGTATTACTTGTGCCTCTACAAGGCCCCTCAGCCATGTTTCCAGAACTGGCCCACACCTAATGTATATTATGCACATTACAATTAGTCCTCTGATATTTTGACATTAAGGAAGCCTGGGGGTAATGGTAGTAGAGAAGTCTTGGAGGCAGGGCATAAGTTGCCCTGAACAGAATGGAAATACTTAATTATGAGAGTAAGAAAGGAGGAGTACAATGGATTACATGGTTAGGAAATCACAGATATTACCATAAATATGGAACTTTATTTACTTTGGAATAGACCTAAATTTGCTGGTAGGACTGGGTGTCAAAAAAGTTGTAGCTTATGTATTCCTGTGAAATGGTGGAAGGGAAGTTACCTTAAATTGGGTGGGTAAGGGTGGGTCTTGTTCATAACATAGGTGGTTAACTGATGTAGTTGGTAGATGTTTAGATGTATGGCTGTGTGCTTTTCGTATATTACCACATGACTCATTTCAGGTGGGTGCAGCTTTCTGCATTCATCTTGTGTTTTGCACAGATAAAAATTGTGCATAAGAAAACACAAAATTCAAATTGTGTCAATTGTGTTATAATGAATTCACATTTCCAAACAAAAACAAAAAAAAAAAAAGAAAAGAAAGGAGGAGTACAGATAGAAGGATACAGAGTCTTGAGGGGCAGTGCTTCACTAATTGTTTTGTGTATATGGCATTAGCCAAAAATATGAATTTTTTGTGGGGCTCTCCAATAGTATCTTTCAGGAGGTATACAGTGTGTTGAAAATGTGCTCTGGTGCAGTTGGCAGGTCCAATAGATGTGTGGTAGAGGACATGAGCTGACCTATTTATAGAGACTGGTGGCATTGTGTCTAACCAAGAAGGGAGAATGGTTTTGGAGTCTGGGGTATTTTTACTAAACTTGCAACCAGCATTTCAACTCTCCAGGCACCAACTGGGGATCTGCATTTCAATTCAGTTCTGACTTTTATAGTGGGAGTTAATAACAGTTAAAGGTACAGTCCCAAAAGACTGCCCCACTTCATATGCCAGCCACAAATGGGGTGCCCAAGCTACTTTATTTCTGCCTAGGCAATTATAAATTCAAGGGTCCCACATACACCCTCAGATTTGATTTTCCTACAATAACTCACACAACTTAGAAAAATACTTTTGGAAGAATACAACTCAGGAATAGCTAAATGGAAGAGATGCACAGGAAAAGGTATGGGCAGAGGGAACATTCATGCCCTTTCTAGCATGCCACTATCCGTTCTGCTCAGAGATTCTCTGAATCCTCACTGTAGGGTGTTTATGGCATTCTCACTACCTAGCCTGGTTGATCGAATTATTGCCAATTGATGATTAGCTTAATCTGCAGCCCCTCTCCCTAATCTAGTGAATGAGGATGAGGCTGGAAGTTCCAACCCTCAGGTCAGGTCTTGGTCTTTTGGGACACCCACAACCTGAAGCCGGCAGGGACCCCAGCAAGTTGTCATCTCATAAGCATACAAAAGACACTCATCATTTGGAAGCCTTAAGTTTAGGAACAGGCACAATTGGACTGTCAAATAGAGAAGCAGTATGGATAATTAGATTTTATATAGTAAATTTTTAATCCTTGAAAACCCTGTTTTAACTTACTCTGGGCTTTGGGCTATTTGGAGGTAGGGAAGGTTGATGCTGAGGATTAAACCTAGGGCCTTGCACAAGTTAAGCAATCACACTACCATTGAGAAACATCCCCAGTCTATATTAACTGTTTTACATGGAGGGCCTTTTGAACACCATTTTGCTAAGCTAGTTTGTGTCAAAGATTTACTTTAAACTTATTTATATGTTAGAGCATCTACGTCCAATATGGAATATTTTCAGGTAGTGGATACTAAATCAGGAAGTTTTATACAATACTAAAATTGAAATAAGATATACCTGTCTTCCTATTTTATATTTGGTTACTTTTATTAAGATTGTAGAAAGTACAGAGTTTAAATTGAGGGCAATTTCCAAGTATAATTTGAGCCCCAATAATGATTGATTTGTGAAATTTGTCAAATTGATACCTTTTAATAAATACTAAAGTTAACTTAGAATCATTTGTAGAAGCACAAATACCCATCAACACCCTTCTAATCTTTACCATCCCCCTAGCCCAGTGCTGGGGATTAAACTACACCAGGAGCCCATTACATTCTTACCATAAAGGTGCCCATTGCTGCCATCAGTCATGGTGACCTGCTATCTGCTGTCTGCTCAGTGGATCAGACTCATCTAGTCATTTTTGGTGATCTTTAGGGAAGCCTTTCCCTGTTTCCAGTGGAGGGTCATATTCATGCTAGACAGACACTCTATCACTGAGGGTATACCTTCAATCCTCTCATCTTTTTGTTTACATTCTTTCATATGCAAGTTTTGGCTTTAAAATTGTGTTAAAATTATGGAATTTGGTTTTAATTTTGTGACAAATGCAATTTTTCTGCTGTCTATTTATATTGAAAATATAAACTTGCACATTATCATAATTTATCAAGATTTTTGTTTCTGTATGATTTTTTTGACATTTTATAAATTCTTGCAGACTGACCCCACATTTAGCACGGGGGGGGGGGGGGTTGTGACAAATGCAATTTTTAAAATTTTGTTAATTTTTTAAATTGAAAATATAAACTTACACATTAATAATTTATTTAATTATTATCTTCTCCCTATCCCTAGCAGGTTGGGTTTTTCTTGTTTTCATGGACTTTTTCCTTTCTCTCTTATATTTTGTTCATTTTCTTCTTTAGGCTTTTAGCTCCCTGAAGCTTTGGGTTTATAGTTTCCATTTCTGACAAATAGGAGGTGGGAAGGAGCCTGGGTTCTGCAGGCAATAGCCTCTCCCTGGATGGCCTCTGCCTGCAGCATGGTCAACTGTGCCACCCCGCTGTGGGCAGGTGGGATACTTATCTGAAAAGCTTCTGTTGGCAGGAATGGCACCTTGAAAATGGAAGTCTCCCCTCTTAGGGTATTCTAATCCACCTTGCAGTACCTTGAGTTGACATCCTGGAGAGCAATAGAAGCTTAGCTTATTTTTCAAATTCTTTGTTTTTTGACTGTTTAGTTTGAAGGGAAATTCTTACCACGTTAATAAGTAGCAGCACTTAAATGTGCCCAAGCCCACCAACCAGAAGATTTACAATCTAATGAGCTGAGAAATTTTCTCAAGTGTCTTAGGAGGAGGTGAAATAAATATTCCTTGCCCTTTTCCATGTTTTCATTAGACACTGAGCTGCAGGTTTCCAAACATGGAACTACCCTTCCTTCCATGAGGCATAATAGCACCAGGTTAAAGCAACCCCAGGATTTGCCTTTGGAGCATCTGCACTTCCTGGATCATGTGGTAGGAAGGGGTCCCTGCACCTGCACCCAGTGGGTGGTATGTAGGGATGGGCCTGGGCAATCAACAGATTTCCCGCTAAGCATGCAGTGTCCCAGGCCATAGACATTCAGTCATGGTTCTAGTGGGGTGTCAACTAGGAATTTTTTTGCCCAGACTGACCTTTTACTAAGGTAAAGAATAGGATGTACAATAAATGAGGAACACCCCTTGGGCTCATTGCTGCTATCAGTCATGGTGACTTGCTATCTGCTGTCTGCTCAGTGAATCAGGCTCATCTAGTCATTTTTGGTGATCTTTAGGGAAGCCTTTCCTTGTTTCCATTGGAGGCTTCTCACCCTGTAGGCTAGTCAGTGGCCTTTGACTTCCTGGAACTACACCAGGAGCCCATTACCTTCTTACCATAAGACGCCCAGAAACACACTGGCCTAGAGACACCCGTTGCATTAAAGCATTTAGGCCCAGGTACACTGGGAACACAAAAACCTCCCCTGTGCTGAAATGTGGGGTCAGTCTGCAACAATTTAGGTTGAAAAAACTGAAGCAAGAAAAGGAAGACCCAGCCCACGCAGGTTCCAGTCAAAGTATAAGCACAGCAGTGGTCAGCAGTGCTCACTCAGACAGCACATGGTCATGGCCTAAGCATGCAGTAATCACAGCAGAACCTCTGCTGTAGGGCCCAGCCACCCTGCTTGCTGCATCCATTTTCTTAACATGTACCTGTGGATTTTAATTATAAGAGGTGACTAAAGGCCAATAGGGAGAAGTAAATGCCATTGAAAGGGGAATTTATGACAGTTCTGAGAGAAAGAGGTGCATTGCACTTTGCAGGGTGGTGTGTGTAAGCAACAGGTGGTCAGGAGGCAGAAGCAAGAGGGGAATATTAGGGCACATAGCCTTTATTGGGTTTGTAGCAAAGTCAGTAAAGGATATAAATAGCTCATATGGGTGGGTTGAAATGATTTCAGTGGGCTCTGGGAAAGGGAACTGGCCTTAATTATCCAGTACCTGGTCCCAGGATAGTTAGGGCTGAGGATTGTTCTCCTGGGGTGTATAAGCCAGGGAAACATGGTCTGCAGGATGGGCTCTGGATTGAATAACTAGTGTATTAACTGCATTAACTCTCAGTTGAGCTCTTTGCTGTCTGTTAAGAACTGGATAGCCCTATAGGGAGGGGGCAGTGTCCCTGACCAGCAGCACTTTATAAAAATGTCAAAAAAATCATACAGAAAAAAAAAAAAATCTTAAATCATGGTTAATATACTGTCACCACAGTCCACATGCATTTCATCAGTATGTCTCTTTTCAGTTTATTGGCATGAAGCAGAGGATGAAAGGATACCTCCTGGGCCAAGGGTTTCTGCAGAAGAAGCATCACACATCAGGACTCCAAAACAAAGTCCATCTTTCCAAAAGACTCACCCCTGTGACATTTGTATACTAATCCTGAAGAATATTTTGCATCTGGATGATCTACCTGGTCAGCAACTTTACTTTTCTGGGGCCTGTGAAAACCTTCACCAGGAACAGAAACATCAAAGTGCAGAGAACACATTAAAAAGAGAAGTGAACAGTGCCTCCTTTGTGAAGAGCTGCATACCCCATGTGTCAGGGAATCCTTTCCTCTGTAGGAAGACTGGAAAGGACTTCCCTGATAAGTGGGGCATTCTTCAGCCCCAGGCCATTCCCAAAGGTGAGAAGCCAAACACAGTCAGAGAGTGTGGGGAGGTCTTTCACTGTGGGAAAAATCATTGTAAGTCAGGAGCATGCAGAGACACTTCCAGCCACAAACACACACTTATTCGTCATCTAAGAGTCTGCACTGGAAAAGGGGGTTTTGATGCTAGCAAATGTGGAACAGCCTTCCAAGAGAAATACTCACTTGTTCCGTTCCAGAGAGTCCATGCTGGAGAAAGGCCTTATGAATGCAGTGAATGTGGGAAATCTTTTAGCCAAAAAGCCACCCTTATTACACACCAGAGAGTTCATACTGGAGAAAAACCATACAAGTGTGGTGAATGTGGAAAATCGTTTAGTCAAAGCTCAAACCTCATTGAACACTGCAGAGTTCACACTGGAGAAAGGCCTTATGAGTGTGATGAATGTGGAAAAGCCTTTGGGTGCAAATCTAACCTTGTTCGACATCAGAGAACTCATACAGGAGAAAAGCCATATGAATGTGGCCAATGTGGGAAATTCTTTAGACAGAGCTTTAGCCTCGTTGAACATCAGAGCATTCACACTGCAGCACGGCCTTATGAGTGTAGCCAGTGTGAAAAATCCTTTAGTCAGAAAGCTACTCTCATTATACATCAGAGAGTTCACACTGGAGAAAGGCCATATAAGTGTGGGGAGTGTGGGAAATCCTTTAGTCAAAGCTCCAACCTTATTGAACACTGCAGAATCCACACTGGAGAGAGGCCTTATGAGTGTGGCGAATGTGGAAAATCTTTTAGTCAAAGAGCCACCCTCATTAGACACCAGAGAATTCACACTGGAGAAAGGCCTTATGAATGTAGGGAATGTGGCAAATTCTTTAGACAGAACTTTAGCCTCATTGAACATCGTAGAATTCACACTACAACAAAGATTTATGAGTGTGGCCAGTGTAGGAAATCTTTTAGCCAAAGGGCTACACTCATTAGACATCAAAGAGTTCACACTGGAGAAAGGCCTTATGAATGTGGGGAATGTGGCAAGTCCTTTGGGTACAAATCCAAACTTGACCGACACCAGAGAACTCACACTGGAGAAAGACCTTACGAGTGTGCTGAATGTGGGAAGTTCTTTAGGCAAAGCTACAGCCTCGTTGAACACCAGAGAGTTCACACTAGAGCAAGACCTTATGAGTGTGGCCAGTGTGCAAAATCTTTTAGTCGAAGAGCTGCCCTGGTTAAACATCAGAGAGTTCACACTGGGGAAAGGCCTTATAAGTGTGGTGAATGTGGAAAAACCTTTAGTCGGAGCACTAGCCTTATTCAACACTGCAGAATCCACACTGGAGAAAGACCATATGAGTGTGACCAGTGTGGGAAATCTTTTAGGCAAAAGTCTGTTTTAATTCAACATCAGGTAGTTCACACTGGAGAAAGGCCTTATGAATGCAGCAAATGTGGGAAATCTTTTAGCCAACGCTCAAGCTTCTTTCAACACCAAAAATGTCACGCCATGGGAGTGCCTCACAGAGGCAGCAGATGTGGGGAATCCCTCAGCCCAAGGTCTCCTGTTGCTTAGTTTCTGAAAGCCCATGCAAGAAAAGCCTTAAACCTACAAAGGAATATGCTGTCTTTGTAACAGCACTAGAGAGCTTTTATAAAGAGGTCACCACATGCATTTGCACACATCCAGAGGGCTAAGGACCCTATGAGTCGTGGCACATGTGAGGAGGATGGGAGCTGCTCTGAACATTTTAGACTGCTGCCCTCACCAAAGTCAAATCACAGCCACATTCTCACAGGAGTTGTCTCCCATCTAGCCCCAAGCACCTCAGCACACACAGCCTCGGTGCCTGTGTTCTCCCCATTCTCTAGAGGAAATCTCCCATAACCTGATCCATGAGAGTGATCCATTTTTCTTACTATTGTGCGTCTGTGTTCTGGCTAAGGGGACCCAGCCCGGGCTCAGCTGGAGGCTTGGGAAGTCCTCTTCATTGAATTCTGGCCTCGTGTGACACTTGTAGTCGATGATTACAGATTTCAAGTTACTAACCAGTATCTTCCTGTTGAGCACTGCTCTGATTTGTGGACTGATAAAGGCCTTTTGTTTGAGCTACTTTTAATCAGGGGGTTCTGTTCACAGCCTTGGGTGGGTAGAATATGGATGGGTCCTGTTTGTTTTAAAAGATGGACAGCTTTTATAGGACCTCTTCATTCTGGGTCTCAGTAAAGAACTTAGTGGCAGAGAGTGGTTCTCATTCTGTTTTGTTTAACATGAATTACTACCCAAGACCCCCATTGGACAGTGCAGGGCTTTGTGGTCCTAGTTTGGAGCCTCAATGCCTCTGAATTTGTTTTGTGTTTTAGATCAGAGATCACCTTGAAGAGGGGTCAGTTGTTATGGCCATGTTCAGTACTTTCAGAAATACTCTGAATTTATTTCATTATTCCCACATAACTTCCCATAAAACTCAATATTGTCGAGGGAAACTTCATCGGGTTCTATAGTCATGCAGTCTGACATCCATGATCCCATAGGTCAGCATCACTGATACAAGAATGCAGGAACCAGATACCAACACCACTTGGAACAGAAGTACGTGGCGTGATCAGTGGAGTGGAGGGCTGGCAGACAGAACGTGCTACTTGTAAAAGTGCACCCCAGATCCTAGGACTAACAGATCATGCTACTTCCAAATCTATGTTCCACTGTGGTCAGGATCATCATCGGTAGATACTCATGCTCTTGTCAAGTTCCCATCATTTTTCTGGGCTGTTCTCCTAAGTCTAAATGGAAAAAAAAAGGAGGAGGAGGCCAAAAAAGCAAGGGATTGGGGAAAGCTCCTACATGCGGTGGAGTCGGGGAGATGGGAAGTTCCTGTCTGAGAGGTAAAGGCTGTTCCCCCCACCCTCTTTTTTGGCCAGGCAACTGCAGCTGCTCCTGTCTCAGTATAGCTTTCATTGCTCACCATTTTTTCCTGCCCAGTATAAGGCTGCCCTTCTCTGGGCACAAGGAAGGAGGTACTGGAGTGAACAGGTGGTTGCCATGCCTGGTTTCCAAAACCTCGGGTGACTTTTATTCTCTTTATCTATACACACCACACACAAACACACTGAGGCACAGTTGACCTTCAATAACCAGTATACATTTAAGACACATAATCTGAGCCAGGTTATCACACACACACACACAAGCCCATGAAGTATCCCTGATCTGAATAGTGAACATTTCCAGAATTGTCTCATATAATCTCCCTGCCTTCCTCAGGCCTTCAGGTGTCCAGTGATTTACTTTCTTTCACTATGAATCAGTTTGCATTTTTTTTTTTTACAGTTTTACATGAGAGGAATCAAAGTATTTGCTTTTTTTTTATATTTTTTTCATGCTGTATAATTACTTTTAGCTTTATTGATGTTGACACCCTTTGTATTGCTACATAGTATTCTGTTCTATGGACATGCCACTATTTGTTTATTGATCTGTTAAGGGGTAGGTGATTTTTTTCCAATTTGGGGTATTCACAAAGTTGCAAAGAACATAGGTATAAATTTTTAATAAGGAAATACATTTCTCTTTTGCTAATAACTTCAAGTGAATGTTTCACTTAACAAACACAAACCAAAAAACATGGCAAACTGTAACCTAAACGGGTTGTGTCCATTGTGATCCCAACAGCAGTGTGTGAGCATTCTTCATCCCTGACAAGCTTCTGGTTGGTAGGGCTGGTGTTTTAAATTTTAGCCATGCAAATAAGTCTGTAATATCATTTCTCTGTGGTTGTAATTGCACTTCTGTAATGTTTTGTAATGTTGAGCAGCTTTTTTCACCTATTATTTGCCACCTTTATATCCTTTTTTCTTAAAAATCTTTGTTAATACCCTTAGTCTACTTTTAATGGATTGATTCATATTCTTCTTTTCATTAAAAATAAATATGTATAGAAAAGATGTGTTATAACTTCATTTGGTCTTTAGTCAGTCCCACTAGTGACTTTTTTGCTGAATGAAGATTATCTTTAAATCTTAGAACAATATTTTTTGCACCAAAGTGGCCCCAGCAAACTTCCAGCTGATTGGCTCCTCTGCGGTGAGCCAATCAGCTGGAAGTTTGCTGGGGCCACTTGGGCTGCGGCTCTCAACTCTTCTGCACCATTTATCTTGTGACAGTCCAAACTATTTTCAAGCCTAATCTGCATTATTAACATATCTGTCCCGACCAGCAGGACACATCAACGTGGGCCTTGAACTTAGGTGGGGAGGAATGAAGGGACAAGAGACACAGAAGGATGACAGCAAGACAGGAGTTCTGATCAAGCTGCAAACTTTTATTGTTCACACAGGGGTATTTATGGGCTGGGAATGGGGGAGCTCTCTTATCGGCAGTTGCTGGATGTCTTCACAAGGTGAGATAACGCAGGATGTTTCAGGAAGACAGATGGCCGCAGGATGTCTCGGGGAGATAGATGGCTGCAGGGTGTCTCCCAGGCAGGATGTCTCCCAGGGGGCTGTTTCTTGTAACTGTCAGGCTATTCTTTGAAGGAGAACTCCCTTCTAGTCCCTGGCATCTCCCCCTTACTTATATAAAATATTTGACCATACCTTACCGGCCTGTGTCTAATAGGGAAATCTTTAATTCTGCTACTTAGGGCTGGATAACCATACTAGCAAACATTAAGCCTACCTGTATAGGTTAGAAATAAAGGCCTTAAACTAAAAACTATTCTGGCAGTCCCTTTTGATGGTTATCAGGCATTCCTGTCAGAGAATCTCTTTTGCAGCCTCCAGTTTACTTATTCTTGGAAGTTTCTATCTATTGTTAACAGTCAGCTGAGTTTCCCTGGGAGTCCTCGGGGAGCTTACAGTAGCTTTTCAGTTCTGCTAGTGCCATTTGCGCTAGGATGGGTCCAGGCCTTGCTTGACCATATGGCTTCCCTCGGAAGCATCAGGGATGTCTCCCTTTTCTGATGACCCTCCTCTTCACAGCAAATGCACTGATTGGCTTTCTGTCCTCCACTGGTCTCATTAATCTCCCTG
>NW_026000207.1:691459-734879 GCF_001458135.2 Marmota marmota marmota
TCTGCGGTGAGCCAATCAGCTGGAAGTTTGCTGGGGCCACTTGGGCTGCGGCTCTCAACTCTTCTGCACCATTTATCTTGTGACAGTCCAAACTATTTTCAAGCCTAATCTGCATTATTAACATATCTGTCCCGACCAGCAGGACACATCAACGTGGGCCTTGAACTTAGGTGGGGAGGAATGAAGGGACAAGAGACACAGAAGGATGACAGCAAGACAGGAGTTCTGATCAAGCTGCAAACTTTTATTGTTCACACAGGGGTATTTATGGGCTGGGAATGGGGGAGCTCTCTTATCAGCAGTTGCTGGATGTCTTCACAAGGTGAGATAACGCAGGATGTTTCAGGAAGACAGATGGCCGCAGGATGTCTCGGGGAGATAGATGGCTGCAGGGTGTCTCCCAGGCAGGATGTCTCCCAGGGGGCTGTTTCTTGTAACTGTCAGGCTATTCTTTGAAGGAGAACTCCCTTCTAGTCCCTGGCACATATCCTTCAAAATGTTCTTAAGTCTACCCATTCAATGAAACAGATAAACTTCTGTTTTAGTGTTTGTCAGTTTCCCTGCTGTGAATATTCCCGCCATTCCCAAGTTGCCAAGATGAGGTCGCTTTACATGGGACGGGGAAGAGACGTGCAGTAGCACATCACTGTGTTATATTTATACCACTGAGAGGATTCTCAAAAATAGTGTCAAGAGCATATGACAGACCAACTATGAAGTCAGAGTTTTTGGTACATATACCTTTTGTTTTTTAAAATAGCTTTATTGTCAGGCATGTTGGTACATGTCTGTATTTCCAACATGTGGAAGGTTTAAGCAGGAGGATCACTTGAGCCCAGGAGTTTGAGGCAGCTGTGACAATAGTGATATCCCATGTCAAACATAAGTAAACAATAAAATAGCTTTATTGAAGTTTAATTTTTTCACAGTAAATCTGTGTATTTATTTTTAATTTTTTTTGGTTGTAGCAGGACATGATACCTTTATTTTATTCATTTTATGTGGTGCTGAGGATCAAACTCAGTGCCTCACACATGCCAGGTAAGTGCTGTACCACTGAGCCACAACCACAGCCCCAAATTCTGCATATTTAATGTATACAATTTGTGTTTGATACACACTTAAAACCAAAAGTTTCTTCCCTATTTATTTATTGGGAAAAGGATTGAACCCAGTGGCACTTAGCAAATGAGCCACATCTCCAGCCCTTTTTATTTTTTACTTGGTGGCATGGTAACATTAAGTTACTGAGGTTGGCTTTGAACCATGATCCTCCTGCCTCAACCTCCAAGACATTGGGATTATAGGCATGTACCACCATGCTGAGCCTGCCCTGTTCTTTTCAATACATTCCCTCTTTGCACAAAATTGATTCAGTGACACTCTATGCTTTAAAATGGATATTTCCAAGTATGTACACATGGAAAGGAATGTGTCATGCAGTTTATATACCCTTCTCCCAAATCCCATCAGTATTGATCATTTCATGCCTATTATTATTTTACTATTCACCATGCACATCACTGCATTATTATACTCCCAACGTGTTATGATCCAATGCCTAACCCATTCAGAGAGCATTTCTAAAATATAATGCTCCTTTTTCCTTATAACTTTTTCAACAAATATCTGAGGTATCATAAATTATGTACCCACTGCTCAATTATCTCAATTTTATAAAAAAATGTGTTCTTGTTGGGCATGGTGGCATAAGCCTGTAATCCCAGCAGTTTAGGAGGCTGAGGCAGGAGGATCACAAGTTCAAAGGCAGCCTCAGCAACTTAGCAAGGCCCCGGTCTCAAAATAAAAAAAAATAAATAGTGCTTGGGATGTGGTTCAGTGGTTAAGTGCCACTAGTTCAATTCATGGTACCAAAACAAAAAGGTTATTCTTAAGGCATGTAGATCCAAACTATACCTGTGCAACTTAGTAGTCATGTCAGCTCAATTTCTACTAATCCACTTTCTGGGTTGGTTTGGTGCATCTGTGAAGCTTTTCAACACCTTAGCCCTTCTCCCGTATTTCTTGTGTAAGTATTAATAAAGTAGGCAATTGCGGTCTGGTCCTAGGGGTAGGTGTATGACAGTGACACAGCAACAAACCACTCAGGGTAAACGAGTTTTGCTAGCACACTATATCACATCTGGAAACACAGAAATGTTTCAGGTATTCCATGTTCCAAGTGTCCAAAATAGCATTGGAGTATGTATTCTGCATGTGACAGTTTCACCACAGCACCGCCTACAGATATAGTGAAAGAGACCCTGTGTGACAGTGGGTGAAACCAACATACCTCAGCACTGCCTGCACTTTCACAAGCATTCACAGTAGGAAACTAATGTGACAGAGATGAGGCTCACACCTGCTGTGTGCAGTGCACACTAGGGACCAGTGAAGCACAGTAGAGGTGCTGACACACTGTAGTAATTTTGATCACACAAACACACCAATACAGAATAGAGGTCAGTGTGACAGATGGGATGCTGCAGGGCCTGGTTTGTCACACACACACACACACACACACACTATATTGCTGTAGCAGATTCACTGTACCACATGCTCCCTTCCGAAAGCAGTGGGGCTGATCAATCATGGACTGAAATCTCCAAAACTATGAGCCAAAATAAACATTTCCTCTTTGTAAGTTGATGATCTCAGGAATTTTTGTGTAGTAACAGAGAGTTGACTACCTAGGGGAACTCACCAGAAACCAAAATGGTTGGTGTTTATTCTTGGACTTCTAGCCTCTAGACCATGATAAGTAAGTTCCTGTTTTTTAAGCCATCTGGCCTATTACATTTTGTTTTAGCAACTTGAACTAAGACAAAGCAAAATCCTGTGAGAGCGGGAGTCATTGTCTGTCTTGTTTTCTGGTGTGTCCCAGGCACCTGCAATAGTGCTTGAAGTCTGGTGAGTACTTAATAAACATGTTGGAGCAGTGAATGGACATGAAGGCCCTAATTCCTTGTTCCTTTTTGCCCTATTGGAAACTGTTTCTCAATGTCTTCTTTCTCCTAGAAATTCATTCAGTATTTCAAAAAATTTTTTAAAAATTGAGTTTTGAGAACAAAATCTTCCGTGGCCAAGGTCTCAGCCTAAATACATGCTCTCAGGCTATTTCATTCTCTTATTTTTTAGTATTTTTAGTAATTTCCACCTTTCATGAACGTTTTCTCCCCAATGGTGATCCCAATTCCCCTTGAAGCTGCTATTACTGCACCTACAGTTGAAATGATTGTCATGTGTCAGCAAGGAAGAAACCACATGGCATCCAAATACTTATCCCAAAGGAATAATGCCCCTTTGCACATATGCTCAGACTGGTCAGGGCACCTACTGTCGACAGGAAAAATCACTTTGTTATGTATTCCTCTTCAGAGAAGTCTAATATTTTAACATGAATAATACTTCTATCAAGGAATTGTTAGAAATATTACATGGAAAAATAGTTGGGCTTACTGTGTTTGGAACACAAACATGAGATTATCTACACAGGGAAGAATTTGTGGGGTGGGGACAGAGGCAGAATGTCACATCATCTACCTGCTACCTCCTGACAGCCCTCATCTGTCTCTCCTGTCTTGGTTCTGGGTGAACTCTTTCCTTCCTTGTATCCTGACTGCATGGTCCATAGCCCAGTAAGGATTTTGATTCCATGTGTGATTGGAGAATAAAAAAAATAATATTTATTTGTTACCAGATACAGGAAGCATACACTTTGTGACTGAGTGACACTTCAGTGGGAATTCAGGGCTCGTTGCTCCTGCTCTGCTGAATTGAGACTACAATACATTGTCACCAAACATTTCAGTGGTGGGGTGCAAATTCTAAACCTCAGCACAACTACCAGTCCTAGTTTGTGATGTTTAGTTTGTTATAGTATTGGGAGTCGAACCCAGGGGCACTCTGCAGGTCGATATTCAGCTACATCCTTATTGATTTTTTTTTTTAGCGTGTGACAGGATCTCTCTAAGTTGATGATGATCTCATGATGGCCGCGAACTTGCAATCCTTCTTCTTCAGCCTCCAAAGTTGCTGGTATTACAGACCTGCAGCATTGTTCCCTGCTCTTTTTTTTTTTTTTTTTTGAGTTTTAAGGTGGGGATTGCTTGCATCTTTACATTCACGGTGAGAACCTCCTTAATTAATCTACTATATCATGGTTAAGAAAGCAATAGTTAGGGCTGGGGATGTGGCTCAAGCGGTAGCGCGCTCGCCTGGCATGCGTGCGGCCCGGGTTCGATCCTCAGCACCACATACAAACAAAGATGTTGTGTCTGCCGAGAACTAAAAAATAAATATCAAAAAATTCTCTCTAAAAAAAAAAAAAAAAGAAAGAAAGAAAGCAATAGTTGTAAGAGATATCCATGATAGTGAAAAAAATATCAAGTAGTATGTTTAGGAACTGACAATGAAAATGCAAAAGCCCTTTATAAAAAAATAAAAAGGGAAGAATAAACATGAAGATATTCGGATAATTATATTACCTTAAAATTATAAATTTATGTGAATCCCTCTTATTCATGTAAATTAGATCCAATCCTTATATTCTGTGCAGAATTTTGAGGAATCTCATAAATTTACTCAGAAATTTATGGGTTTTCTCTTTCCCACCTGTTTCAGGAACACCCAGCACCTCTCCCCAGCATCCTGGTATTGACCCTATGTGCATTCTATCTTGACTCTGACTCAACGTACTGAAGCTCACAAGACTGATGGCAAAGCTGCGGCCCAGTATTTTGAAGAGCAACAAAGGCTGGTGCTGGTGGAGCACATCTGTAATCCCATTGACTTGAGAGGTTCAGGCAGGAGAATCACAGATTGGAGGCTAGCCTAGCAATTTAGCAAGATCCTGTTTCAAAATAAAAAATGGCTGGGGAAGTAGCTCAGCAAATAGGTAGCAGTAAAGTGCCCCTAGGTTCAAAAATTTTTAAAGGAGCAACAAAATATTAATTCACAGCTCTGAGCACAAGAATTTTGTATCAAAGTGAAGTAATGATATTCTGTGGGGGCAGAGAGGGGGTCCTTGTTGGGTCTTCTAGGACCACTTATTCTGCAATTAACATTCAGATAGACAAGAATGGAAAGGTTTATGATACTCACAGGTCCTATGACAGGGGTCATAGCACACCAGAGGGACAACATGGGAGAGGACTGGGGGAGGGGAGGTGTTGGTGGTTGACACTAAGCAAAGCAGGTAAGGATCTGAGAAAGGGTGGGTCCGTGGAAAATGCATTTGTGGAGCTAGTGGTAGTGGGGTAACAGGGTGTATTGCAAGTAAAAAGACGGAAGAGGTTTTCCTGGTGGGTTTGAATGTCACAGGAGAGGTGGACAGGGGAGATTGTGGCAGGGGCCAGCCATATCACATGGATACACTCTATGACTTGGGATGGGTGCTCACAGCCTGATGGGAGATGTTGAGGTATCAAAATAATATGAATTTTTAAAGTTTTACAATACGATTTACCCACTTGTTCCATCAACAGCATCTGATGCCTGGTTTGGCACATGCTTGTAATCCCAATGACGTGGCAGAGGAATAGCAAGGTCGATCCCAGCCTCAGCACTAAGCAACTGAGACCCTGTCTCAAAATTAAAAGAAAAAAGGGATGGGGATGTGGCTCAGTGGTAAAATGCCCTGGAGTATAATCCCCAATACCACAAAAGAAGAAGAAAAAACAACACAGAACACACAACCAGGAAATCTGGTGTGACCACCCTTTTTAATGTATTACTTTATTCTACATTTGATCTCACCTGCATTCAGAATAAAAATCTTTGTCCCATGCAGCTATAATATTTACTTCTTGAATTGTTTAATTTCTATTTATTTTAACTATGTCTTTTTACACATACATTTTTAAACTCTATTTTGTTGCATCAGTCACCCCGAGGCCACTAGGACTTAAGTCCTAAACACGTGGGAAGCTGGAGCTCTCTGCCATCACACCTGCTCCCCTGAGCCGGTTCCGTCTCTTGCTATGGCGATTTCACATATATATGTATATAGTTGGGGATGGACAGCATGCCTTTATTTTATTGATTTACTTATTGGTGCTGAGGATCGAAACCCAGCCCAGAGACGTGATTCTTTTAAGCCACTTATGCTAAGAATCTTGGGGTCTTCATTGACTTCTCTCTTTTACTCATACCCCATATTCAATCAACAAACCTTGGTTGTTCAAACTTTCTAGAAATTTTGCGATATAAACAGAATTTTTCTTAATCTCAACCGTCATCTTGTTTTAGCCTTTCTGTCGCTGTGACCACCAGCCCCCAGAGCTAGACAGTCTACGTGGGACTCCCTGCGCCATCTGCGAGCACAAATGTCGGCGCTTCCGGGGAGAAGAGGGCGAGCGGAAGGGGTGGAGCGGAACTCGGCGCGTCCCTTTCAGAATACCCGAGGCCGCGCCGCCGCACCTGGGACCCGCGGGTCAGCGGAACCGGAAGGGAGTCCCCGCCAGGCCGGAAGCGGGGCAATTACCGCACTACCCAGAAGGCAGCAGGCGCGACGCGGGTTGGGCGGGGCTTCCGGGTCTTGGGCCCCGGCGACGGGTCTGGGGCTGCGGTCCTCTGAGGGGGACGGAGGCGTGCGGCAGCCAAAGCTGGCCAGTCGGAGCTGCAGGCTCCGAGCCCTGCGGGCGGATGGCGGCGCGGGTGAGTGGCGGCGACCCTGGCGACCCTGGCCGTGTCGCCTGCCCTTTCCGCCGGAGGTGGGTGGCACCGGCCGGGCTGGCAGGCTGTCCTGCTGGGCACCGCGGCTCCGTGGGGCGCAGGCGGCCTCGGGGTTCCTCGGCGCCCCTTCCCGGGGACGTGTCCTGGAGCAGGCCTCCCCGGGGTTCCCGTTCCCTCGGGCGGAAAGTGGGAGTGTGGACGTTTTCCGTCGGCTGAGCACTAGAGGGGTGCACCCGAGCGTCCAGCACGGCCAGGGGCCCGCACGCCGCCCCGACGGGGGTGCGCTCGGTACCAGTTATCAACGACCCAACTGCTTCCTCAAGTGTTGATGTGTGAACATCGGAGAGAGCGTTGAGGCGAGCATAGAAAGCAGGTTTTATTTTAAAAACAGTAACACAGACTTCTCCAGGGAGGGAGAAGGGGGCCATGGCTGGTGTCCTGGTGTCCCCCAAAGTGAGAGCATCCTGCCCCTTTTATACATTTTAGACTTTCTTTGTTCTCCTGCTCTCTTTTCCCTTATCTCTCTCCTTCCTGCATACATGACTAGGCCCAGAAGATTCAGTGGGGTGGCCAAAACATGAGAAGCAGATGGGCTGGAGGGGCCAAGCGGAGTGATCCAGCAGGTGGCAGCTCAGGAGGCATTAATTAACAACTTTTACAGCTCCCTGTATGGAGGGACAGTTCCTGGGACAGATTACCTTGGTAAGGATGGGGGAGGCGTCTTCTGCTTCCCAGACCCAAACTGGCCTCCATCTTCACCATTTGACCCAACTGCCTATCTACACTGACTGCCTATCTTTAATTCTTCCTTCACTTTCCTGGTCTGCTTTGCAGTCCTGGGGTCGCCCCAGAAGGAGTGTGACACTTGAGCCACCCTGGCATCTTGACTCTACAAAGCTAAGGCCCCGAGGTCTGGGAGGACCTGTTAGCATTTTTGGAATCACTGCTGTGGGAGGGCAGAAAAGTTAGCAAGGTAGGCTGTCAAACTTCCCTTTCAGTTTAGGACAGATGGCACTGAGTGGCAATAGTGCATTGAGACAATAGTGAATCTACCTTCCTGCTTGAGGCATTTATCAGAGGTAGAAAGTAAGTCCATTAAAAAGTTCACTGATGATGGTGTTCCAGAGCATCATGTCCTTGACTGAGCACTGGGTCACTCCCGATCACCTCTGTGACTGTGTAGACCTGATCATTGTTGGGACTTGTCTTTTCTTTTTTTTAACTTTCTCATCCCTCTCTTCATGTTAGACTCCCTCCAGTGTCCCTCCCTTGAAGAGGCCATCACTGTTGGTCCCATTTATTATTAACCATAATCTCTTTATTTTCTTTCATTTGATCCTTGTCTTCTGAATCTTTAGATTATCTGAAATTATCTTGCTCATTTATTTAGTTGCTTATTTATTCTACCCTTGCATGTGAGTGCCAGTTACTACTCTATCCTGACTGGACAGGTACATTGATGATTCTCTGGAAATTATTGATGAATGAACAGGTCTCCTTGTCCAGGGCTCCCCACCCCAGCAGAGCCTGTAGGGATCTTCTTAATCTATCGATCTTTCAACCACTTCTGTTTCCTCCTCTTCTGTTCTCCCCTGGCTCACTGCATCCAACCAAGGAGTCATGAACTTGCCATACTCTTTCCCATCATGTGACCTTTGATCTTGCACTTCTCAAAGTCTGGGACACTGTCCAGGATTGCTGAGAGTCTGCTGCTCCACACCCTTTCTGAGCATCAGACCTAGGATCTTTCCCTGGACATTTCACTATTGTCAGTCAGACCTGGGAACTTGCTTGGATCCCAGATACCTGAGTTCAGTTGCTTGCCTACATAAGAAATAAGCAAACAATGAAAAAAGGAAAAAAGTTTACACAGTTTGGTCAGACCAGGGAGAAGAAGCCAGGTTGCTTTCCTCCTGGTCCCATAGAAGTGGTAACTGTAAGATATGGAAAATGAAAAACCCCAAAATAGTGGACCTTGGGAAGAGGGTATGAAGAGAGGATGGCATGTTGATGGCATTGATCCTTTCTCAGTGACAGAACAAGCCCTAGAAAGGAAGCCAAAGCATTGATCCTTCCCCCAAACAAATTCTTTCCCAGTGATAGTACAATAGGACCATGAAGAGAAAGAGACTTTCCATTTTTCTGTAAGTAAAAGTATTGCCCAGTAAAAACAAATTTCAAATTCTCACAAACCTGTTTCCTGAGTGCCCAAACTGACATGCTCTGCTAATAATTAAGTCATGTCTCAGTGTAAACTATATAAAACATACTCTCCCTTTGGCCAGGGACTCATTTTCCACCCGGGAAGTGGGTCCATCAGAGGTGTGACTCCATTGCTGAATAAAGGTTTGATAATCCATGAAGTCTGCACCTGGCTTGGTCCTTTTGTGCTAACAATTACAGCTTAGAGAAACCAGGTGATACACACTTATAGACTTAGCTAGGCTGGGCTAAGCAGAGAACATGTCAGCTATGCCAGGATGGGGCAGAGGGTGGTTTTTAGTCTCAGCACCAGGAGGTTCAGGTGCTGTTTCAGTTTCAGTTCTAGTCCTAGCTGAAGTACCCTACCACACTACTACTTGCCCATCTTCTGGCAACTTTGTGAAGTCTTTTGCAAGGTGTTGAAATCCTGCCTCTGCTTCAATGTGGATCTGCAGGTGAGTCCAAAGCTGTATTAGCCCCACCAAGCTGGCAGTGACATGGAAGTGATAAGATTAATAAAAGTTGCACAACACATCAAGTACTTATATGTGGTGTGTCCTCCACCAATCACCTTGTGAACATTCTTCTTCATATCAGAACTGCGTGGTAGTATAGAAGTGATTATTGTATTGATTTGGAAATTGAGGCTTGGAGAAATAATGAGACATCCTCATTGGTTACACAGATAGAAAATGTCAAAGTTGAGAGCACTTCAGTCCACAGCAGTGCCCTTGGTTTTCAGGTCTCAAAGCAACTTTCTGCTTTTCTTGTTTCACTCTGGTCTCGTCCCTGTCGTGAAGTCCCAGGCAGTTGGAAAGTTTATTTTTCTCATCAAATCACAATGTCTGGTCTGGGGTTGTGGCTCAGCAGTAGAACGCTTGCCTAGCATGTGCGAGTTCCTGGGTTCTATCCTCAGCACCATATAAAAATAAATAAAATGAAGATGTTATGTCCAACTACAACTAAAACATAAATATTTTAAAAAATCACCATGTCCCACTTCTTTTTTGCCACAAACAGGGCATCAGGTTCCGGAGCTGGTTTACCTGCTGGAGCATGGGCAGGAGCTATGGGCAGTGAAGAGAGGCCTCTCCCATAGCCCCTGTGCAGGTAGGCAGCCAAGAGCTGGCCAGTGGGGTTGCAGGGACCGCTGCCTATGAGCTGCTGGGTAGAATGCCTTGTTATGGCCTCCTGGGTTCTTGTGCATTATAAGGTGAGCTCTGTACCACACAGTCATTCAGAGATGCAGGTGTCTTCCGGTGTGACTGGGCAGCTGTAGATTGCTCTGACATTACCCAGCTGGGAAGGGAAGTGTGAGAGGGAAGGGAGAAATAATGGCTAGAGTACACATGCTTCATTCTTGAAGCACATGTACATTCTTGACTATACATTTGGCCTCACCAGGGTTCTCTGGCCACAAAATATGGCTTTACTTCATGCCCTAGGAGAGCAGTGAATGAATTGGTTTGCATAACTTTCAGGCTATACTCAAACAACCAGAGAGGGTGACTGCTGGTGTTGTAGCTCAGTGGTAGTGTGCTCACCATTATGAGCCTCTGAGCTCTATACCCTTCAGCATGCACAAAATTTTTTTAAAAATCAGAGTAAAAGTGATTTCTGTGTCGCTGAGCGGCTCAAGGATATAATTGGATAATGTGTGATACTGTTGAGTTTAGAGCGCCTGTCCGACAGTAGCAACAAAACTGAGCAGTGCCTATTCTCTGTGCAGTGGTGTAGTCATGATGAATAACCAGCATCATGCATTTCCTTCTGGACTTGGAGAGAAAAGGACCTTCACCTCCCTTGTTAGCACTGTCCACACCATACAGCATCCCACTCTTTCCCCCTTCCCCCCATCCATCCATCTTCCTCTTTGTCCGAAGACACAAAAGCAGCCCACAGTCCTTGGTACCATATCTTCCTGCCTCTCTTGCCCTAAAAAGTACCAGGATGGCATTTGACCTTTTTTGCTCACATCTGTGCTGAAGAAAGTAGCTGAAGCCATCTGTCTGATGGATTGGCATCACTACCAAGTCATGATCTCCCTGGTTGTGGTTCACAGGGCTTCTTCACACCTATCTCCTCAATCTCATGTTTCCACTTAAGTGTCTCGAAGGTGCCTTAAGCTCATCATGACCTTCAACATCATGCCAACCCCTTTCTCCCCAGACATAGCCCTCCTCCTCACTTCAGATCCAACACCATCCTGTCCATATTGTGTCATCTGCACTCCTGACTTGTCACCTCTGGCTCCTTTGTCTGCTACATGGTCTACACCCAGCCCATGTCTCATGGTCTTTTGCCTCGTGGTGGAGAAGCTCCTAATGGTCACCCGTCTGCTCTGTGCCTTGGTCAGCTCTTTCCTGCTCTGGTTCCTACGGCCACTTAGGTCCACATCTTCAGCCCTTCCCCAGCAGGTGGTGTCTTAGCACATTCCCCTTCATGTTAGAAATAAAGTGTGTGCTTATGTTACCCGCTCTTGACCTTATGAGGGTGTGTCTGTGCCTCTCTCGGACCTCATTCCCTCCTGTCCTCCATGCTACATCAGAATTCTGTGTTCTCAGGAACTTGATTCTCACCTCACCTTCTACTAGGTTTGTGTCTGCCTCCTCCTCCATGTCCTCTATAGGGACTTGCCTACTTCCTGCCTTCTACTGTGTCCGAGTCTTCCTCCTCTGTATTTATGGGGGAAATGAGCACAAGACACTTCTTCATCCTTTAAATGTGTTGTCCAGCACCAGGCAGGGGGGTGGTGTGATTCTATATACAAACCAAGATCCTTGAAAGAGTTGGCTCATTTTTGGAAGATACATGTACACTTGGCTTCCATATTTTTTATTTGAAATCTCTTTTAGTTTTTAAAAATCTGCTGTAGTCAGTGATGAGCACAAGTCTTAAGGTTCAGTTTTAGTTTTTCTGTGAATGTAGACTGGCATGCTCCCTCCTTGGTGGAGGTCTAGATCATTTGCTGCACCTTATGGGCTCCTGTTTCTCTTCCCCAACAGCAGCTCCCCCTGTGGTGGCAGATGTGGCCTTGACTCACTATAGATTAGTTCTGACTGGCTGCGAATGGAAATAAAAATGTTATTCTCATCATCACCTTTGTGTTCAGGGTTGGTCATCCTGTGTGCTGTGATACTGAAAGCCTAAGAGGGAGTTTTGCCGACCTTTGTGGTGCTTACATTGTTAGGACATTGTGGAGGATGGGCCATGAATATTCTTTTTCATAACATGCAGTGGACGTAGCGCTCACTTCGCCCACGTACATACCCAGGAGTGGCTGTGCCACGAGGTCTGTGCTGACTTAGGTTGAACTACCAGGTGTCTCCCCAGAGCAGCTTCCCTCTTTGTGTTCTTGTGGGCAGTTATGAGGGGGCCATTGCACGGGGTCTTCCTGAATATGGTACCAGCCGCTTCTCTCCTCGGGGCACAGTGCTTGGGTTCCTCAGACCTCAGTATGGGTGCTACTCATCCTGCCAGTGCACCGAGAGCCCACAGTTCAGGACCCAGAGGGCACTGAGCACTCTGTCATCTTTCTTCTTTAGCCCTCAGGGCCGTGTGAGGCATGGCGCCTCTGCTCCCTACGTGAGGGTGTCCAGTCTGGATGGGCACCCCCATTAGATCGCTGGAGTGCGGCAGGATCTGAACGCAACAGTCTCCCCCATGCTGATTGTGTCTGGCTACGGAGTTTCCCTGTCACTGTGTCATCTTGGTCATTTTTTCTCATGTGTCTTCTGTCCTGTGCTGGGATCAATGTTCATTCCTTCTAAACTGGCCTCTCCTTCAGTGTCAGCTTCCTGAGATGTCTGCTGCCCATTTCTTCTGAGTCTTCAGCACTCTCTAAGAGAAAATCTGCCCTTGCTTACCCCCAAACTTGAGCCCAGTGGCACTTCTCTTTCTGGCAACCACCCTGGTTTCTTCATTTGTCCCTAGCTCCTGGGACACCCCTTCTGGGAAGTCTCCCATGTTTTTTCTTCCCAGTCTCGTTAGGAGCCACTCTCCTGTACAGTCACGACACCAAGACATCAGGTCTTGAGCCACATGTGCCCCAGACTGTGTCAAGACCCTGCCTTCCCTTCCGTGTCCTGGATAGGTAAGAGGGGTCTGCATCCAGATCCTCTGTTGCTGGCCCTCCAGGCTTCCCTTTAAATGGTCTCATGGGTACAAAGACCCATGGAAAACAACTGGAAACCCGAGTCCTGGAGCTGTGAAGCAGCAGGAGTTGGAAATGCCCATGGGGTCCTCACTTTCCCACTCCTACTCATCTTTTTCTCCTATTTGCTTCACTAGGCATCTCCTCTTTGTGTATCCAGTTCCTTTCAGGTGACAGAGCACAGCTTCAGACCAGAGTGTCAACTGCTCATACATCGGTTTTATCAGAGGAAACCTTGCTGCAGGGAGGCCGGATTTGGGGATCTCCAAGGGACTCCAGGTTGGGGCACCCTTGGGGTCCAGAAGGGCAGAAAGGTCGAGTGAAGCCAGGGAAGGGCTTTCCTGGGGAGAAACCCTTCGAGTGTAGAGAGTGTGAGCGAGCCTTTAGCAGCTAGGCACACCTGGTTCAGCACTTCATCGGGCACACGCGGGAGAAACCCTATGTATGTGCACAGTGCAGCAAGGCCTTCCGGTGCAGCTCAGAGCTCTCCCAGCACCAACGGGTCCACACTGGGGAGAGGCCCTACGAGTGCACGCAGTGTGGCAAGGCCTTCCACCGAAGCGTGTACCTGGCGCAACACTCGGTCATCCACTCCGGGGAGTTGCCCCACAGGTGCCTCGAGTGCGGGAAGGCCTTCAAGCACAGGTCACACCTCCTGCAGCACCAGTGTGTCCACTCCTGAAAGACACAGGTGTGTAGTGGTGGAGTCCTGCCTCTCACAGTGGACCCACAACGTGTTGAAACCGCTTCTGTGCAAACAAGGTGAGGACGCTCCTCCCTCTTCTTTTGGCCAGCACTTGCTTAACTAAGCATGTGAGCCGTGGCCCTAGAGAGAAGCCCCTCCAGTCAGAGGTGCAACCAGAGAGGAGTGGGGAATTCTCACCAGAGGCTCAACTCTGAGAGCTCATGCTGAGGATGGCCCAAGCTAGAAGGAACATACTTGCTGTCCTAGAATTCTTAGTGAGGAACAGCCACATGGCTATGTAATTGTCACTGTGCAGACTCATGTAGAGCACCACTTGCTCATGCTGGGAAGTCATGCTGGAGTCTGACTGGCTTTGGTGTTTGCTCTGTGAACCTATAAAGGCCTCCATGGTTAACACCAGGAAGATGACTTAGTATGATTAAAAAATGACTCTGGTCCCAGCTACTCCAGAGGCCAGCCCTAGCAACCTAGACCCTGTCTCAAAGTAAGTAGATAAATAGGGCCAGAGTGGAGTATTTGCCTAGCACACACAAAGCCCTGGGTTCCATCCCTAACACTGAAAAAAGGAAAAAAGAATAAATAGGAGGAGGAGGGGGACAGGGTATGAGAGAAAACATAATGCCTTCATACCCTCCTTCAGATTCCTTGCCGGGCCTCCTGGAGTTTGTCTTGAGTTTTCCTCTCAGTGGGGGAATGTTTAGGAGGTACACTCTGCACTTTGCTTTCTATACTGTTCACAACTATCCTGTGGCAGGGGAGCTGTGCAGTGAGAGAAGCTCTTCATTCTCCGGAAACCCCTGTTCCAAATCCCTACCGTGAGGTGTCAGTTCCTTGTGATGGGAAGGCTCCAGTCGTGGATGCCACAGTGTGATGTGCACCACTGGAGACTGCAGAAGGCCTCCCAATCATGTGGTCTGAACTCCCAGTACTCATGCCTCCTGATCCCATGTACTTGTTGGTTTTCTGTATTTTCTGGGTGGCAGCATGGGCAGGCACCTTGTCCCTGTTCAGCTGAGCCCCTCCATTCCCATGTTTCTGGGGCTTTTTAGTCCTGTGATGGGTACTTTGCAGACCCCCCCCCCCAGTAGTTGTCTAGGGGTTGAACTGTAGCTAAAACACAGCTAAGGCGCTGCACAGTGCACCCAGGAGAGGGCACATGGGGAGGGAGCTTGTTGTCCGGTTGTGTGGGGGTCAGAGAGGTTTGTGCAGGGTAATATACCTGGTGTCTTAGCAGGTGAAGCAGGACATCCATTACAGGTTTGTGTGGGTTCCATGGTTAACCACTGAACATGGCAACTTGAAATTACTCCTGTGGGAGTTTGTTTTCAAACTATATCAGATAATCAGCGTTAGGTTAATAAGTACGTTTTATGAAAAGCACAAGGTCTTCACTCCCTCCCTTGAGCGTCCTGCAGCCTTTTCAGAGGCCAGTGCTTCACATTTCCATGATGGGCACGTTCTTTCCTGTGGTGTTGTATGTACATGTTCTGTGAGTCAAAAGCTCTCTTGTTTGGGGGGACAGTCGCATCATTTTCTGTTCTTTGGTGAAGAGACTTGACTTGTGAAGACCCCAGCTGCCCCTTCTCTCTAGGAGACTGTAGGTGTTGTGCCATGGCTCTGCATACACTGAGCTCCAGGGTCCAAGCAAGTTGTGAAAAGCTCTCTAAAAACATCTTGGCTCTCAAGGAGGGGTCTTCTTTGCAGGCCTGGGGACCTGGTCCCCATTGTATTCCCAGAGCAGGAGTGATGTTTCCCCGGGTGAAGGACACCCTGGGGTTTGTTCTCTCACCTTCCAGGTCTTTCCACAGTCTTCCTGTGTGTTCAGCACAGGGACTTCCCATGAGCTTGCTGTGGTGAGGGAAGGAGGCTCAGGAGACACTGCCTTGGATCACAGCAACTCACCACTGGGTCCCCAGAGAAGGGCCCCCACATGACTGCGTCATGGGTCCTGCCCCTGAGCAGAGAAGGTGCTGACTGACTAGTATAGGAAACACATGAAAACAGCTCCTCAGAGTTAGCCTGACCCTGTTTTATTAGCCATTTTTAACTCAGTGAAAATTTTAAGGGCTGCTTTCCAGAGCATTCAGTTCAGCATTAATTGAGCTAAAATGCATTTTCACATCACAGTTAAGTCTTTTTTATTGTGTTGCATTTAATGGATGAAGCAGTCAGTAGAAAGGGGGGGAGTGGACCAGCACTGACTGTCCTCTGGGCAGCCTTCCTGATTGCTCTCCAGTTGGTAGACTCCACAAAGAGAAGGTAGAAAAGGAACCAGCCAAGCAAGCCTGCAGAGACGCTAGAAATGGTAGTGTTGGTGGGTAAAGGTGAAAATGCTAGGAAGGTTCCTCCCACAGCTAGCTTCTCACCCTTGGGTGTGAGGTGCAAAGAGGGCAGGGTGTCTGAGCATTCCTCCCTGGAGACTCTGGTCACATGAACTTCATGTTCAAAAATCAAGAAATCACTGAGTGAACAAAACGTGTCCCAGAGCTTGCCCCGTGAAGGAAGGCTCTGGAGCAGTGGACATGGTGGGAGGAGCGGCCTGGAGCAGCGCGGGCTGCCCTGGGTGCCAGCTGTCTGGCTTCATCGCACTCCCCATGCTCTTCTCTCTGTTCTGTGCATTCTGCATGTTTTCCATAACATAGCAACCCCCAAAACCTCTCCATCATTTTGTGATTTTTGTTCTCTTGATCTGATATTTTTTGTTTCAATTTAAAAAAATATCTGTTGAACTCAATTTGTAATTCATTTAAAAAATCTTTTATTCCAAAAAATACTACTTACAATTTCTTGCCAACATCAGGAACCTCAGATTAATTCCGTCTCCAGAAAAAACAGGAAAAGGCAAAAACTGCCTGATATATAGGTTCTTCCAGTCTCAACCAGGACTTATTTGTGTTTTTTTTTAAACCACCAAAGACTCAAGACTGTTGTAAGATACTAGCAACAGACTGCTAGTCTCTAAATATGTCCACATCTGGCCCCCAGAATCTGTGAATGTGTTTATACCTGCAAAAGGGACGTTCCGAAATGAACATGTAGGATCTGAGACTGGGTGGGTGGGTGTGGGAGGATTCCATCTGTGCTCACAGGGGTGTGATGGGAGATGGTGGCATGAAGATGGAGGAGGAGCCAGGCATGGGGTGCTCACCTGTAATCCCAGCAGCTCAGATGGCTGAGGCAAGAGGATTACAAGTTCAAGCCCAACCTCAGAAACTTAGTGAGGCCGTAAGCAATTTGGCAAGACCCTGTATCAAAATAAAAAAATTAAAAAGGCTTGGGGTGTGAGTGGGTGGTTAAGCACCCCTGGGTTCAATCCCCAGTACCAAAAAAAAAAAAAAAAAAAAGAAGGAAAAATATGGAAGAGGGGGTGTCAGCCAAGGCATTCAGGAAGTTCCAGGAGCTGAGAAAAGTGACAGGACGGTTTCTCTCCAGAGCCATTCTTTCTTAGAAGAGGAGAAGAATGAAAAACCTGGTGCAGAGCATGGTTCTTCTGTTCAGGCCTCATATGAGATGGGAGCTGGGAGGCTGGGCCTCCTGTAGACCTACTCCAGTGGGTTCCTTTGCTTTAAACAGATACACATGGCATTTCCTTCCTTTTTCAGTGTTAAGTTTGATATAGAGTGATGCCCAAATCCACTAGAAAAACATGGCTGCAGAGTTGCCTTCTGAAGTGGGCCTCTCACTCTGGAGAGTCCAACCAAAGGGAAGAGTTGGGGTGAGGTGCATCTGTCCCCCACCTGTGGGGAGAGTGGCCACAAGCAGGGCTTCTGGGTGTATGTTGGCTTTGGTCCTGTGGGTGCAGCTGTGGCTCAGCTCAGGCCAGTTCCTTGAGTAGCATTTAGAAGGGTCAAGCAAGTGTGGGTGTTGGCCACCTGGGGCACAGGTCCACATGCTGTCAGTTGGTTTCAGCAGCACTGCAGGCGAAGAACCAGCTCGGCCCTGTTAGTGCCTCTCTCCTTTCTGTGGAGCCAGGGAGACCTGACCACAGCACGGTACAGTGATCATCTAGTGGTGTTTTAAGCCACCGAAGTTTTGGCAATTTGTACAGCAGGAACGGAAATGTATTATACCTCCCAATATTTAAATGTGGAAAATGTATAATAAATTCATTCAAACAACACAGAATTGGTGTGTATATGAGAACTGGGGATATCCAAGTGTGTTACAATATTTGTAAGCATTTTCAATCATGGATACAGATGCAGAAATCCAAACTAAAATAACTGGAAACAAAATTAAATCCAATAGCTTTATGATGTTTTCAGGCTCAAAAGCCAACATCAGTGGGCTGGGGTTGTGGCTCAGTGGTAGAGCGCTCATCTTGCATGTGTGAGGCACTGGTTAGATCCTCAGCACCACATAAAAATAAATAAGTAAAAGATATTTTGTCCATCTACAACTAAAACAAATTTTTTTTAAAAAGCCCATATGGTGGTTTACTTGAGAAGTGTTACATAACCACATACACATTATACTGATGTCAGGATACAGAGATGTGCTAGTCGGATCATGAATCATCAGGTTTCCTAGGTAGGACAAAGGTCTAGCAGGGCCAGCTGCTGTTGATCTTTGTCTGACAGAGATGAGCCCTGAGACTCACAGCTATCAGCTACTCAGCTTCAGCTGATCACGTGAGTTTTGTGAAGAAACTGGGGGGATATAAAGTGCTTCCTGCTCCCAGAAAGGGAAAAGTGAACTTTCCCTTCTCTGAGGCCCTCAGGAGAGGTTTCTGAATCAAATAAAACCAGTGTGGCCAGAGGAGGAGGGAGAGGGATGCGAGATTCAGCACTCGGCAGACAGAGAATGAGAACAAGGCATTAAAAAAATCCACTGTAGCTCAGTAGTAGAGCATTTTGCCCATTACAAACTATCTTGAGAAATTTAAAGCCATTATTTAATTCATCTCTCTTTTTTAGTTGTTGTTGTTGTTATTATCATCATCATTAGGTTCTGGTGATTGAACTCGGTCACTTGACCACCCAGCCACATCCACAGCCCTATTTTCAATTTTATTTAGAGAGAGGGCCTCACTGAGCTGCTTAGGGCCTCACTAAGTTGCTGAGGCTGACTTTGAACTTGGATCCTCCTGCCTCGGCCTTCCGAGTTGCTGGGATTACAGGCGTGCTCCACTGCACCTGGCTTCTTACACAGTCTTTTAACGGTATTTAGTTTTACATCATATTTGAGAGTGTCTGCATGGGATAAGAAATGACTTGTTTTTCTGTGGCAGGAAGTGCTATTCTCTCATAACAAATGCAGAGATTACAGATCCCCTTTCATAAAGTATGTTCCCCCCAAGAGAGATGCAGGATCACACACTGGGCACCTAGTTCCCCCCTCAGGGCCTTACCATTCCAACACATCTCAGCCTGAAGCCTCAGAGTGAATGCTGTGGGCTCAGGCAAATGGGGGAGGGATGGTAGGGAGGCAAATAGCCACTGCTGCTCACAGGAAAAGGTGAACGGGAGGTGTGGGCGGTCCCACGCAGGTGGATGGGGGTGGCAACCTGCCTATGTTTCCCCAGCAAATGACTTCCCCTGTCTACAAAGATACCTTTGTGTCCAAGCCCAGAGAGCATTAATGTGTTACAGAGGACACACATGCTAAGATTCCTGGGATAACATGAAACTTTCCTGCAGTAACTACACACTTACCCAGCTGTCATTTGCTGCTGGAACAATGGGTGCAGATACCCCTCTTTGGTGTGGAATGGGTGCCTAGACCTGAGGTGCACGTTTGGGACTCCATGCCTCTATTTGCCTTCTGGGGTCGTAGTTGCAGGGATAGGACAGGACTCCTCAGGGAGTTAAGAAGAATACTTGCAGAGCGTGGACATTGCTGAAAGCTGTTAGTAAGGGCATAGTGCTATTAAAAGCTGGCTCTGGAAGCATTTGTGACATGGGGTAAAACTGTTTGCACTGAAGACTGAGCAGTGAGAATGAAGCTGACACATGGCTCTGAGGAACTTGGTGACCTTCTGAGTCTCATCTCCAAAATAAGATTCGAGTTCATACTGAACCACCAAGGAATATCCACCATAAGTAATAGTCAAGGGGAATTAGAAGAGCCAATCAAATTAAGCATTGGAGTGGGTGCAGGGAGGGGAGGAAACAAGATCAGTATGAGGTTCCCAAATGTCTTTGAAACTCTGAGGAGCAGCAGCAGACCACGGTGGAATAGCCACTGGTCCCAATACGGTCACAGGAATGGAAGGTTTTTTTCCTTCAGTGTTCTCCCTGTTCCTTGGGCTTGCACAGAAGAGTGTGCTGGACTGTATTTGGTTTCCTTTCTCCTCCCCAGAAACCACCACAAGGCAGCTGTTCAGGAAACATCAAGGGGTGCTCAGCCACCCTGAGGATGCTTCTGCAGGGATGAGCTGCTGTTGGCAAAGGTAGCCCTGCACTCACAGTTTGGGCAGAGCAAACTGGCCTTCCCCTGGTTATGCCCCCTTCATTCCTGGGGCCAGTAGTTCCAGAGACTCACAAATGGCTCTTAGAAGAGCAAAGCCACCGTAACAAGGAAGCAGTCTGGCAGTGGAGATAACAGAGGCCGCTCTCTCCCAGCTTTCAAGGTGGAAGTCAGATCAGTTGTGGGCAGGTTGGAGACCTCTCCTCTTGGTTTGTAGATGGCACCTTCCTGTGTCTTCTCTGTGTCTTAGTCTTTTCTTATGAAGACACCAATTTGTGCTGACTTTGGCAACACATATACTAAAATTGCAACAATACAGAAAAGATCAGCACAGCTCCTGCACAAGGGTGACATACAGATTCCAGTTAGATTGGATTAGGGCCTGACCATCTCACCTAGATTTTACATTACCTTTTTAAAGGCCTATTTCTAAATATACCCACATTCTGAGATCCTTCAGGTTACAAGTTCCACATATGTGTTTTGGAGGACAAAATTCCACTATTTGTGACATACAGAACAGAGTGGAAGAGTGGGGGATCCTCTTCCCAGCTTCAGGTGAGCTAGGAGCTCCGGGGGCAGAAACCCCTGGGAGGTGCTTGGTCAGCAGCCAAAAGGTGGAAACAATCTTGGAAACTCTTGACTTCTGGCCATGGCAGGAAATTATTTTTGCTTCCTGCTGTTAAGAGAGGATTCAGGGCTGGCGATACAGCTCAGTTGGTAAAGTGCTTGTCTTGCATGCACAAAACCCTGAGCTCAATCCCAGCACTGCACACCCACCCACCCCCATAAAAAAGAAGAGAGGATTCAGGGCAGAGTTGGGGATGCCTCAGGGGTGACACAACTTCTCAGATGAGGAAGCAGTCTCCTGAGCTAGACCTCAGTGAGTTGGGCAGCCAAGAAAGCCTTATGGTGGCCACCTGCACTGTAATATGCAGATGGCCAGGGTAATCAATTTCAGGGTCTGAACTGAGATCCATGGTCAGGCTAGAAATTTATTCATAAAAGGTACAGGGAGTTCAAGGGCCAAATAAACAGAGATATTCCAGACCATGGAACTGCTCCAGGTGCTGCTAAGACACTAGAGATAGTAGGAACGTGACTCAACATTGTAAAAGCCCAACATCATTCTAAATAGAGAAAAACTGAAAGCATTTCCTCTAAAAACTGGAACAAGACAGGGATGCCCCCTCGTTTACCACTCCTATTCAACATAGTCCTGAAACTCCAGCCAGAGTAATTAGGCAAAAGAAAAAAAGGGATACAGATATGAAAAGAAGAGCTCAAACTATCCCTATTTGCTGATGACAAGACCACCCCAAAACACGCCACCGGGAAACTTCTAGTAAATGAATTCAGCAAATTAAAAGGATATGAAATTAACACCCATAAATCTGTTGCATTCCTATACACCAATGATGAATAGCTGAAAGAATCAGGAAAACTGTCCTATTCACAGTAGCCTCAAAAAATAAAATATTTGGGAATCTAACAGAAGGGGTGAAACACATTCACAATGAAAACAACAGAACACTAAAGAAATTGAAAAAGACCTTAGAAGATGGAACGATCTCCCATGTTCTTAGATAGAATTAATGTTGTTAAAATGGCCATACTAACAAAAGTGCCATACAGATTTCATGCAATTCCTATTAAAATTCCAATGATATTCTTCATAGAAATAGAAAAATCAGTCATGAAATTTATTTGGAAAAATAGAAAAGTGACACTGGAGGCATCACAACACCAGACCTTAAATTATAGTACAGAGCTATAGCCATAAAAATGACATGATATTGGCACAAAAACAAACATGAAGACGATTGGAAGAGAATAGAAGACAGAGTCCTATCCACATAGATACAGGTATCTCATACTAGACAAAGGTGCCATAAACATATATTGGAGAAAAGATTGGGAAAACTGGAAATCCATATGTAGTAGAGTGAAATTGAACCTCTATCTCTCACCCGGCACAAAACTCAACTCAAAGTGGATCAAAGACCTAGACATTTAGACCAGAGACTCTGCACATAGTAGAAGAAAAAGCAGGCCCCAATCTTTACCCCGTTGGCTTAGGAACTGACTTCCTTAACGAGTCTCCTAAAGCAAAAGAAGTAAAATCAAGAATCAATCAATGGGATGCTATCAAACTAAGACACTTCTTCCCAGCAAAGAAAACATGAACATGAAGAGAGACCCTACAGAATGGGAGAAAATCTTTACCACTAGCACCTCAGATAGAGCATTAATGTCCAGAATATATACAAAGAACTCAAATTAACACCCAAAATCCCCCAAATAAAAAAAATGAATAAATGGGCTAAGGAGTTAAACAGAAATTTCACTGAAGAAGAAAAATGAATGGTCAAAAATATATAAAATAGGTTCAACTCTCTATCAATTAGAGAAATGCAAATCAAAACTACATTGAGATTCCACCTGACTACAGTTAGAATGGCAATTGTCAAAAATAAATATAACAATAAGTGTCGGTGAGGATGTGGGGTAAAGGTTCTTGATACATTGCTACCTGGGTGGGGAGAGCTAGTCCAGCTGCAGTGGTCATGCTGCCGTGGACGTCCAGCAGGACCTCGGGCAGCAGCTGCACCACAAGGTCACTCACAATGGGTCCCTAAGAGTGAGACTCAGAGATCACAAACAGTTTACACACAGAAGAAAATTGGCCTGGGAGAACTCTTCAGAGCTGTGAGCAGTGTCCCTTCCCCGAGGTGGTGGCTTGCTAAGGGAGAAGAGGAGTACTTTACCAGTGTGATCATTCAACTTTGTACACCTGAGAGTCTTTCAGAACACCCATATCATGATTATGATTTCACAACACCATTTAAGGATAAAGTGAGAAAATAGGAAGTCACTAGTGTAATGAAAATAGTTACAGAACTATAAGTAAAATAGGCGACAGGATTCAAGAACGGATGAGGTGGCATCATGAAGAGGGCTTACAAAGTGAAGTAAGAGAAATGCAGGCCTGCAGACTTGCTGTGGGAACTTTGTGTCTGTATGAGCCTCGAAACTGAAATCTTGGCATTGCTAAGGATTGCTGTGGACCCTGAGACCTACACTGAGTCACAGGACATAGGAACTCATCAAGTCTCTGATTTGGGGTTCTATGGAGACACAGGAGGAGCCACAGAGTAGAGGCTTGACCTGGTCCTCATAAGGGTATCTTATCTCATAAGGGTATCTTCTATTATACAGATTTTGGTTTCTGTATAAAAGAAGAGCCATCTTCTAAGTGGGATGTGTCATTGAGGTGAAACCACTGGACAGCTAAGAGATACTTGTCAGATAATAGACACGGGAATGGATCCATTATGTGGCAGTGGAGGCCCTTGCAGGGTAGAGAGTATGGATTAGTGTGAGAGCGAGAATAGTCTGGCCCCTTTAAAATCTGGCTAAATGTCAGGATAAGGTTCTCATCATTCTTGATTCCTTAACTCACAGTATTTTTCCATACTTGTCTTTACATAAAGTTTTCACTTTAAAACCAAGAGACAAATGAGCCTTTCACTTGTGTAAACAGGGGATGTGGACAACAGCATTCCATGGATGCTAGAAAATTAGATGCACGTTATTAAAGACTCCATTGGGCACAGCATACCCTGCACAGAACAATCACAAAACAAGCAGAAAACAGCAACAGGCACATCCACACACCTGCAGCCGCTCCCACACAGGCACTCCATGTCTGCTCAAAGTGGGAGCTCACCCCCTATCTCCTTCCTTGAAGCGTGCCTGCATCCCCAGGGCTTCAGCCAGAGCCCTGTTAGAGGCCATGTGTTGAGTGGGAAGAGGGAGCAGTTTCTGAAAGAATCTGAGAGGAGAGAAGGGAGATGCCAGGCAGCCCTAAGAGCTCACTGGAGTGGCCACATGCCTCTCCTCCCTTAGCATTTGCTTCTTGAATGTGTTCGGGGATTCATCAATCCTTTATCTATCATCTATGTATCATTTACACCTATCACCTATCATCATCTAGGCATCATTCACCGTCCATGTATCATCTATCACTAATCTGTCATCTGACTTCTATTATCTACCTAAGGTTTTTGTTTCCAATCTCAGAAAGACAAAACATTTTTAAGACGAGTTAATCTTGGATTTCCTGAGAAAAAAATGCTTCCTAAGATTCTGATCCTTCCCCAAAGGGAAAAGCTGCTTACCATATTAGATTTCCTCCCAGGACCGGGATGCGGAGGCAGCATGTGGCAAGTGTGTGGGTGAGACACTGAACCTCAGATTAAGGTCTAGGACTGCAAGATCTCACCTTTTTGCTGGCAGCGATTACCATGTCACCTGGGAGTGGTGACAGTGTCCTCAAGGGGACTGCAGAGGACACTGAGAATCTGGGATTGTGCAGAGCACTGACAGCTATTGGAAGTGCTTAGTATCCACTGGGAGTAACAGAAACGGATGGGGAGACTTGTATTTCAAGTAAACAATAAAAATTCCAGGGCATGTGAGAAGAGGACCCTGAAATCTAAAGACTTGATAGGATGCCATCAGTTTCCTAAAGGGTCTTCTTAGCTGACGTGAAGCCTTCCCACAAAGTGCCTGAGGAAATGGTAGTGGCGTCCACTGAGGCAGCTGCCTTGCAAGAGACAACCAATTCTTCTCAGTCTCAGTCACAACATCCCTTTGTACCTCTAGATCTACAACGAGATGCAACTCCCAGTCAGCCTTTGAAGGACAAGTGTGCCAGTGGAGAGTTGAACTGCACTGAAAAATGGTTTTCCTAAATTATACAGAAATCCTGAAAACATGTAGGGGAATGGATACTAAAGGTGGGATAGTGATGGGTAGAACATGAATCAGGCTGAAGTCATTGATCTTTTCCCACTAAGCAAAGATGATGCATTATCATCTTTGATTTCTGCCAACTTACTGTAGGCCACCTACACTCCATGTTCCTGCCAACTAACTAAATGAATTGTGAGACTGGTTCTCACAATTCGTTTAGTTAGTTGGCAGAAAGATGGAGTGTAGGTGGCCAACAGTAAGTAAGGTCTGCTTTGGGTGTACGTGGAAAACAGGGTCCAATGGCTGTGGGAAAATTAGAGTGGACTGACCATTTCAGATCTTCCTCTCACTCTTGGAGGTCAGAGAACATTTCTCACCATGTCTATGAGAAATAAACTTGTGAGAGGGAGTGGTAGCATCCTTGAAGAGCTTTGAGCTTGTCCTTGATAATTCAAAATGCATAGCAGCAATGGCTGCCTCTGAACTGGGAAACCACATGCAATGTAGGAAACTAGGTTGCAGGGTGGCAAGGACCAGCTGGTGACACTTAACTGCCAAAGGCAAGGTGCAGATGGTGACTCTGGTAGATGGAAGAGTCAGAGGCGACCAGAACGGTCTGATTCCTGGAGACTGATTGGCTATTAATCATGGTATTCGTAGACATGAAAAAGGTTAAAGTCTACTAAATTGTTACCAGATCTGTGTACGCAGACAACAGTCAAACCTGGATCATAGATACAGCTCCTGTCGATTCCCCAATTCAGTTAGTCTATAGAACTGGAATCCCTCGTATGAGGCAGAGTCCCTTAATAAAGGAACCTCTTCACTGCCAAAAATTTACACTGTCAACATGTCCCCCACTCTCTTGGTCTTCACCAGAGTAACTCTTGCGGACTACCAGAAGGAGGTCCTGAACCACTTCCCAGTCAGAGTAGGGGCTTTTGCAGATCAGAGGACCCCTGGGGTGGACAGGCAGCACTTGGCAGGTGATTATGCTGGACTACCTCTGTCATGGAAGTGGTGATTTTTTGGTCCTATTGAAATAAACACTTGGATATAGATTTGCTTTCCCTGAACACAGCACACCTGCCAAAGCTACCAGAAGTGGATGTCTGTGACGCCTAACTCCCCATCACAGCATTCCACACACTGCTTCCAAGGAAATCAGATCGCAGCAAATAAAGGGTGGCAGCAGGCCATGCTCACGGAATTCACAGGTCTTCCCACGGGGAACACGGGAAGGAACACAGCCCAGCCCGGTGGGCTCCACAGGTCGAGTGAATTTCGAACCCAGTTACAGCACCAGCCAGTGGGCAATGCCTTGCAGGGCTGAGGCAAGGTTCCCCAAGAGGCTGCACACGCTATGAACTGATTCCGAGAAATGGTAATGTCCCAAAGCCAGAACTCAGTGGTCTAGGAATCGAGGGGTGGAAATGTGAATGCCATCACTCACCATGAAAATGAAAGTGAAATGTTTGCTTCCTGTCCCTGTGGCCTGAGTTCAAAGAGAGGTGCTTCCATGAAGAGACATGATAATGACTTACTGTACTGGGAGTGACGACTGCCACCCAGCCATGGGCTGGGGTGTGGCTCAACCACAGAGTTCTACCTTAGTATGTGCCACACTGGGATTGGATCTCCAGAACGGAAAATAAAAATGGCAGATTCTGCTGTAAGAAACTCATAAAAATTAGACAAATTAAAGCCAGGTAAAAGAAGACTTTCATTAAACATTGTACTGAAAGTTTTGAAGAGACATTAGACTTCTATTCAGTAATGAACAGAAAGTTTTAGCCACTATTATTAGGCAATAAAAATAAATAAAAATTGCCAGAATTGATAAGAATGAAGCAAAAGTATTTTATGGAGAAAATTCTCTGATGTCTATAAAAATGACAGAAATCCCTAATAAACCTAAAATATACCTACTAGAATCAGTTCCTGAAGTTTGAAGGACATAAGATCCATTTAAAATAAATGATTGTTTCTATGTATTTAACAATTGAGAAATCATTGCCTTCAAAAATTAGTATCTTGAGGGCTGGGGATGTGGCTCAAGCGGTAGCGTGCTCACCTGGCATGTGTGTGGCCTGGGTTTGATCCTCAGCACCACATACAAACAAAGATGTTGTGTCCGCTGAAAAAAACTAAAAAAATAAATATTAAAATTCTCTCTCTCTCCTCTCTCTTTAAAAAAAAAAAAAAAAATAGTACCTCGAAAGAAAACCTGGAATTTGTTTTACTCGGATATGGTAAACCAACAGTCACCAACAGAAATGGCTGTCGTGAAGAAAATGTTCACTCAAAGATGCCCAAAAGAGAAAAAAAATCCATGCCAAGAGAAAGGACAAGGGTCAGCCACGAACAAAAGGGAGGAGAGCTCAGCCCAGGGTCATGACGAGACTTCTGCAAAAAGGAAGGGGCAGGGCGGGATAGGTGTGCCATGTTGAGACTGAACAGTTTGATAATTCTGGGCCCCAGGGGTGACTCCTAGATGTCTGGACCCTGGGTCCTGGGGTGAGGCAGGGCAGCAGAAATACTGGCTTGCCATGACTTTAGTAAGATTGTTTGGAGGTGGCCTCTGAATTGGTTTGTATGTAAAAGTCACGATCCTGAGGGAGTCATTTATTATCTCTAGGAATTAGGTAGTCCTGGAAGGGGCAGTCCCTCTAGGACTGAAAACAGAGAAAACAAAATAAAACCAATACCATGCTATTGACAATAGCATCAGGATAGGGAATACTTGAGAGACATGTAAGATTTGGAAGACAATGCAGATAACTGACCACTGCAGACAGTGAGAAGAGATACTTCATTACGGACTGAACACTCATTATGTCCTAAGTTGACCCAAACATCAGATGTGTCCTTCTATACTTTAGGTTTTCTACTTATGTCCAGAATTGTAATCTAATTTTAAAAAATTATGAATACTAACCTGGTACAGAAACACTGACTTAGGATTATTCTTTCCACTGAGTTGCCTTTGTGCCTTCATTGAACATCAGCTGATTTATGTACATTCCACCTGTACTTTACAACTGCTACATTTATATTTCTGTGTTTATGCTAGCATCTTCATGTCCTGATTGATGTGTTCATAGCAAGTCTTGAGTTCCGGTCATATACTCCAACTTCCTTCTTTCCCAAAAGTGTTTGGACAGTCCTCGGTCCTCTGCATTTCCTTACCAATTCAGATCCAGTTGTTAATTTCTACATGAAGAGACCACTATGATTTTGACTGGTATTACATTCGACCTATGACCAATTTAGGACACAATGAGTGTTCAATCCCATGTATTTCAGTGTGTGTTCAAATACATGTATTTCTCCTCTCATTTAGGTCTGAATTTTTGTTTGGGGTATTTTAGTTTTTTGTGTATGTTTTGCAAATCTCGTAATTAGGAATTTTCAATATCTTTCTGTATTGACTACATTTTCTTATTTTCTATATTGTCAGTACTTATTTTCTATATTATGCTCTGGTATTTGGGGCTTTGACCCACGGGGTGGGGGGCAGGGACTGCCCTTCCAGGGCTGCCTAATATCTTTAAATCAGGTATATGTCTCTTCACCAAAACAAAAATTAGTGAAGGAAGAAATGGACCAATTAGATTTCATAATAAGGAACTTTTTTTTGGAAAACCAAGTGAAATAAAATGAATAGAAAGACAGACTGGGAGAAGACACAGGCTTATGTTTATAACAACACTTTTATCAAGATTACAGGAATAGCCGGGCACAGTGGCACGTGTCTGTAATCCCAGCAGCTTGGAAGGCTGAGGCAGGAAGATCACAAGTTCAAAGCCAGCTTCAGCAATTTAGGAAGGCCCCAAGCAACTCAGCAAGACCTGTCTCTAAAATATAAAAAGGGGCAGGGTCTGGGGTTGTGGCTCAGTGGTTAAGCATCCCTGGGTTCAATCCCCAGTAGTTTTTATACCCCAAAATTTGCATCTATGCCTTTCTGGTAAACCAGACTATGTGGTGACATAGATGTATGTATATGGTTAGGGATTCATCTCTTAAGTACAGGAGATTCCCACCAGTGGCAGCAGATGGAAAGCAATGAAGATAATTCTCATCTGTGACACCTGGATACCTAGATGAGCCACAAAGCCAACACTTTGACCCAGGTCTATTTTCCTTCAAGCCTTGCTTTCCTGCCTGTGCAGGAGTCAACTCAAAATTAGTCCAGCAGTGATTGAGGTCCATCAAACCTAGGTCATATATCCTGATAAAAGATTGGCCACAGCAGAAGGAAAGGTCCAGAGAACCTAAGAATTCCTATGCATCCCCAAACAATGCCATGGTAGTAACATGGACATGTTTGGATGACCTACGGTGAGACACATTCTTTGTACTTGCTGTGATCTTCTCCAACCCCTACTTAGTGCACTAGATCTCTGGACCAATTATTCTTACCTGGCTCATCCAGCCAATAACACCTACCTGATTCTGCCCTTCAGGGGACATAGCTACACTGAAAGAGTGTTAGAAAATATGGAGCATCACTAAGAACACAGGAACAACCCATAAGTATCACAGCACTGGAGTCTGTCATAAATGCCTCTTCTTAGTAAGATTGTTAGACCTACAAACACATCTGACACCCAAACCATATAACTAGGACCACACAGCTCTGCATTGTTTTCTAGAAGACCTTGGGAAGCAATGACAATGAAGACTACTTCTACAATCATACTGTGCCCTTGGAGCACTGAAAGCTGAGGCCCACAGACTGTTCACCATTCATGGCAAAAGGACACAATTCTGTTCCAGACCCACACCACACAATACGCACAACCTCCCAGATTAAAGATGGCTTAGGTAATAACAATAAGGTGTTTATCAGTGCATATATCAGCACATGGTGATACAGGCCACTTCCCTCTTGGGTGATGTGGAGCAGGAAAAATTCCACAATGGCAACCACACAGAAAAAACAATATGCATACAAAAGGTAAACCTCTGAAGACCACCAGAACCCAGACTGCTCTGCAGGGACTTGTCTATGCCCTGAACAGTTCAGCAGAATAGAAGAGGACCCTGTCAGGCTCACATTCACCAAGGCTTCCTTCAGGGTTTGGTGAGCACACACATCTGTATCTGCCCCCAGCCCCCCACAAGTGCATCAGAGTGACTGATGGGGCACTGGGATATACCACAATGTAGTGTCTGCTTCAGTACTAGGTGGGTTACAAAGTGCAAGTTAGGCCACTAAGCTTCCCAAGCACTTGGGTCCTGTAGCGAATCTTCTAATTGTTGATCTTCAGAGGTATGAGGTTCAACTTTTGTGTGGCAGATCAGATGAAAGGTCTGTTCCATGAAAGGCTAGGGCCTTCCTCTTGCATGAATGTTTTGGTGCCTGACAAGGGAATATCTCTTGTTGAAGGCTTTCCCACATTCACTGCACTCATAGGGTTTTTCTCCTGTGTGGATCCTCTGGTGCTCAATGAGTTTGTTTTTGTAAAGGAAGGACTTCCCACAAGCAGTACAGATGAAAGGCCTCTCTCCACTGTGTGCTTTCTGATGCTGAATGAGGCTGGTGCGATGTCGAAAGCATTTCCCACATTCACTGCACTCACATGGCTTTTCTCTAGTGTGGGTCCTCTGGTGCTCAAGAAGTCTTTTTTTGTGGCTGAAGCCTTTCCCACACTCACTGCAGTTGTATGTTTGTTCTCTGATGTGAATTCTCTGGTGCTGAAGAAGTTTATCCTCAGTGTAGAAGCCTTTCCCACATTCTCTGCATTGGTAAGGCTTTTCTCTAGTGTGGATTCTATGATGCTTTAGAAGTGTTTGTTTACAGATGAAGGCTTTCCCACACTCACTGCACTCATAAGCCCGTTCTCCTGTGTGAATTCTCTGATGCCGAATGTAGTCAGAAGACCGAATAAAGGACTTCCCACATTTAATGCACACATAAGGCTTTTCTCCAGTGTGGACTCTCTGATGCTCAAGAAGTCTTTTCTTGTGGATGAAGGCCTTTCCACATTCATTGCATTCATAGGGCCTTTCTCCAGTGTGGATTCTCTGATGATCAAGAAGTGATTGTTTGTAGATGAAGGATTTCCCACATTCACTACATGCATAAGCCCTTTCTCCACTATGAATTCTCTGATGTCGAATGTGGTCAGAAGACTGAATAAAAGATTTCCCACACTCAATGCACACATAAGGTCTTTTTCCAGCATGGATTCTCTGCTGGTGCCCAACAAATGTTTGTTTGTGACGGAATGATTTCCCACATGTGTTGCACACATAAGGCTTTTCTCCATTATGGGTTCTCTGATGCTCAACAAGAGAGTATTTGGAGCTCAGGGATTTCCCACATTCAACACACACATAAGAACTTTCTCCAGTGTGGATTCTCTGCTGATGCCCAATCAGGGTTTGTTTGTGGCGAAATGATTTCCCACATGTGTTGCACACATGAGGCTTTTCTCCATTATGTGTTCTCTGTTGCTCTACACGTAAATATTTGGAGCTCAGAGATTTCCCACATTCACTATGTTCATTAGCTTTTTCTCCAGTGTGAACTCTGTGATGTTCAATGGTGTGAACCCTCTCATTGAAAATTTGCTTGAATCTGCTATGTTTGTACTGTCTTGGCTGAATATGAAAGGTCTCTTGGCTTCTCAGTGAACATTCTCTGCCAAGGACAGTCTGATGCTGCAGAAGGTCGAGACTGGCTGGGAAGTCCTTCTCTACATCTCTGCATATAAAAAAGCTATCTGACACAGGGACTCTGCAGATGAGCAAGGCTCCGTTCTCTCCCCTTATGATGTGTTTCTCTCCACTGTGTTGCTTCTGGTTCTGTTTTAGTTTCAAACTTAATGAGAACTGTTTTCCACATGTCACACATATGTATGGTTTCTGCCCCAGAAGTATTCCCTGGTGTCCAGTCAGGTGCAAAGAGTCTTTTGTGAACTGGATACACATCTCATAGGGATGAGCATTTGAAATAGAAGGACTTGGTGCTGGAGTTCTGGCCTGTGATATTCCTATGGAAAGAATCTGCTCAGAATGGGCCATTTTCTCTACTCCATGCCAACAACCTGAAAGCACAAGAATGCAGGTGAAGGGTGACTCTGGTGGGAGGAGACGGCCCAGCAGGAGAATCCCTAGGTTTGTTTCTAGGACAAAAGAGCTAGGGTAGGTCAAAAAACATAAGGTTGTTTGGTAGTGAGCCTCCAGGGTTCAGAATGTAGGAGAGGCCCTACAACCATCAAGAAAACATGGAACGGGTGTCGTTGTGGGAAGACAGGCAGGGTCTACACCTCCTTCCCATGTCAGTGGTTCTCAGTGTGACCTGTCTTCTGGAGACAGGTGAGAACTGCATACAAGGTGTGTCCTACCCCAAGAAAGCACAGCTGCACCAAGGCAGCTGGTGCTTTCAAGGCTACTTAAATACTTAAACATGTCTCACAGCTCATGAGGTGTGGGCTAATGTTGGAGCAACTACAGAAGCAGAGGAACCGGAGAGATGCAGTGGATGTAGAGGTAGGGAACAGCCAGGGATCAGAAGTCACAGCTGAAGTGACAAGTAGGCAAAATGACAAGTAGGTGGAAGAAATATAGGAATAAGGTATGGCCATGAGCCTTGGCATCAAAACAGTGGGAAGCACAAAACATCTGCCTGATATGATTTGAGCTCAGCCCTGAATGTGTACCCTCCCACAGTTTCAGCTCACAATTCCAGAACCCATATACCCTTCTTGTTAAGACTGGAAACTTGGGTTGATAACGTGTTGGGAAACCATGTAGTTCAGCACGTACTCCCCTCGTGGCCTAAACCAATCATTTCAAACGAATCCCCCTCTTGTAGTAACCAATCACCCCTACCCAACTTGTTCCTGCCAGTGACTGTGCTAATCATGTTTTAGCGTTGTTTTATGTTTTTCCTGCCGTGTGTGATAATTTGCTAAGAGATGCTATGATGTATATGAAGTCCTTGCCTTCCCCAAAGAGTGTATAAAACTGCTGTAAACCCTGGGCTCGGAGCCTCTCAGCGTCACCAGTTGCTGTGTGTGTGGAGGACCGAGTTAGCTTGCAATAAACGCCTCTTTGCTGTTTAAAAAAAAAAAAAGACTGGAAACTTCTGCACCCTGCCAGGGAACACTGTTCTCCCCTACCTCCACTCAAGTTGGGAGAACATTTGGGACCTGAAGGTAAAGTCCTAAGGGAAAACAGGTAACTGAGTGACTAACACAAGCTCAGATCATCCTAACCCATGAAAGATGGCAGAAGAGAAATTTACTACAGAAAAACCTTGAAGGGGGTGGGGGGCAGGTCCTACTGTCACACCCTAGTGTTCCCAACACATGTAGCATGTAAATACCTGTGATTCCTAGGTAGGCAGGTGCCAAGAAAAGCCCACTAAAGTCCAGGGAACCCTCAGCAGTCACTTTAGCAGAGTGGCAAAACCAAGTGGCAGTGGTTGGACAGACTGCAAGATTCTGAACACCAACACTAACTACAAGCTTCAGAACAGCAGAGGCTAGGGCTGCTAGGGCTAGGGCTAGCCCAGGCCTGACAATCAGCAGTGTCAGGAGGCCAGGGAGTGGGCAGAGGTCATGGTCCTGCTCTGGGAAGGACAGGGGAACGAAAGGAAAGCACAGAGCCCAGCAGTGTGGTTGTGAGGGACCTTACCCACTGAGGCCACGAGTGTAAAGGTCTCCAGCATCACATCATGATACAGATGTTTCTGAGCGTCATCAAGGAGCCCCCACTCCTCCTGGGAGAAGTACACAGCGATTTCCTCAAAGGTCACATGGCCCTGTCACAATGGGGCAGATGAGTTCATGAGCAGCCTCAATACCCAGGTCCCTGGTACCTCACCCTCCACCCTACCTCCCCAATGCAGAGGAAACACAGACCCTGATGCTACTGTTCCCTGCCACCCCTCACACCCAGTGATCACATCTCCAGCTCTCATGACCACAAGGTGAAATGGAGCATCATCTGAGCTCTAGGCCTGGTATGTAGAATCTCAGCCACGCTCCTGCCCAATTCCCTGGGGCCCCAGATCATGCCACCTATACCCACCTGTGCTCAACTCCTGGGTTTAAGCCCTGAACACATCCATTAACACTCCCTCTCCATCTGCTTATTGCTCTGGAGCCTGAAGTTCCCTCGTATCTCCAGATCATGATGGCTATATCCCTAACAACACTACTTCCCTGGTCCATCTCAGATCCTGCTCTGCTTCCCCGTGTCTTGTTGCTCATGTGCTTGTCAAACACCCAGGGCACAGTACCTTCCAGTCTTCTATACAGAAAGCCAGAGGCAGTTCCAGCATCTCCAAGACCATTCCAGTGGCCTGGTTCCTCATTCTAGCACTGGAGTCCTGGGCAGAACTCAAGTAGCCAGGGTCTCTTCTTCTCATTACTGACCTTGCTGCCCTACTCTGACAATGGCTTTCAAACTCAGTCCCCAATTATCTCACTCCAAGCCGAAGGATTCTCCCAGGGATTTCATCTGCTTCTAGCCTGAGCTGCCATCCTGTCAGAACACCTCAGGCTCCAGAAAGAGTCATTAAAAAGACAGTCAACAGAGGGCAGAACCACTAGCCCTGGCCTCAGTGTCATTTGACCTCCATTGCTGCTTCGCCCTGAATGAATCTCTTATCCATCCCCCAGTTAAAGCCCCTTCTGCCAGTCAGATCCATTCCCCATCGTATCCTTACACACCCTCATCATCCCCATGATGATCACTACTTTGACCCAGCGACCACACAGGAACCCAGCAACTAGACAATATTTTGACCACCCTTCCCCACCAGCAGCACTGCCACTATGGCCTGAAGGGCCACATCTTTGATCTGCCCCAGTCCACATGCCAACCACCAGCCAGTGAAAGCCTCCACTAGAATGCCTTCCCTCAGCTCTGCCAGCTGCTGCACACCTGACGCTTGCACTCCCCTGCCCCCAAATGGGACTCCACATCTGAAAACCTACCACCACTATCTCACAACAGCAAACACACAGTTGAACAGGCTGGAAAATGAACACTCTAACACTTGTAAGACACAGGACAAATTGCTGTCCCCGTGACTAGAAAAACAGACCAAAAAAATACAAGGAGTAGAGGCTTCCGGAGTTGACTCATGAAAAGAAACCCCACAGAAGCTGGGTTAGGAAAGCTGGACTACAAACCATGATCTTCTCGAGGTTCAGTGGGAACAACTTTGAAAGCTAAAAACCCCAGGAGGACTCAGTGATAGGAGTCCATAGCACTCATTCTTCTAAACAAAGCACTCCCTCGGATACCTGAGTTGACCTGAGCCTAATCTGCAAGGTTAACAGCCTGAGGGGAAGGGAAATACCCACTACAACTCACTCTGGTAGTCGTCTTGAACTGCCAACTTATAAACTTGAGAAAGGCTTGTGGATTTTAGTTCAGAAGCATAGGCTCACTAAAAACTGAGACCTAATGGCAGTAATTAGAATGCTTCCTCTCCCCCAAACACTTTACTGCATTACTAAATGCTTCCTCTCCCCCTTCTTTCCTCTCTCACTACATTACTATTTACAACAGCTTCTTTTACCAGATATCTGCATCTGGCTAACAAGAAAAAAATTATAAAGCATACCAAAAAGCCAAAAATGAATAAATAAATACATAACCACAATCTGAAGAAAAAGAGCAAATATGAAAACCAGACCTTGATGTTAGAATCATGAACCCTGTGATTCAAATGCTGAGCGCTCTAATGGATAAAGGAAAGAGAATACACAAGAATGGACAGAAATCTTGAGAAAGAATCAGAAATACAGATCAAAAACACTGTACCAAGATGAAGACTGCCTCTGAAGGGCTAAGCAGATCAGACAAGGCTGAGAAGAGAACCCACAAGTTTGAGGATAAATAGAAACTTCAAAAATAGAAAAGTAAAGTGCACAAACACAAAATCCCCAATAAATAAAACAGAACAAAAATAAAACCAGGATATCCAATGATTATGAGAAAATTACAAAACGTGTGACATACTAGGATACAAGGAGAAAAAGGAGGGGCTGGGGATGTGGCTCAAGCGGTAGCACGCTCGCCTGGCATGCGTGCGGCCCGGGTTCGATCCTCAGCACCACATACAAACATAGATGTTGTGTCTGCCGAGAACTTAAATAAATAAATATTAAAAAAAAAAAAAAAGGAGAAAAAGGAACAGAAGAAATATGTGAAACCATAATAACTGCAATTTTTCCAAATTCATGCCAGACACCAAACCCCAGATTCAGAAAGTTCAGTGATCACTAAGTAGGATAAATACCCCCAAAAAACTACAACTAAGCATTATTATGCTTCATTTGTACATTATCAAAGATAAAGAACCCTGAAAAAAGGCTGAAAGAATAAATACTTTATGTAAAAGCAAAGATAAGAATCATATCTGACTTCTCTTCAGAAATCATGCAAACATGAAGAAAGTAAAGAAGTATCATGAGAAAAAAAATGCACCGACCTAAAGTTATGTACCCTGTGAAAGTATCATTCAGAAGGGGGAAAAAAAACTACAGAGACTTTCTTGGACAAACCAAAATCAAAGATTGTTGTAGCTAATAAAAATGACTTCAAAAAATATTAAAAGGAGACGGTCATCATTATACAAAATACATGTATGAAGATGTGAATTTGGTGTCAACATACCTTATATATAATCAGAGATATGATAAACTGTGGTATAAAGGTGTATTAAGAATCGTAATGCAAAAATTAATTAATTAATTAATTTTAAAAAATATTAAAATAAATTGTGTTGCGGGGTGGGGGCAGTACTGGGGATTAAACCCAAATTGAGCTCTACTGCTGAGCTACATTCCCAGCCCTTAAAAAAAAAAAAAAAAGAGAGAGAGACAAATCCACTAAATTCCCCAAGCTAGCTTCAAACTTTGAATCATCCTGCCTCAGCCTCACTAGCAGCTGGGATTATAGGTATGTACCATCACATCTAGGTTAGAACTCTCCAGAGAGCAGAAAAAATGATACAGACCAGAAACACAAATCTACATAAAAGAAGAGCATTAAAGAAGAAATAGGTAAAAGTAAAATGGAAAAACTGCATTTTTGTTATTCATAAACTAACATCATAGTTCATTCATAATTATGATCAACAAATTTGATTATGTTTGCCTGTATTTTATAAATAAAGCAATTTTATAAATAAAGTGAATGACAGAATGATATGAGAGAGCAAGGGCAAATGACAGGAATTATAAGGGGGCAAGAAGGCAGAATTATTAATTTAAGGACTATTTTAAGTGCCCACAAAAACAGGACAGTGCTATTTGGATGTGGACATGGATTAGTTTCAAAGGTGCAATGAAAACCACAGGGTACTTAGTAACTGCAGAACACCGACTCCCACAGCCAGAAACCATACAAAGTCCACTATCAAATCACAATGGAATTAATCTACAAAGCAATAACAGAAAGAGATGGAAAACTACACAAAGATGGACATTAACAACACTTCTAAATGACTCATGGATCAAAATCGAAACATTCCAGAGAAATTTAAATGAAATGAAAACAGAACTTACCAAACCTGCGTGTTACAGTGAAAGCAGTGCTTGGAAGAACGGTTATGGGGCTAAACCAAATATCAGAAAGAAGAAGAGACCTTGCATTAATCATCTAAACCTGAAAAAAAAAAAAACATACTAGAAAAAAAATAAGAGCAATTTAAATCTGAAGTAATTAGAAGGAAAGAAATAACTTGAACACAAGTCGATGAGAATGAAAACAGGAAATCGATGGAACTAGTAAGTGGTTGGGGGGGGGGGGGAAGTCAATAAAAATTGATAAGCCCCTATTTAGCCAGACTAAGAATGTAAGAGGGAGAACACAAATTACTAACATCAGATATGAAAGAGGGGACACCACTAAAGATCCCATGCAAATTACAAGGATAGTAATAGAAATACTACCAATAATTCTATGCCCACAATTTCATAAGCTGATGAAATGGATCGATTTCTTGAAAGACATAATCTGACAAAATTTACACAAAACCAAAATTATACCAACTCTCTACAATCTCTTTCAGAGGATAAAATTAGAAGAAATACCTACCAGTTCTACCAGTTATTTCTTTCTAGCCAGAATTATCCTATAATCAAAATAAAAAAGAGTATAAGAAAGAAAACTACAGACTAATACCCCTCATTACCACAGATGCAAAAATACTCAAGAAAATATTAGCAAATGGAATTCAACAATATATAAAAAGAATTATACACTACAATCAAGTAGGACTTATAAGGCTGACTGAATTTTCAAAAGTCAATTAATGTAACCCATGACATCAATAGATTAAATAAGAAAAAAAAAATATGACTATATCAATTGATAGAGAAAAAGCATTTGACAAAGTCTGACACTCATTCATTATAAAAATGAAATAAACCAGGAAGAGAAGGGTACTTTCTCAACTTGATAAAAGCTATCTATAAAAAACCTGCAGAAGATATATTTAATGATGAGAAATTCAAAGCTGTTCCACCAAAATCAGGAACAAGGCAAGAATGTCCCCTCCCACCACTGTTTTTCAATATCACACTGAAATTCCTCACTAACACAATAAGAAAATGGAATAAAAGGTATCTGGAGTGAAAGAAAGAAAACTGTATTTTTTTAATGAATGACATGACTGTCTACATAGAAAACCTGTAAGAAATGACCAAAAAACTCCTAAAACTAAAAAAATATATAGAAAGGTTACAGGATAAAAGGTTACTATATAAGTCAGTCTATTTCCTATGTATCAACAATAATTTGAAATTACAACATGATGCCACTTACATTGGCACCAAACAATGAAATACTTAGGATAAATCTAAATGATATATAAGATCTATATGAGGAAGAGTACAGAACTCTGACAAAAGAAATTTAAAAAGAACTTAAAAATAGATATTCTATGTTCCTCAGTAGGAAGAGTCAGTGTTGTTCCATGTCAGTTCTTCACCATTTGGCCTACAAATTCAATGCAATCTCAGTCAAAACCCCAGCCAGGTGTTTTGCAGACATGGATCAACTGATTTTAAAACTTACATGGAAAGGCACAAAGTCAGAAGAGCCAGCCCAGTACTGAAGCATAACAAAGGGCTGGAGACCCGACCCCGTCCAACTTGAAGACTGACTAATGAGGTATCTTAATAAGACAGCGAGGAACTAGTGAGAGAATGGATAAACAGTCCAGGGGAACAGAAGACAAGTACATAGAAAGACTCACATAAAAGTCAGCTGCTCTGCCAGATGTGTTCCCAGCAACTAGAAGGCTGAGGTAAGAGGATCAGAAATTTGAGGCCAGTCTCAACTTAGCAAGGCCCTAAGCAACTTAGAGAGATCTCATCTCAAAATGAAAATTTAAAAAAGGGGCTGGGGATGCGACTCAGTAGTTAAGCACCTTTGGGCCCAATCCCCAGTACCAGAAAAAAAAAAAAAAAAGTCAAACTATCTTTGAAAAAAGCAGTAAAGACAATGGAGCTACAAGAACTTTTTCAACAGAACTGAACATCTGGATATCTGCACACCAAACAAAGTAAGAGAAATCTCACAGCCTTCACGTAAATTAACTGAACATGTACCGCAGACTAAATGCTAAATGTAAAATGATAGAATTCCTAGAAGATAACACAGGAGAAAATATGGATGACTTTGGGTTTGTTTACTTTTTTTAGAGAGCATCAAAAATGAAATCCATGATAACTAGCTAAATTTACTTAAAATGCAAAATTTCTGCTCTGTGAAGGACACTGTGCTAAGAATGAAAGGCCACAGACCAAAAGATTTGCAAAAGAAACATCTGATAAAGAACTGTTATGTGTAACATCAAAAGGTGTCTTAAATATACAAGAATTCTTAAAAATCAAGAAGAAATCAACCAACATAATTTAAAAATAAGTCAAAGATGGAAACATTAAAGATATGAAGATGGAAAATAAACACATGAAAAGATGCTCTATATCATGTCATTAGGGAAATGCAAATCAAAACAAGACACTTCTACATGGAACAGATGCCACTATGTGCTGATGAAATGTGGAGTAGCAGAGGACTCTCTGCTGGTGGGAATAAACAGTGAAACAGCACCACAGAAGGCAGTCTGGCCGTTTTCTACAAAGCCAAACACCCTTGTCATATGACCCAATAGTACAGATCTTTAGTACTGACCCAAAGACATCAAAAACCTGCCACACAAAACCCTGGACATGGACGTTTATAGCAGCTACAGTTAAAACTGCAAAAACTTGGAAGCCACCAAGAGATCCTTAAGGAGATGAATATATAAATAAAATATTGCTGCACATTGAATGATTCCTATTATATGGTATTTTGAAAAAACAAAATTATGGAAATGGTAAAAAGATCAGTGATCTTTAGGGGCTGGAAACGGAAAGGATGAATAGAGGACTTTAACAGCAAAGGAAATACTCTGCATGATGCCCTCATGATGAATACATGTTACTCTGCATTTGTCCAGTCTGTTATGTGTAACACCAAGAGTAAACACAAGATAAACTTAGTGACTATGGGCGATTATGATGTGCAGGCATAAATTTAATGGCAATAATCGTACCACTCTGGTGAGAAATACTGATAATAAGGGAGAGCATGCATTATGGTTTAGCTGTTAGGTGTCCACCAAAAGTTCATGAGTGAGACAATGCAAAAAAATTCAGACATGAAGTGAGTGGGTCATAAGTTTTAACCAAATCATAATCCCCTGACAGGGATTCATTGGGTGATAACTGTAGGCAGGTAGGGTATGGCCGGAGGTAGTTCACTGGGGCATGCCTTTGAGGTTTGTATTTTGACCCTGGTGAGTGAGCACTCTGTCTGCTTCCTGGCATGTCCTGGGCCACTTTCCTCCTCCACTCCTCTGCCACAATGTTCTGCCTTACCCTGGGCCCAACGCAATGGAGCCAGCTATCTACGGACTGAGACCTTTGAAACTGTGATGCTTAAATAAACTTTTCCTCCTCTAAAACTGTTACTGTCAGCAATGAAAAGCTGACTAAAACAGTATTCGTGTGCAACAACAGGAGTATTTGGGAAATCTCTGTACTTTGCTGTCAATTTTACTATAAGCTTAAAAGTGCTCTAAAAACAAAAACCGACTTTAATAAAAATATTTAAGTAAAAAGATAAATCTCCTCATGATAGTATTTCTTTTACATAATCCTACCATTTATGTTCCACCTCAGCAACTGGCACTTCCACACTTTCATTTATTAATGCCAAAAATGTTGAGGTCATTCCTGATTGCTCTCTTACCATATCCAGCAGAAAATCATCCCTGTTGACAAGAGACTGAGAAACTCCACTCCGCCCCCCACTTCAGATTCACAGGTATGTAGGCTCCTATTGGCACTCACCAGGAGTGTTAAAAAAGCCTTAAATCTGTGTTATAAAATTCCCTGCTTTGCTTCAAACCCTCCACGTTTCCTGCACCCCTGGTAGAGGCCTTTGCTCCTCAACCTGCCACTCCAGGATAACTCCTATCCCTCCTTCTCTGTTCCCAGAAGGCACGACAGAGACTTGCAACTTCTTCAACGCCCCCAAGCCATTCTCATCTCCTAGCACTTGGACATGCAATTTGTTCCTTTGCCCAGGAAACCTTCCAGCACCTCATCCTATTAGCTGACTTAGAAATATAATTTCTGACCATAATTAAGGATCCTGGGCCTCAGGTGACCCCAGGGTTCCAAGGATTCAGGACACATCAAGTCCCAGGACACCACTATCACCTGAATTTGTGTACTAGGATCATGGGTGTGAGGAGCAAGGTCAGTGAGGGTCTGGGACTTCTTTACCTACCTGTGATGGTTCCTCAAACCCTTCTGCTGCCATGGAACTCTGTGGAAAGAGGGTGTCTATGAGATAAGGATTAGAGTGGAACCTGTGGAGGCTTAGTTATTCCCTCCTGCCTTGCTCTGAAGAGCTTTCTCAGGCTGGCATTTAACCTCAGATCCTCAGCCCACTGAACAAAGACCTAACCTCTCTGAGGCTGTCTTCACTCATAAAATGGAAACAATCATGGTGGCTACCTCCTGGTAGTGTTATGCATGTCCAATGCTAAGTTTAGCTGTTAGTGACCACAGATCAAATTTCTATAAATGTTTTTGAAAATTTGGGTGTTTTTAATCTGCCATTTAAGATTTCATACAAATGTGATATTGTATCAAATAATTAAGAGTTTCTGTGATTTTCCTTATGGCACCAAATATATGGTTATTTTCCAATATCAGTTCTCTAATTGGTACCAATTGGGCACTCTACCCTTCAATTTTATTCTGCAACTACCTACCTGTAATCAGCATCTGCACCCATATGTTTAAGAACTCAGGCATACAAAACTACCCTTACTTCAGATGCCAGTAACTTTAATGCTCAGGCCACCTATAATGCTATCCAATTTGGACACAAATCTGGGAGTTACATTACCCCTTCTTTAAGTTTCACAATTAGCTAGATTCACTCACAGAATTCAGAAAAACTCAACTTACATTTACTGGTTTATTATTAAGAGTGTAACACAGAAACAACAAAATGTATAGGTTTCATATGTCAAGATATTGGGGGAAGAGAAGATGTGCATCCAGGCCCCTTCCGGACGTGTGACACTCCCAACACTTCCAAGTGTTCCCAACTTGAAAGCTTTCTAAATCTCTTTGTCCAAGATTTTATATGACCTAATTCCCAGCTCACCTTTCCTCCCCGAAAGCCTAAGGAGGGACTGAAAGTTCAAATCCTATGATCATTAGGTCTATCTGGGTGATCAGCCCTACTTTGAGGCTCTTTAGGGACCTCACTGTAAGTATTGTCACCCTTAGTCATTTAATAAAACTCAGGTATTTTGAGAAGGGGCTTGTAAGGAAAACCAGACACTTCACTGAGCAAATTACAAGGGTCCTAGTTCTTTCTTACCAATGCCTGGCAAAGACCAAATGTTTGTATGAGGGCACAGGGACATGTTGTCATTTCAATTTCAAATTGCTTGAAAGAATTTGTTAAGTCTGGAGCTAAAGTTTGCATTTCCAAGGAGAAGCAGAGGCACCTGTGCACTTGCTGGGCCTGGCCTGCTTCGCTAGCCAGGCTTTTCTCAGGCTCCACAAGAATGAGCTGTCTGCTGTGTCTTCAGAACGGTGAACTACACAGATTTCTTAAGTCCATCGTCCTAGGCGGGCTCCTTAGTCCTCTGACACAACGCTTGGAACCAGGGGCCCTCCCATCTGGAGGCAGCCAGCCAAGGCCCACCCACTCCTCCCCACCCTCCAGCCCCAAGCTCTCTCTTCATTCTAGGCTCACCTCAGAGTAAACCCATTGGGTTTCCCCTCTAAATCTGAACCTCGGATTTGAGACTGTCACCACTTGCACATCACAAAGCCGTCCCCTCTTCTGACCTCCCTACAACTACACTCCAGGGCATTTCAGAGCCACCACAAAATCCAAACCCTCATCTCTCCCTGAAACCTGCGCCCCCCCCCCCCCCGGCTCTTTCAGTCGTGCCGATA
>NW_026000207.1:735521-749329 GCF_001458135.2 Marmota marmota marmota
AGATCCGGGCGGAGCCCGAGGACCGGGCCAGGGCGGGCTGTGGCGGGGCGCTGGCTTACCCCTGGGTCTGGGGCGTGAGGCGTAGACGCCACACAGGTCGCGAGGGAGTCCGAGTGCTTATCATTTGTTCCCCTTGGGTTTCTTGTATGTGCTGAGGGCACCAGGAAGAAAACTTGGAAGGCGATTCTCAAGTGATTTTGCCTCGATACGATTCCAGGATAAAAACGAGATGTGAGGGCGACATCCCCTGTGGCTTGGGGTTAGAGTCCCGCGGCCAAACGACGGAGTGCTGCGGGCGGCGTGCTGACGGCGACAGCGGACCCGACTGAGCGCCTTAGGTTCCTGTCCACGGCTGCGGCAGGACGGTAGCTCTGAAGAACAATGGGAATGGCCACTTTGAAAAAAAAATGTTCTAGGTCAATAGATATCCAAGGGGCTGGGGTGGTGGCTCAGCGGTAGAGCGCTCGCCTAGCACGCATGAGGCACTGGGTTCGATCCTCAGCACCACATACAAAAATAAATAAAAATAAAAACAAAGTTATATTTAAAAAAAATAGATATCCAACTAGTAAGTTTGATTTGCACCTCTGCTCTTAAACATGCAGAAAAAATGATTTCAGGCTTAAAAAGCTTATATGGGAAGAAGACTACCCTTCTTTACAGGGTGGTCATGGAGACAATGTGTTAGTGATAGGATAGAGCAAGATTTCCCCAGCAAAAGCACAGGCATCACCACACGTTCACCAGCAACATCAGAGCAGTGGGCTTCTGTTACCACTCATGCCATAGAAGATTCTGTGACAAGTCACACAGATAGGACGATATTGAGGTTTCTGTAAGTGAATATGTATACACTATATTTAATGGCTTATACGAATTAAGGAAAGGTTTCATATAAAAAACTAATAAAACTCGTAATAGTCATTTTACATTTGAATTACAAAAGACAGATGACAAATATGAAAAGAAAAATGCATTTAAACTGGGCAGTAAGAAAACTGCATTAAAGTAAACTAGAACTTTTGATGAAAGTCACATTTTCAGTGTGGTTAACACTAAAAAGGTCAGTAAATAGTAAAAACTAACAGTGGGTGTGAAGACTGGAAAAAGTGTCCTGGAGAAGTGTGGCATTTGTTATGTCTCCACAAGATTCATATGTTGAAGTCATCACCCACAATGTGACCTGTTGGGTTGTAGGGAATTTAAGGAAGAACTGAAGGTTAAATGAGGCCATGGGCATGAGCCCCAATTCAGTGGCCGCTGCCCTTAGTAGAAGAGATCCTAGGAATGTACCCACACAGAGGGAAGGCTGTGGGAGGACCCAGCAAGAAGGGAGTCTCCTACTACACAAGGAGAGAGGCCTCAGGAGAAACCATGTCTGTTGGCAGCTTGATCTTAGACGTCCTACCTCTGCAGCTGAGAAAATAAAATTTTGTTATTTAAGGCTTCCTGTCTCTGGTTTTTTAATGGCAGCCCATACAAACTAAATGGCATTATATAGTAATCTAAAAATTTTCAGCCTTGTGCAAAACAAATTCTTTTCAACATTGCATAGTCCAGGTAGACAAGTGCATTTAAACTCACAGGCAGGTATCTGTATAGTAGCAAAACCTAACTGCCCAAAACTGGAAAGCAGATAGACAAAAACCTCTGAAAGGAGAATGCAGAACAGTATTCTATTCAGGTATTTATGTCAGAATAATATACAAAACTGAAAAATAAAGAACTTAATAAACATGCATGTTGGGCAAGTGATTTAAGGCATGTAGTAATCATTATTATTTGGTTCCATTTGTATGAGGTTTCCAACCAGACAAAACTGAACTACATAGATGCATATTTAAAACATTGACGTTAAAACTATCAATAAAAACAAGGAAATGCTTACTTGGGATATAAGAAAATAAATTTTGGTTTGGTAAGTGAACTGACAAAGTACATGGGGCTCCTAGGATGCTATGACTTATGCACCTGAACAAGAGTTAAGCAGATGCTAACTTTAGAAATAGTTATTAAGCTGGCCAGGTAATTTTGTTTTCTGTATACAAGTTATTTATCAAAATTAAAGGGTAAATAAATAGGATTTATAAGAAAAGTTGGTCTGTTATCAAAATAAGAAAAAGATTTATAATAATTTAATAACTAAAAATATTATTTAAAAATCTACTGCCAATATTATAAAAACTCTACTGCCAATTTGAGCAAAGCTTTACAAAAATAATTCTGGAAAAATATAGCTATACAATTTTTAATGTTAAATATCTCATTGCTAATTTAGAAAGTTGAGATGATATCAATATTTCACAGAATATTAGAGGTATATTATGAAATGGAGTCATAGAGGAAGAAGTATTAATTGTAACAAAGTGTTAATTTAAAAATACATATTATAAAATTAGTCAAAGAAAGACCAAAGAATTGTAATAGAAGTAAACAAATCATTAAAATTTAGTTTTAGCACTGTGTTATTCAGCTTTTGGTCACCGTGACCAAAATTCCTGACAAAAGGAGGAAAAGTTTATTTTGGCTCATGGTTTTAAAGGTTTACTCTAGGGTGGGTCAGCTCCCTTTCTCCACTGCCCAGGGTGAGGCCAGCTGTCATGGTGGAAAGGCATGCCAGGCGGAGCAAAGGAAAGGGGAGGAGCCTGAGGGACTACACTTCTGGGGCATAGTCACAGGGACCCAACTTCTCCTACCATGCCCCATCTGCCTACAGCTATCTCCCAGTCTGTTCAAATTAGATGAGCTTAGGTTACAGCCCTCAGGATCATATAATTTTACCTCTTAATATTTCTGCACTAACTTAAGGAGCTTTGGGGGGATACCACATATCCAAACCAAAACAAGTGCATTTTCTCAAAAACTGGTAAATCACTTGGTTACCACCACATTCTGGAACACGTGGTGTAACTACTCAACTCACTCTTCGCACAGTGTTGAGGGCCACTCAGTCACAGCCAGACCACATGGGACTCACAGCTGGTGGCCGTAAATCTCCAGTTAAAACCTTCCATGGGAGATCTGCTCTGATTACACCCTAGACCAAAATAAAGGCCTCAGTCCCCAGGTCCACCTCTCTCTGGCTGTCCACATGCTGGTCAGTCCCTTCTGTACTGTCTTGCCAAACAAATGTAAAAATAAAGGAATGAAGGGAAGATAACTGCTTCCAATAACTGGAGAATAGACTCAAATGAGAAAGTAATAAAATCCCCAATCCTGTGTTTGGTTCTGGAATAAAAAAAAAAACTATAAAAGACACTGATAGAAAAGTTTTAAAATATGAGCATAGTGTGTAAATTAAATAATTCTATCGAATGAATGCTGACTTTTCTAAATTTGAAGATTGTACTCAGGTCATGGAGAATAATACCCATTTATTTTTAAAAAGCACAACAAATTATGCATTGCCAAAGGGTACAATGTTCCCATCTTACCATAATGGTGTTCAAAAGATAATATATATTATCAAAAATAAGATAGGTTATGCATACATAATAGACAAAGAAAAGTTGTTCTGTTATGAAAATAAGAAAAAAGAAGATATACCATCGTGTTGTATATGAAATTAAGAATAAAACTTAGGAAGACAAAAAATATATGCACAAAACTATATGCATCTAAGGATACAAGAGAAGGTCTATTCTGTAGTTTTATAAATAACATCTACAAAGGTGTTTTGGCAGGTTTCATAACCCATGGTCCATTGTTAACATATTCCCATAAGATTCAAACAAAAGTACAGTGGCCATGCATGGAACTTGTACTCAGTGTTAAACTGGATATCAGACTTCAGACATTAAGGAAAGAAAATAAGCATACAATATTTGGAAAAGAAGAAGTAGGTATGTCCTCCTACACCAAATAAAATATTTCCTTAAAACTATTTTTATTTTGAGTCCAAACATGAACAGTCAATTTTCAACTTCAGCCTACCTGAAGCCCTTGTACCTCCTCTTATTGCCTTAGGACAGATTACTTTCTAGTCTACAATGGTATTTATTTCAACAATGCAATGTTTATTGCCTTTTTCATAAGTATACAGTGACTTCCAGAAGGGCAAACTTATATTTTGTTCACCAATATAATCCATGTGCCTAGAAACATACCGGAAACCCATAAACTACCCAATAAATATTAGTCAAAATACTGAACAAATATGATAACATGAGAGCTCAGGAGAAATGTTCTAATTATAATCACATTTTTTTTCCTGCTTTTGAGGAAGAATTGCTTTGGAAACATAGCCTCTAGATCAGCTAAGAATCTGGGATAAACATTTGATTGACATCCATCTCACTTGTTAGATTTCGGGTTTCTCATCTTTCATGTGGATTTTGTTGATTTCAAAAGTTCACTTTTATTGCTGGGCATGGATTTCTCCTGTAATCCCAGCGACTCAGGAGACTGAAGCAGGAGGATCAAGAGTTCAAAGCCAGCCCTAAGCAACTCAGAGAGACACTGTCTCTAATAAAATATATTTTAAAAGGGCTGGGGGATGTTTCTCAGTGGATAAGTACTCCTGGGTTTAATCCTTGGTACCAAAAAAGAAAAAAAAGTACACTTTCCTTAATTGTCTCTTAAATTCCTGTTGGATATATTTTTAAATTGTTTTAATAGCTGTCAGTGTTCTCCACAATCCCAAGTGCTCCTCAGAGATCTTCTTCAGTCCCCTAGAAGATGCTCTCACTGCACTCCCAGGTGACATGATAATAACTCCCAGCAAGGAGGAGAGGTCTTGCAGTCCCAGACCTTTATCTGAGGTTCATGTGTCTCACCCACACACTTGACACATGCTGCCTCTGCATCCCTGTCTTGAGAGGAAATCCACATGTGGTAAGTAGCTTTTCTCTTTTCTCTTTGGGGAAGTATCAGATTCTCAGAAAGTATTTTTCTCAGGAAATCTAAGATTAACTAGTATTTTTTTTTTACTTTTTTTTTTACTGGGGATTGAACTCAGGACACTTGAACATTGAGCCACATTTCCATCCCAATTTTGTATTTTATTTAGCAACAAGATCTCACTGAGTTGCATAGCACTTTGCTTTTGCTGAGGTTGGCTTTGAACTTGCCATCCTCCTGCCTCAGCCTCCCAAGGTGCTGGAATTACAGGTGTGTGCCACCATGCCCGACTGATAGATTAACTCGTCTTAAAAATGCTTTGCCTTGGGCTGGGATTGTGGCTCAGTGGTAGAGCCCTCGCCTAGCACGGGCGGGACCCGGGTTCCATCCTCAGCACCACATAAAAATAAAGGCATTGTGTTAAAAAAATGTTTTGTCTTTCTGAGATTGGAAACAAAAACCTTAGGTAGATAATAGAAGTCAGATGACAGATTAGTGATAGATGATACATGGACGGTGAATGATGCCTAGATGATGATAGGTGATAGGTGTAAATGATACATAGATGATAGATAAAGGATTGATGAATCCCCGAACACATTCAAGAAGCAAATGCTAAGGGAGGAGAGGCATGTGGCCACTCCAGTGAGCTCTTAGGGCTGCCTGGCATCTCCCTTCTCTCCTCTCAGATTCTTTCAGAAACTGCTCCCTCTTCTCACTCAACACATGGCCTCTAACAGGGCTCTGGCTGAAGCCCTGGGGGATGCAGGCACGCTTCAAGGAAGGAGATAGGGGGTGAGCTCCCACTTTGAGCAGACATGGAGTGCCTGTGTGGGAGCGGCTGCAGGTGTGTGGGTAGATCACACTCAAGATTCAGTCCCCAGAGTTCATCAGCTTCTGCTGTTTCCTCTGCTGGACCCTGAATCTCTTGATTTCTGCCTTTATTAGTGAATGGCCCAATGAATTAAGAAAAAATTCAGTGTAGATGAGAACGGTGGGTACTGTTCCTGGTCAATGCAAGGAAGTCTTAGCCCATGGTATGCTATCTTAGACTTTTCCCCTGACTTGACGAGTCTGGTCCTCATGGCCCGGGCCAGTGGCTCCATGGTCCTTGTCCTGCACAGACACCGGCAGCCAGTCCAGACCTTCACAGCCATGTCCTCTGCCCTCAACCTTTCCACAAGGCCAGAGCCACATGCACCCTCCTGGTCCTGGTGAGCTCCTTTGTATTCAGTCTACACTATTTTGACAGGTGGGTGATTCTAGCTGCAAATGAAGGGCAATGGGTCGTGAACGGCTCTGTGCTGGTGGCCTCATGTTTCCCAACACTGAGCCCTTTGTGTCATCGTCAGTGACACCTGCATGTCTCAGTTTTTGTATTCTTGTTAGAGAAGGATGAATCTGTTTTCTTGGTAAATCATTCATTTCAATATTTGTTAAGATTAGGAAAGTGCTAGAATTTGTGATACCAGGAAAAATCAGGACAATATTGTCCTTGCCCAAACAAACCTGTCACATAGTGAATTTTACAAAGAAAAGTCTGAATATCCTCTGTGAGGAAATTCGGAGGAAAAGTTCATGGAATTCTTAAATACTGTGAATAGAAGGAGGTTTCTATATTTAGAGAAATTTAGGAAATCTCTTTATGTCTTAAGATACATGGAAGGTGTTTTTTAAAAATATTTTTTGAATCATATGATTAGAATATTTTTTTTTCATTTTTTGTGGTACTATGGATTGATCCCAGGGCCTCTCTACTAGGAGCTACACTCCTTCTTTATTTTTTATTTTGAGACAGGAGCACACTAAGTTACTGAGGCCAGCCTTGAACTAGTGATCCTCCTGTCTCTACCTCCCTGCTCTCCCAGTGCCCAGCTTGGGTCCAGTTCTCTCTGCTCACGGGGAAATCACTTTTAATTATTTTAAGTTGGCTCAAATGGTTGGGTGAAATCCTTTATGCTCAGAGTTTATAGAAATAGGGTGAGAATCAGATTTAAGAATAGAACAAGGAAGCTGATAGAAGTTCTGGGTGACCCTTAGGACAGCACCCACCTTTCTTTCACTTTTTCCTCTTCAGCTTCCACATATGACAGAAAACATACGACCCTTGACCTTCTGAGTTTGACTTAATTTGCTTAACATGATGGTCTCTAGTTCTATTAATTTCCAGCAATGGTTTCTTTGCATATTCCACCTAAAAATATAAACAAATATCTGCATTAAATAGTAAATATTAGTCTCGTGAGCTATTGATATTGACTTTTCTTTTTTTGAGAGAGAGATAGTGAATTTTTTAATATTTATTTTTTAGTTTTCGGTGGACACAACATCTTTATTTTATTTGTGTGTGGTGCTGAGGATCGAACCCAGTGCCCTGCGCATGCCAGTCGAGCGCGTTACCGCTTGAGCCACGTCCCCAGCCCTTTGATTTTTCAAATTAACCTTTCTCTTATTTTTAAAAGACTTTCTTGGAATCTTAGTTGATATTCCAAAAGGGATTTCATCTCTTTTTGTCACTTAGTTTGCCCTGTTTTCTTTTGAATAGTAAATGGCACCCCATAATCTCATAGCACTCACATTACTGCGACCTTCCCCTGTGTTTATGTGGTCATCAAAGAGTTAGAATTCACATTAGCTGCCTGGCATGGTAGCACATGCCTGTAATCCCAGTGACTTGGGAGCCTGAGGCAGGAGGATTGTGATTCAAAGCCAACCTCTGCAACTTAATGAGGCACTTAGCAACTCAGCAAGACACTGTTTCTAAATAAAATATTTTAAAAAGGGCTGGGGATGTGGCTCAGTGGTTGAGCATGCCTGGGTTTAATCTTCAGTAACAAGAAATAAAATCATGTTAGCTTTGACACATGTAATTGCACCTATTAGCACCTGAAATGATGTAATAGTATCAATCATTATTTTTTATTGTTCTGGTAACATTTGATTGGAACATTCTAGCCTGACCATAACTGCCGGATGACCAGCACCCAGGTAGAGCATATTCCTGCTTGGAGGTGTGAAACCTACGGGGAAAATAAAAAGTCAGAAAATAATAAGAAATCAAAGACAATAGGCAGAGTATAGTTTTAAAAGCAGGGTGCCTGGTGGGTTTTCCAACCCTGACAGGAAATGTAACTGAACAACAAAAAAGGCCCCAATCCTTTATTTAAAGGGAAATACATCAAAAGGTTTCAGTGTGGCAGGCTTCTTGAAGAAAACAGGATATGATTGAGAAAACAAGTTGTTTGGGGCTTTAAATGTTACACCCATCTCTGGGAGGCTGCGTTGAACCTAGGACTGTGAGCTAAGGCAGAGCACCAGCATGATCTGGGCTTTCTTAAACTGGGGAATTTCAACCAGGAGTTCCCAGAAAAATAGCCTCTCTGCTTTATAATGGCTCAAACAAACCCACAATTTATACAAAGCTTCCAATCCATAACTAACTCCCTTCAAATTGTGAAATTAGTTCCCTTCAGATATCTGCACATTCTGGTGTTGCAGCCTCTATGGGATCATGAGTTTGGGAATTATTGTGCTTCTTGAACACAGTGCTATGCCATCCAGAAGCGGAAGCAGCAGATGGAGAACTATGAGGGAAGAAGGGAGAAGGATATCAGACAGAACTGAAATTCATTTCTATTTATTCACAGCTGATGGCTGCAATTGGGTATTCATTCAGAAAAGAGATATTGGCAATGAATACCTGGTTCAGCTGATTGAAACCATTTTATTCTGGTTCTAGAGGTCCTTGTCAACTCTGGGAAATCTAATTCTTTCCCATTTGGCACTTTCCTTAATCATAAGAACTCAAATATTAAATGAAGTTAATCTAAAGAGTTGATTGACCAGATGTAGGTTCATCCTGCTTGTTTGGAACTTTGCCATAGACAAGAATTTCCTCATTTACATGAAGCATCTGTCTAAATTCAAGTCCTGCTGCTTGAAAATAAGATTTTTCCCCCTCTGTAAACCTGAGTTGGAGGTTTTGTTCTCCCTATCGTGCTTTCCCTTGGGATTTCAAGGATCCTTCCAGGAAGCGGGCAGCACATTACTAATCTGCAGAATGTTCTTCTACTTCTAACCAGAAGCATGGCCTCACGCTATTTCACTAACAACAACTGACAAGGCTAAAGCCTTCCCTATGATCCAGGTTCTACTTAAGAAATACCAATTCTTATTTTCACTCATTTCTTACTCTTTCTTTGTGATCTCTGACACCAATGAACTCAGAATCACCCAAGAATATAGGCACAGTGGTGCACACCTGAAATCCCACAACTCCGGAGGCTGAGGCAAAAGGATTGGAAGTTCAAGGCCAGTGTGGGCAACTTAGTGAGAACTTGTCTCGAAACAAAAAGATCTATGGAAGTAGCTCAGTGGGGGAGAGCCCCTGGGTTCGATTCCCAGTGCCACACACACATGAAACTTTCCAGGGAAATCAGTATCAATACAAATGCTTGGGTCTTGTCCCCCTGAAGCAAGGTAAGTCCCCAGTGTTCCTATTTCTCCAGTGATTCTGATGCACCTCCAAAGTCTGAGAACATCCTGATGCAATAGAAAGAAGTGCCAAGATTAAGGGAGTACCCAGTGTCAGGCACAGCAACTTGAGATCTGGCAATTCTGCAAAGAAGAAAATTATACCAAGAGAAGAGTAAGCCGCTGCTGAGCAGCAACCTGTCCATCCAGCTTACTGGACAGCATTGAAACCCAATGACCTAATGATTTGTCAAATTAAAAAAACACAGACACATTTCAAATCTATATGGCTTAATTGTTTTCTTGTGCACAGTTGTAGGATAATGAAATAATCTAAATAAAATAGTGAAATAAAGACATTTCAGTGTTTATATTACCATAAAAGAATTTGCACCTTTTTACATACTGCCTATATATTGTAAATAACTTGAGATGTAGTCTCATTTACATGACAGGAAATACTTACAGGTTTAAAAAAAATAACAAATATTATGGTCCTAAAACCAAAGGTGAAAACTTTAAATACAAAATATGTTTTAAGTCATGTTAAACTCTGTTAATTACTACTAGTGAGAGGAAACCAAGACCTGATTTCATGAAACGAGGCAAAAAAGAGCCCTTGCTGCTTTGGTGTGATTTTAGTTGAATTTTTTCTTTTAAAAATGACTTAATTTTAATTATGTGGACATTAGAATAATAAGATGGTCTGTTATATTGAAGTATCATTTAAGAGAGTATTAACTTTGCAGTTTGTATTCTATCTATTCAGATTTGAGAAACTATGGAGTATTTTTTTCTCACCTAATTCTTTTGCTATTACAAAAGCAAAAGCTTTGATTTCGCTCAGGATTTGATATCCTGCCCAGACATATAGTCACAAAACTTGAGAACATGGTGTTCCCATGCTGACAAGGAACCAGTAAGAGAGCCAGGTGCACCACCACTCAGAAAATGAGGCTGTCACAGTGTGCTGAGGCAGGAGAAGGGCAAGTTTAAACCCAGCCTCAGCAATTTAGTGAGGCCCCAAGCAATTCAGAAAGACCCTGTCTCTAATAAAATATATATAGAGAGAGGCTGGAAATGTTGCTCAGTGGTTAGCACCCTGGCTCAATCCCTGATATATATATATATATATATATATATATATAAATCCANTATATATATATATATATATATATGCTGATACTTTGCCCCTCCCCAAATCCATCCTATTGTAATAGGGTCCACTTTATATTTCAAGTGTAAACTTTGCTGCTTGACCCCCCAAATTGCTTACTTTAAAACTGACATGGTTTTCTTTTCCCTTCACCCTTTCTTCTTCTCCTTGTCCCCCTCCTTCACAACAGGGGAAACCAGACTAACATTTTTCCTGTTCCAGGGTAGATTATCATGTCCTTCACTACCCAGCAGAGTGTCACTGTCCACAAGAATAAAGAAACCCCAAATCTGGGAACTAGAGAGTGATCCTCTCAAGGACACTGGTGTGCACTTAGTAATCACATCTATTTGGATCCCATCCCTTATATTCCTCTTTTAAAAGCCCTGTGCTAGCTGCTGCCATATGGAGTTTGCTCAGGCCCGTAGAGGAGCCTGACAGCACCCAGCTGATGTGACTGCGCCTTCAGGAGGTTCAGGGGTCACGTTCAGCATGAACAGCCAGGCCAGGACACCCACAGCAAGGAAGAGCATGGGAGAGCTGCCAAGGCCCCGATGGAAGCCCAGGACCTGGCTGTCTATGACTCTGAATGCCCAGCAAGCAGTTCAGGGACTGATGACAGTGGAGAGGGCAGCTCCTTTGCAGGATGACATGAGCAAGATATGGGCAGGATGTACAGACGGTGTTACAGGCAGTTGGAGCTGATGTCACACAAGCTCTTCTTGCAAGAATATTGTTTGAAATAAATACAGATGCTTCTCTCAAAGCCGTTAAAGAAAAATTGAGCATATTTGCAAAATACAAACGAAAAGGCACAATCTTCATTGCAAATATTCTCAGCAATTTCTGCCTTTGTTTCAACAGTGGGACATAGATGTACAGGAAACTGAGGGAAAAGAAGAGAGACTAGCTAATATATTTCAAGATGAAAAAAAAAAAAGCATTTTTTTTCCTTTTTTCCCCTCCAAGCTAGAATTGTTCAGTGCAAGAAAATTAAAGAAATTGAAAATTTATATGCGTATCAAGGACCTGGGGGAGTATCTTGAAAGTCTTGTTGTCAGTGAACAAAATAAAGTTTAAAACAATGGCTGAGTTGCAGGGAAAAATTATGACAGAAACTCAACAAGAGGTGGAAGTTGCTGAAAACTCACTTCAATCCGTTATACTGATGGCTCTGAAGAAAAAGCTCAAACCTAAGTTATATGATACAAATATAACATTATCTACACTAATAAAAATTCTAGTATTATTCAGTTCATATTGTTTGCCATTTTGTTAAACACAGGAATTCCTCTGTTAACCACCAAATGAACCCTAAACCATTTTATAAGTATCAGCAGTTACAAAGTCACACACATCAAACTTGCAGCCCTTTAGCAGTGATGGTGATTTCTTTACCCTAATACTTCCAATCACATTGTAATAAAGATGATTCACTTAAAGATAAATAAAAACCCTGTGTTCCTCCTGCAGAGAACAGTCCATCACTACAGCTTAGGGAACAAAAGTAACCGTGTTTCAGCTTTACTAGCAAAGCAATAAAAGTTTTCCTTTTGCTCAAAACCTTGTGCTCATTATTGACAATGGCGACAAGGTCCAAGCCTTCTGTATCTCTGTATTGAAAGACCAAGATCTGCCACAGTTGGATATTTAATAGACTCTAAAACTGTGTTCAAAAGTGAAATCCTAATGTTCCCTTCTAAGCTCCTCCATTTGTTCCACCTCGGGATCAACTTTCCACCTGCAGTCCCCCTGTAACTGAAAAGAAGCCAGACAATATTCATTAGATCTGGGTTCTGAGCGAACTCATTTTGTATCTGAGTGATAGTTGGGCGCCTCTTCTGGGGCAGGTGGAGGGCAGAAATCCTATCACCCAGTTGGCCAATAAAGGAGCAAGGTGGGCGGCCCCTGGCACTACCTCCTAGGCCGCTCGGCTGGGAACCCCGGCCTGGCTGTGGCTTTCTGTGGGGATTCCTGTGGCCAGAAGGCCCGTGAAGCGGGCCCGCCCGGAAGGCGCAGGAACGTGGTTCAGGCACCCAGAGATGGACTCAGGCCTCCTGCAGGCTAAGCAGGCTTGACGGAACCCAGGGCTTCCCACCAGCGGCACCCCGAGTCCTGAAGGAGGTCTTAAAACTCCTCAGCCAGAGGGAGGAGGGGACGGCAGTGAGGCGCTCCGAGCCGCCCTCAGCAGCACTTGGCATCCCTGCTTCACAGGGCGCCTCGATGCTGTTCCCAGGGGCGCCTTGCTCTTTCCAGGGCCTGCTTCCTGGGCTCACCTTCCGCCTTTGCCACCGCCTGGCGCTGAGACAGTCTTCTGAATCCAGCCCTCTTGGTCTTGGGTTTCCTTCTCTGTCAAATGGTCTGATCACTGCGCTTTCTCTAGGGGTCCTGTCAAGAGAAGGGAGAGGTGAGACTTGCATGAGAACCTTGAATGCGTTGCAGCGGGGAGTGCTCGGTTTCTAGTGTCCAAGAAGGACTTTGCCCTGCTCATGTCTGGTGAGCAGGTTGAGTGCAAGGGGAATGGGACTTCTTAGAATCCTCACATCCACACCATGCGAATGGGCCGATCCTTGGGAAGAGTTGTGCACCTGCGCAGAGACTTCAGTGTCCTTTCTGGCGTGCCCCTCTCGGTGCTGCGACCTGAAGCGAGTCCATCACTACAGGCTCCTTCATCTTTTGGGGTTTAGGACCAGAATGTTAATCCTTCCCTCCCTGGCTTGAGGGTATCCGAGAGGGCACTTGTGTGAGGTGAGCGATTCTGAATCTCTGCCGTGGTTGGCGCTTCACTACCGACGCCCTGCACTTAGACCCTCAGTCCCTGATGTAAGTGGAGGCCATCCAGGGACCTCTAGGAAAATAGAGCTGGTGCAGAGGCCCCAGACAGCATGCACGGTGATGGCCACAATTTGTACAAAGATGGATCCTATCCTCCCACCTCCATCTATCCCTAACAGCAGCCCCCAAAGCGGACTCCGCCCAAGGTCTGGTCTCCCCTGGGAGAGCATAGGCCTTCCGCAGTCACACCCCCAACTCCGAATAACCCGGAGACGCCAGCCTCCTGGGCCAGCGTGGGTCCAGCACCGCCGCTGCACAGGTACGGCCTTTGGATCAGGTATTGTGCGTCCTACAGACCTGAGCTGACCGGAAGGTTCTCACACGCTGGGCATGGGGCTAAGGAAATGATGTCCTGAGGATCAAGACAGGACAGACTCCTGGGGCCTCCCTGGACAAAGCTCCATCCACAGAAGTCCTTGTGCTAAGGGAGCCTCCTGGGGAGGAATGACGCTGGCATCTGTCCCCGACCTGACCTGCCACTGTCCCTTTCTCCAGCCCCTGCGGG
>NW_026000207.1:749564-778253 GCF_001458135.2 Marmota marmota marmota
CCCTCCCTCCCTGATCCGGACTCCCAGAAGGGGGCCCCCTCCCTCCCTGATCCGGACTCCCAGAAGTGGGGGCCCCTCCCTCCCTGATCCGGACTCCCAGAAGGGGGCCCCCTCCCTCCCTGATCGGGACTCCCAGAAGGGGGCCCCCTCCCTCCCTGATCTGGACTCCCAGAAGGGGGCCGTCTGGACGAGGGTCCTTAATCCAGGCCGGGAGGATGGGACCCTGTAGAGCCAGGTGAGTGAGGTCAGGGCCAAGCCCAAGATAGCGTTCCTAGCGGGCATGGTGGTCAGTGTTGTCCTGTGAGCAGAGAGCAGGGCAGGAGCCACCGAGTAGCAACAGGAGGCGAGCCTGAGGCTGGTGGGAAGCACAGGTTTAAGGGGAGGAGGGAGGTGCTCAGGCTTCTTCTAACAGGCTCCGGGCTGCAGGAGGAAAGTAAAGGGGGGTGAAGACTGACTCTTCAGCGGTCAAATAGCCACATTTTCATGATAAAAATCTAATGGTCCATATTTTTTCTGTTTTATTTTTTGATTGAATTTTATTTGCAATATATTTAGTTAAGGGTGTTTCGATTCTCACCCTATGAATCAGCAGAATAGTTCTGTGATAACTCCTCAGGTGTACTCACTGGAGGGGGATGAGCCCAGCTCACCCTGCGACCTGCCCCTCCTCTGCCTTTGTGGTAGTCTGGACACTGTTTTGTTGACCTCTTAAAATGAGTTGGGAAGTCTTCCTTCTGTTCTCTCAAATAATGTATTATTATGCTGTTATTTTTGTTTACATTTTTTTTTTTTTTTTTTTTAGAGAGAGAGAGAGAGAATTTTTAAAATCTATTTTTTTTTCTAGTTTTCGGCGGACACAACATCTTTGTTTGTATGTGGTGCTGAGGATCGAACCCGGGCCGCACGCATGCCACGGGAGCACGCTACCGCTTGAGCCACATCCCCAGTCCATGCTGTTATTTTTTTTAAAAAATGTTTAGTAGAATTCACCAGTGAAAAGTACTTAGGCCTTTGATTATTTCTGGGCGAAAATGTTTTCAATTAGTTTCTTAAATATATATAGGCTATTCAAGTTTTTTGTTTGTTTTCTTAAGTTATTTTTGAAGAAATATGTACATTTCACATAAATTGGTAAAACTCTTGACACACAAAATTACTTAATGTTTTTAATAATCGATTGTCTCAATCTTTCCTTCATCATTAATTGTGTTTTATTCATCTCTGTCAGTCCTACTAGGTTATCACTTTAAAAATCTTTATAAAACTGATTTAAGCACTTATAATTAATAACCTACTACACATTTGACATTTTTTATTTTAAGCCTCATGAGGTGGCAAATGCCTAGTATTCCCAGCTAGTCTGGAGGCCATGGCAGAAAGATCCTGAATTTGAATTAAAAAAAAAAAAAAAAAAAGTTCAAGGTACAATAAACATTGTTCACTCTAGTAAATGTGGAAAATACAGGTTAATATAAAGGTTTTAAAAATCAACCAAAATCATATAACCAGTTGAAAATACCATTAAATATTAAAAGCATATATTTATGCTCATTACAATTACATTTATTGGTTGTATAACATGATTTTTAAACTCATTTTTACATTAACATTTCTTGGTGTGGTATGGGACTTAAACCCAGGGGCACACACATGCTAGGCAAGTGTTCTGCCACTGAACCACACCTTCAGCCCCTAGATTATGAACATTTTACCATTATTAAAGTGTAATACTCCATTTTTATAGGTCTTTATTTTCCACTCACATTTTGAATATAAACGTGAAACTATATTAAAGTAGACAGATGGTGAAGTTGGAGTCACATAAAGTGATGGTGTTATACTTCTGTAATCCCAGTGGCTCAGGAGGCTAAAGCAGGAAGATTACAAGTTTAAAACCAATCTCAGCAACTAAACAAGGCCCTAAACAACTAGTGAGACCCTATCTCAAAATGAAAAATAAAAAGGGCTGGGGATGTAACTCAGTGGTAAAGCACCTATGGGTTTAATACATGCTACCAAAAACAAAACAAAATTCCCTCTGATGGCTTTAAGGAGACTCATCTATTCATGGGTTGTAAATGTGGACACATTATTCCATAGTCAAGATGTTATTGTCTTTAAAGAAGGCCAGAGAAGCACTGGCACATCTAAGTTTATGTTTACGTTTAATCTAGGTTATAGCTCCCCATTCTTCATCGGTCATGAGAAAGTCCAGATCTCATTTTATAACCATGAAGAACTGAAATATGCCAATAATTAAAATGAGCAAGAAACAAATTTTAGAGATTTCAGAAAGGAATACAATTCTTTAATACTTTGATTTTATCCCAGTGAAATCTGTGTTGTGTTGTACTTATGACCCTCAGAACTGTTAGATAATGAGTTTGTGTTGTTTAAGTCATACTTTATAAGGACAGCAATAGAAAATTAATACATAAATATTATTCTGTTTACATTACTTTCTAACATGCAAAAATATGTCTAAGCTCATGTTGTACATTTCCTGCCCCATCCTGAAAATAACCTCTTCCCTAAGGGACCCAGTTTCCTTTAATTTAAAAATTATACTTTGGAGCTGGGGTTGTGGCTCAGTGGTAGAGTGCTTGCCTAGCATGTGAGGCCCTGGGTTCGATCCTCAGCACCACATAAAAATAAATAAATAAAATAAAGGTATTGTGTACATCTACAACTAAAAAATATTCAAAAATAAATAATTTAGTAAAAATTATATTTCAAGCTGGGCAAAATGGTGCATTCCTGTAACCCCAGCAGCTTGGATGGCTGGGGCAGGAGGATGAGTTAAAAGCCAGCCTCTGCAAATGAGAGGCACTAAGCAACTCAGTGAAACTCTGTCTCTAAATAAAATACAAAATAGGGCTGGGAATGTGGATCAGTGGGCAAGTGCCCCTGAGTTCAATCCCTAGTACCAATATATTATATATATATATTTTTTTTTTCAAACTGATAACTGGATATTAAATATGCCTATAACTACTGGAATGTAATTGCTTGCTAGGTTGTTTTAGAATACAGGATATGTGCACATGTAAACATTTCTACATAAATTCTTCATCTGGACTTAAATGTACAAATATTTTACAAGAATGAATATTTAAAGGCAAAGATACAGTATAGTAAAAGAAAGAGAATGAAGTACCAGTACACAATAATGGAATAAATGGATAAATTTGACTTCATGAAAATTAAGCAATTCTGCCCTAGGAAAGATACTGTTAAGTAAACACAAAAGCCAAAGATTGTGAGAAAATATAGGCAATACTTGCACCCAAAAATATTAATAAAATTTCAAAACAATCATAAAAAAACAAGTAATTTTTAAACAGACAAAAAAAATGAACAGACATTTCACTCAAGGTATATAGATGACACACATGAAAAAACCCAACACTGACCCATTAGGGGAAAAGAAATTAAAACCCAACAAAATACTACTGCATACCTACTGGAATGACTAAAATGAATAGTCCATGAATTATAAAGTGTCAGGAAGGATATGAAGAACTGATAATGTGATATATTCTTGGAGGAGATGTGAAAACAAATAACCACTTGACAGGCTCTCAAAAACTTAATATTTGGACTAACTTCTAACATGAAAGTGTGAAGAGTTTTACAGACATGTTCCCAGGAAAACTGATGAAATAAAAAAAATACAATTGAGAGTCTTCTGAAAATGGTCCTCAAGGTATACACAAAATATTTATTTAGGAAAATCTAACATTCAGTATGAAGAGCAAGAGTCAGTCTTACTTGAACCAAGACATTCTGTTCCTCCCTGCCTCCTTGCTTAGTTAGATGGAAACTCCACCTTGTGTAGCCAAGGGTACAAGTTCCTCTTCTCCCTAGAGCCTACAGGCAGAGGACCATATTCTTGGGAGAAGCATGGTGGCAGCAATTCTCATCCTTCTCTCAGTGTGCATGTCTGGAATGAGTGATATTCAATCCCTGGTACTTCTCTGTTAAGTCACTACCAAGGCCTTTCTCCAGTTTGAACTTCCTGGTGTGGAACAAGTTTACACCACTGGCTTAAGACTTCCTCCACATTCACAGTGTTGATAAGATTTATTTGGGCTGTTATGTTTATACCACTGAGTCGAACAGACCTTTGGTTAAAGTCTTTTCCACAGTAACTGCATTCATAATGCCTTTTAGTTTTGTGTCCTCTCCAGGGTTGTGGAAAGGTTGGAGGTGTGGATAAAGGTTTACCCACATTTGAAGCATCAAGACTTTTCTCTAATGTGAACTTTCTGGTGCTGAATGAGGTTGAAACGCTGGCTAAACGATTTCCCACAATCATTGCACTCATAAGGCATTTCTCCAGTGTGAATCCGCCGATGTTTAACAAGGCTGGAGCTGTGGCGAAAAAATTTCCCACATTCTCTACACTCATAAGGCTTTGCTCCAGTGTGAACTCTCTGATGTTTAACTAAGCTGGAATTTTCACTAAAGAATTTCCCACATTCATTGCACTTAAAAGGCTTTTCTCCAGTATGAACTTTTTGATGTTGCATGAGACTTGAGCTTTGGCTAAAAAACTTCCCACATTTACTGCACTCATAAGGTCTTTCCCCAGTATGAACTCGCCAATGATTAATTAGACTGGACTTGTGGCTATAGAATTTCCCACATTCACTGCACTTATAAGGTCTTTCTCCAGTGTGAACTCTCTGATGCTTCATGAGGCTGGAGTTGAAACTAAAGAACTTCCCACATTCACCACATTCATAAGGCCTTACTCCAGTGTGGATTCTGTGATGCTGAACAAGTGTGGAATTATGCCTGAAAGCCTTTCCACATTCACTACACGTAAAAGGTTTTTCACCAGTGTGAACTCTGCGGTGTTGAATGAGGTCAGCATTTCGGCTAAAGGATTTTCCACATTCACTGCACCCATAAGGTCTTTCTCCGGTGTGAACTATTTGGTGTATAAAAAGGTTGGATTTATGGCTGAATAGCTTTCCACATTCACTACAATCATAAGGCTTTTCTCCAGTGTGTAGTCTCTGGTGCTGAACAAGCAAATATTTCTGACCAAAAGCTTTCCCGCACTCACTGCATTTGTAGTGCCTTTTCCCAAAATTAACGGCCTCTGCAGTCCCAGTGCTCCTGGGAGGCTCTGCTTTACGGTGAGTCATCTGGAGACTTGAGCTGAGTGTAAAATCTTTCCCATCCTTCCTGCTTTGCAAAGGCTTCTCTGACAGGTGGATTCTACAGCCCCTCAAAACGGAGACCCTGTCCTCTTCTCTTATTAAGGGTTTCTCTCCACAGCACAGCTTCTGATGTTGGTGACGGTTTTCACTTTGCACTCCTTCTGTGGAAACTCTCTGCTCAGAAGAAGCCTCCACAGTCTCTGCTCTATGCCAACAACCTGAAGGCAGAAAGATGCTGATGAAGAGCATGACTCTAGTGGGAGCAGCAGCACACTCACAAATGTGTGTCAGGTATCCCAGTAAAGAGTCCCTGGTATTTCTGGGAGAATGAGGGGGCTAGGTCAGGCAGGAAGGAGTTCACTGTGAACTGCTGAACCTGGCAAACTCACATGTTAGGGAGGCCTCATGGGTATCAATGACATATAATGGGGTACAGCACAGGTATGATGAGCAAGGTTCTCAACATACTTGCCTGCAAACAGCTTTCTGTGAGGCCTCAACTGCTGTAGACATGGAACACAGTCCATAGGGTATGTCCAAATCCCCCCAGACTGACTGCATTTGGAGAGTCTGTGTCCAAGGACTACTCAGATAAATGCTCACCTCACAACACATTCAGCAAAAGCCTTTGCTGGCAAATGCTACAGAAGAATGGGTAAAACATGAAAGACAGAGGTGGGGGATAGCCCCGGGTCAAATAACTGAAATGTTAAGCAGGAAAATGTAGAAGATAAGATGGAAGTTACCCATGCCTTAGCCACCAAAATATCAGAAGCACTAAAAGAGTCTTGATATGACCCCATCCCTGAGTTCACATCTTCCTCAGCTCTACCCTCCAAATACCCCTCAGCATGGCTGGAGTCATAACTCCCTGTGCAGGAATGGAGGGATCTCCCCATGACTTCAGCTGAGTGATTTCACATGTCCTAGAAAATTCAAGTCCTAAGGAAAAGACAGGACAGGTAAGTGACCAACGCTGGACCAGAGAACCCATTTCACAACTAACCACAGGAAAGAAAACTAATACAAAAAGAATCTTGGAGGAATGTCTTGCAAACAACCCAGGAGAGTTGTGACCACATCATGGCCTCAGTTCCTGGCACAGGCAGACCTCAGGTCAGTCAGCTAGAGGAAGAGGACAGAATCTGGGACACAGAACTGCCATGGATTTACCCAGCATCACCAGGCCATTGAGAGGCCAACAGGGTGAGAGCCATTAGGCTGACTACAAGACTCCCGATCCTCAAATCCTTCCCTGCATGGCTTTGGGATAGTTTGTGGAGAGAACGTGGTAATGTACCAGCCCAGGCCTACTACCTACAATACCTACTCCAGATCACTGGAGAAAGCAGCAGTGCCCATGACCTAGGATACATCTGCCTTGAGGAAAACCCTGTGCAGGATGCTGTGATGGTGAGAAAGACCTTACCCAGAGAGGTCACAAGTGTAAAGTTTTCCATCATCACTTCACGGTACAGGAGTCTCTGAGCATTATCAAGCAGTCTCCATTCCTCCCGTGAGAAGTAGACAGCCACATCCTCAAAGGTCACATAACCCTGTCACATGGGGAAAATTGAGTTTATATGTAGCCTCCTTTCCTGGAACTCTCAGTATTCTCCACCAAATCCACTTCTACTTACTCTCTTCCTTACCCCCTACCTCAAGGGAGATATCAGGCTCTGGAGCCATGGATGCCCAGTCTCTCAAGTTTCCACTGACCACAATATTTGGCACAGGGCAATAAGAGGCATGTGGATAGAGTCCATCTGATCTCTGGGGTAGATGTGCAGAGTCCTGTCCTTGTCCTGCCAGACAATTTACTGCAATCCTTCAGATTATGCTTCTCAAATATGGCCAGATTTGGGTCACTTGTCCCTTATGCCCTCGGTACAAGGACCTTAGGGCCATCCATATACACTCTCCAGACATGCATATCACTCTTTGCACTATACCTCCTTTACATCTCAGAATAGATGCCCAGCTCCTGCCTCCGAACATTCCACCCAACATAATGAAAAACTAGCTTTGCCTGAGCACTCCTGGAAAAATCTCAGCTCAAAGCATTTTCTAATATTGATCACTATAGTCTTAATAACTTCTGACTCTCATGCCAATGGTTTCCAGGAATGGGAACCTCTCCATATAATCCCTGATCTGGACTCAGGCCCTGATACCACATGACCACCTTTCAGGGAATGCAGAGAGAAGGTTAGAATAGAAGAGTCCCAGGACAAGACAATCATAGAAACCATATAGGTGGGAACTGAAGAGGGTGAGGCCTGGGGCACCTATACATACCTCTTCATCATCTGTAAGTGATTCTACAGCCATAGGAATCTATGGAAAAGCAAGGATGTGAGAAGCAGGTAATAATACTGGCATCTCAAAGGACCTTTCAAGTTCCCTCACGTATCCTGGAGCCAGGTGTGCCTAACCACCTACCATCTGGGGCCTAAGTCTTATGGTTTCTTACCGGCTATGTGCCCTTGAACAAGTATCCAACCTTCCTAAGCATCAATGTTGTCATCTGTAACATAGGAATAATAATGGTGCCCATCCAATAGGAGTATTATTTAGTCAAACTCCTTCATATGTGTCAAGTACTCTATTGTGCACATAATGCTACTATCAATAGTTTCAGTGCAAACAAACTGGTAGGTTTTGGTAACGTAGAAGGTTTTGGTAACGTAGGATGTTTTTTAAATACACCTTTGAAATAAGAATTTGATATTTAAAATATTAGGACATTAGTTGATTGTGTATTTTTATTGTTTGGGTTTTTGTTTTCAAATTGGAGATTGAATCCAGGGGTGCTCTACCACTGAACTACATCCCCAGTCTTTTTTTTTTTTTTTTAATTTTTAGACAGGGTCTAAGTGATCAAGGATAGCCTTGAACTTGGGATCCTCCTGCCTCAGCCTCTGGAATAGCTGAGTTCACAGATGTTTGCCACCATTCCCAGCAAGACATTTAATTTTAGTCAAATGCTGAACACCATATTAAATTTTCAAGCAAGTATTAAGTGCTTACAGTCCATGCTGTTTTAACCGCCCCATGTGTAAGTATGAATTTTGATCAATTAGTGCTTAAATAAGTACCTATTTCATAAATTCAAAAAGTCAATAAATATAGGACCTGAGCCTGAGGAAACCAAGTGGGTAGGGTTGGCAACCTAGCTGCCTGTTATAAACCCTCTAGTAGGCAATTCTGCTGGAGGGGAGGTCCTTCCATTGGGGCAGGTGATCATCCCTTCTGCCCTTAAGGTAAGGGGAACTCAGGCACCAAAAGGGATACTCTATCAGCCTCACAAACTTTCCTCTTCTCCACAGGGAGTAGCCACTTAAGGCATGCTGAGCCTGGAGTGACAAATCTATACTGTCCAACACTTCGTTCTCCATTTCAGTCCTGACTCCGGATACTGTATACTTCCACTCTTACAGACGCCAACCAGAACCACTTCAGACCACAGGACTCTACCCCTAAGAAGGCAGCCCTACCCACCAGGCCTACCTCTGCCCTCCCTCATCTCAGGGACCATCTGAAATAAAAACGTAAGATTTTCTCTCCTGAATATAAGCTCCAGGCCCGGCTCTGGTTCAGGCCTCCACTGAACACCTCTTAGTTATCTGTAGCCCAGTCCCTCTCCAGAACTCCAGATGTGAAGGAGCAAGCTGCCCGAGTGATGCTCCCATCCTGGTTCTGGGACATCTCGGGACCATCGTGTCCAAAGCCTAAGTCCTAATCTCCCTGAAACCTGCTCCCTGCAAAAACTCACCTACGTCCATTTGCCAGTTATTCAGGAAAAATGAGAAATATATACAAGCAAACAAAAAGCTGAGATGGCCCTCCCCCCTACTTTCTTTCAGACCCCTGTGATACACGAGGGAATTCCCCCCGAGGACTCTGATCACTCCTCCCCTGCCCACGGCCAGCCCTGGGCCAAGTCCCTCCAGGACCCGCCATCTGCACCCTACGGCCCGCAGCGGCCTCTTCCCCCAGGAGTCCCTGTCTGCTCACAACCCTCCGCGGGGACTCATTCCCTCGCGCTGTGGCCCGCACTCCCAGAGGCCCGCCGCCCGCCCTCCGCGCGCGGAGCCGACCCGGGCCGGGCCCAGCACGCGCAGCTCACCCGCGCCGCGGCCGCCGCCATCCGACTCCCTCCCGGCGGGCGCGCTCACGGCGGCGTCGCCGTGCCCCAGGGCTCTGACAGGGGACAAAGACTTCCTCCTGCACGGTCCTCCCGCCCCCGACACCTCAGCAGAGCCAGCGCTCCCGCGACTGACAGCGCGGACGCAGAGGAGCGAAAAGAGTAGCCCCACACGACGCAGGAAGTACCGCCCCGGCGCCGGAAACGCCTGGCTCGGCGCAGAGCCTTCTGGGTAACGTAGTTCCACGGCGTTAAACTGGAAGGAGGCAGGCCTGGTGGCTGAGGAAGAAAAGGAGACATCTGCATCAAGAACCAACAGACCGTCCAGACATTGTCCGTATTGCAGACGGGCTAGTTTCAGTCTCCTTGAAAAGCTGCTAGTTCAGTCTTTCTTTCTCAAGGACTTGAATAGGATCTTCAGGACCAACATAGAACACCAATCTTGTTCTCCCAAATTTTGCAAGTCAAGGAGATGCTCAATATAAAGGACGACGGTGGTGAAGTAATGCAGGGTGTTTGAGATGAGAAAGGGCTCTGAACTGTGGCTACCGATGGCAAGAGGGCTGGGGATGCCAAGTCTTTATTCCTGCACTCCACACTGATCTGTGTGCTCTCTCCTATCAAGGACCAATCAGGTACTTGTTAAGTCAGGGCGACAAAACTCAAATCGGTAAGCCAACTTTTGTAGATAAATGGCCATATTACAAAACTTAGCCATAACAAAATTCATACAGTACAATACTACTTATAGAAAACTCAGAATCTGGCAATTTTAAAAAAGCATATCATCTAGGGAAATCTGTGTAAAATTTAAAGACATCAACGGAATAACTATCAAACTGTCAGGTGACACAAGCTCTAGGGCATTTTCTGGGTATGTAACGGGAGCAAAGAAGAGGGGATGCCTAAGAAACTTATCAAGGGTGGTTGTTGAACAGATATGTTTTTTAAATTAAAAAAAAATTCCTACACCTTTAGGAACATTCCACTGAATATGTAACAGTTTCAAAACATTTGCCACAGGAAAAGAAAAATGGATTCCTTCACAGACTTAAACAGATGCATATATGTGTGGAATTGCAAATAACATGATCAGTAAGGAAAGAATATACTACGTGGTCATTTAGTTAAGGAAAAATAATTGCCTACTAGAAAATTCACCTATCTCATTTAAAACACAAAATAAATTCCATGAGGGTATTTTAAAAGGAAAACAGCAACTTTTTCTGGGTCTATAAGTTTTCTCTATAATCTCTGGGATCCACTCCTGTTTTCAGCTTTTAGAAATATTTTCATGTCTGTCAGGAATAATAATATAAAAGTTTGATTCTCAAACCCTGTCTTCAACCAGACCTCCTTCAGGGCTGGATACCACATTCCTTAGTGTTTGACAAGTCAAACTCATCCAAGAGGGCATGAAAAGCAAATTCTCCTCCAGACCCAGTCATAGGACCACCCTCAACTTGTGGACTTCTATAGGAAAAGAGGAAAAGGTAATTACTGCAACCAACCAAACAGGTTAGAATACCGCCTGGGATTCCCAAGGTTAAAGAACAACTGAATGAGCCACCACCCAGTACTTCAGGAAATTCTAGGCTTCTAACTAGATATGACCATCTGGTCCATAGACACTGGAAGTAAGAATTCTTCAGCTAGAGACCCGAGGACCATCAGAACTATCCTTAGATGAAAAAGTGAACAGAGAGATAATACCACAGGATACAAAAATAGAATTGTATCCTCATGAAGGGAGGGGCCTGATATTTCAAAGGGCCAGTTTGAATCTATAACAGACAAGCAACCTATAAGCCAGAACAGATAAGCAACCCTATAATTCAGTATTTCCCATAATCTTTTAAAAATATATTTTAGTTGTAGTTGGACAAAATACCTTTATCTTATTTATTTTTATGTGTCGCTGAGGATCGAACCCAGTGCCTGCACATGGTAGGCAAGTGCTCTACTGCTGAGCCACAGCCACAGCCCCCCATTGTCTTGGTGACCCTGTGCTATTCTAATGCTCCAGTAGGACCAAGTAATTAAAGATTACCAACCACCAACAGTGATGCTATTCCTTACTCCTCATTCCCACAGATACTCTAGCTTTAAGAATTAAGTGGATTTTCTTGCTACAAAATACATTCTTTGGTATCTCACATGACATTCAGAAATTTATTTTCTTTGTAAATGTAGTTCCATTACATTTATTATTTTTGGCCTCAAATAGCCTTATACCATACTTTTATGAAAAACATTTCCTATGTATAGAAATTTGATTTGCTGATTATTTCTTCTGCACATAAATTGTTCATGTTGTCTTTTCATTATTAAATGACCATTGGTAAATTGCCCATCTTTTTATATACTTGTTAAATACTCAAAGTGATTGAATAGATTCCGATGTATGGAGTATAAAATATATTTTAAAAAGTGTGTTACTAAGTTTGACCCATCACTGACTATACACAGGAGAAATATATTTTGTGTTTGTGGTACTGAGCTACATCCATCCACAGTCCAGGAATTTATGTCATTCACACTTCTACAGCTGGAAAAGTATGAAAATGAGAAAACAACAGAAAGAATGAGGATCTCAGGGAAAGGGATTGAGCCCAAGGCCACCTGCATGAGGTAACCACAGAACAAGAGTTAGCTACATCTTCGGGGCCTTCAAACATTGCTATTCCATGTTTCCTGTGCCGTGTCTGGAGTCTTGTCTGTCTTGTGCCTAATCCAAAACGTTGAGGCTCTGAAAACTAGGTCTGGAGCTTTAGGTTAAATGTATTAGAAAGCACTATAACATTTATTGGCTTCCAGCTGCAGAAGTCTGAATGATATTAGCACAGATAGTGTGTTATGGTTTAGATGTGGTATCCCCCAAAGCTCACGTGTGAGACAATGCAAGAAGGTTTGGAGAAGACCTAATTGGGTTATAGCCTTAGCCTAATCAGTGAATTAATCTCCTGCTAGGGACTAACTGAAGTGGTAGGGTGTGGCTAGAGGAGGTGGGAATTCAGGCGTGGCTTTCTGGCAGATATTAGTACCTGCAGGTGGAGCTGCTTCCCTCTGCCATGATTTTCCACCAGCATTTTCTTCTCACCTCCAGCCCTGAAGAATGGAGTGGGCCTTTAATGGACTAAGACCTCTGAAACTTTGAGCTCTCAAATAAACTTTTCTCCTTCTATACTTGTTCTCATCCGGTTCTTTAGTCACAGCAGTGAAAAAGCAGACTGCAACAGAGTATGTCCATTTTTATATTTTTTAAGATGTGGATTTTCTGCATAAGGAGGCTGAAATGGTAAGTATTTCTGTGATGTGTTACAGACTACACTCATCAAAAACAGAAACAGCTCTTCAGAAAAAGCAAAGCTCAGCCTAGTACACAGACTCCAGACGCCAATTCCGGGCCCGGCTATTGGCACAGCTGGGCTCCGACTCCGAAGGTTTGGCTCTCGGCCGCGAGCTACCGCTAGAGCCATGAGAACTACACTACCCAGAAGCCTCAGTAGCTCCGAGTCAATCAAGACCCAGGAAGGGGCGTTCCCGCTCTAGCGGAAGTGGTTCGGCGGAAGTTCCTACTCCCTTCCCGGGAGACATCTTGTTGGCTTTTTGACTAGTAGATCAGTCTCAGGAACGCCGTGTCCCACCTGTGGTGACAGGAACGGGAAGTCGGGAGCCGAGGCATTGTCTTCCCTGAACGGAGCGGGCCGCGGGCTCCGCGGTGGCGCCGCCTGAGGGACCCGGGCGCTGGGCGGGGCCCCGCAGGGCGGATCCCGGCCCCCGCCCTAGTCACCCGGCCAGCCCCCGGCCCGATGGCGGCGGCGGCGCCGAGGGACCCGGCGCAGGTGGGTGCATCCCCGGTTTGACCGCGACCGCGCATCTGAAGCCCCCCTGTGGGGCCGCCGCAGCCCAGGCTCGGAAGTGCGGGGCGGAGGGAGAGGAGGGAGCGGCGCGCGGGCGAGGCGCTGGGCCTGTGTTGGGGGGCTGAGGGGAGCCCGGGGAGGCTCCCACAGGGGAGGCCCCCCGAGGGTTAGAGGGGTCCATCCCAGGGAAGAGCAGAGGGCGATGGCGGAGAGGAAGACTAGGGGTGGAAACGGAGGGGCCGAGCGGACAGCCCCCTCGCTCTGTGGGCAGAAGGCGGGCAGGCAGAGCCTCGGGGCTCTTTGGGGATTTCCTGCCTCTCACAGTTTGTGTAAACTTGGGAGAATTATGGGACCTACCCGGTGGGGATGCTGTCCTGAGCCCCCTTCCCGTGTGGTCCCCGGGACGGTGGGGTCGTACAGGACACTTGGTCCAGGCCTAACGGGAATCAGCTGACAGAAGGTGGACCCTGTGTGTGAAGCCTAGAGCCCAGTTGCCTGGGCTGTGGTAGGCTCGGTGGTCAGGAGGGTCACGAGGAGGAAGACACTAGTGGCACCTGGTTCTGGTGTTTCCTGTGGTGGGAGGGTGTGGTCAGGACAGGAATGGGCCCCTTGGAAGAGAGGCACTTCATGGACTTGGCTCTCCCCATCGTGGCAGGGGCAGGTGAACTTTGAGGATGTGTTCCTGTACTTCTCCCAGGCAGAGTGGGAACTCCTTGATGAGGCTCAGAGGCACCTGTACCGCGATGTGATGCTGGAGAACTTTGCTCTTATGGCCTCCCTGGGTAAGGCCCTTATACCCGCCCCAGTGTCCTGAACTGGACTCTTCCCTTTCCTTGTTCCCCAGGGCAGCCATGTCCTTCTTACATGGCAGCCAGGTGTACTACCTCCTTCCCAGTTCCCTGGAGCTGGTGCTGTGGATGCTGGACCTGGGTTGTGTGCATTTCTGCCTCCTGCTTTTCAGGAGTCCCAGAACCTGCCATCCCAAAGGATTGCAGAGATAAAGCCAGGAGCCACGTGTCCTACAGTCAGCCAGTGGAATATATCCATCTTGTCTTCTCCCTGACATCTCTGGGCCTCAGATTTTGCCCCCTTCCTGTAGCTGACATTTCCTGTGGCTAGTGCCTGGAATTGCAATGACCAGTATGGTTATTACTTGCTACGATCACTGGGTTGACCCCACTGTGAAATTATCTTATAATATTTACTTTTCTTCTCTGTAGGGTGGGTCACCTAGACCAGTGATGGCCATTTATCTGTCCTGTCTTACCCTTAGGACATGCATCATCCATGTTTCATAGAGTTGCTTCACTGGAGCTGGGCAGTGAGCCCTGGGGACCTGACTGGGTGGACATAATTCCAGCCATTGCCAGAGAGATTCTAGGTAAGTGTGACCCTGGGGAGGGGAAGCTGGGGAACTTATCTATGATGTCAGAGCTGAGTTTAAATCATTCCATAACCTCTCTATGCCCACAGTTGTTTTAGTGCCAAGGTCACTGGCCATACTTCAGTTCTGTCTACTTTCCTGTTTACACGTTTGTCTTACTCTCTGATCTTTGGTCTCTAGCCATTCCATGTCTCTGCCTCTACATCTCAGCTGTTCCTCTCCATTGCTTCCTCCTCAATACTCTTCAACATTAGCCTGATCTCAGTGAACATGCCCTGCACGGTCCTTAAACAACAGATACCCAGTAGCACTTTGATCGTCTTGAGCGTGAACGTGATCCTTCTGTACAACTCTCACCTGTCCCAAGAAGCCAAGGAAATTTGATTGTAAAAGACTTAATTAGGGACCCTACATCATCTTCCTGTGCTGTTCCTCACATTTGTGTCCTCTCCCATGAAGGCTTCCTCCATTCCATGATCTTCAGATACCAGCTACTGCACAGCAGACCTCTACTGAACCTAATTTCAGGCCTGTTGTCCTGACCTCCTGTGATTTATGATCTTAGTTGTCGTTGATGCACATTTTTAATGAGGGTACTCGTAATACTTGTCAATTTGTACTTCACCAGCATTTCTCTGCTTTTAGGCTGTTGGCATGGAGTACGGGATGAGGAGGCACCTAAGCAGAGCATTTTTACAGAGGAAGTATCGCAGACCAGGACTCCCAAGGGAGGCTTTTCTACTCAGGAGTCCCACCTCTGTGAGATGTGTGGTCAACTCTTGAAAGATATTTCACACGTGGCCAAGCACCAGGACACACACCCTGGGCAGAAACCATACATGTGCATGGCATGTGGGAAACAGTTCTGGTTCACGGCAAACCTTCACCAGCACCACAAGCAGCCCAGTGAAGAGAAACCCACTAGAAGGGACAAGGGCAGTACCTTTCTTGTGAACCACTGTCCTGTCCAACCCTCAGAGATGCTTTCTATGACAAGGAAGAGTTGTAAAGACTCCCCAAGCAGCTCAAGCATTTTCCCACACCATTACCCTCACAGTGAGTGGGATCCACATGGTAATACCAGGTATGAGGAGACCATTCCTGCTGGACAGAGGCATTACACATGCAGTGAATGTGGGAAAGCCTTCAGCCGCAAAGACTCACTTGTTCAGCACCAGAGAGTCCACACTGGAGAAAGACCTTATGCATGTGGTGAATGTGGGAAAACCTTCAGCCGCAAACCCATACTTGCTCAGCATCAGAGAATTCACACTGGAGAAATGCCTTATGAATGTGGCATATGTGGAAAGGTTTTCAATCATAGCTCTAACCTTATTGTCCACCAGAGAGTCCACACTGGAGCGAGGCCTTACAAATGCAGTGAATGTGGGAAAGCCTATAGCCACAAATCCACACTTGTTCAGCATGAGAGCGTACACACTGGAGAAAGGCCTTATGAATGCAGTGAATGTGGAAAATACTTTGGTCACAAGTATAGGCTCATTAAACATTGGAGTGTTCACACTGGAGCAAGGCCTTATGAATGCATTGCATGTGGAAAGTTCTTTAGCCAAAGCTCCGATCTTATTGCTCACCAAAGGGTTCACAATGGTGAAAAGCCATACGTGTGCAATGAATGTGGAAAAGCCTTTAGTCACAAACATGTACTTGTTCAGCACCATAGGATTCACACTGGGGAAAGGCCATATAAGTGCAGTGAGTGTGGGAAGGCCTTCAGGCAAAGGGCTTCTCTCATCCGCCACTGGAAAGTCCACACTGGAGCAAGGCCTTAGTTTGCAGCTGCAGCCATGTCCTGTTCAGCATGACTGGTACTTGAGAACAGATTAGGAAGCAGCCCTTGTGCAGAGCCCTCAGCCAGAGGTTGAGCCTCAGACATTCAGACATCCATCCTGGGGAAATCCTGAATGCCAGCTGTGCTGGAAGCTTTCTGGGGCTTTGTTGCATTTTCTGACCTGCCAGAACCCTTGCCAGAATTGTATCTCTGGCATCGCCTCTGAGAGGAGGCACTGTTTTGGCACTTAGAGCCTTGTATTGTGCACTCCAGTGTGTGTGAAAGCCACACCTCTGTGTCCCTCCATGGGATCATGAGTAGCCCAAGGCTGTGGAGCACTCTCTCTCTCTCCTGCCCCTCCCCTGACTAGATTAAGCCTGGATTGGGTCAGGTTTGGGCCAGTAGGATTCTGCTGATTGCCAGCACAGGTTTCCCTTCTACATGGACATGGTTGGTCTCAGGTGGCATCTGTGATGGATTGGTCTAGCTTCTCAGACACTTAAACTGAAATTGCCTGCCTCATATTGTTCTGGCTTGGCAACAGATGTCTTAATTTCTACATCATATTTAATCTTGGGGATTCACTTGTGGATTGGTCTGGGAGCAGAATTAGATTCCACTGGCATGAAGGGATGAAGACATTTTGTGAGAGCCCTAGCTGTTGGTGTCTCGGATGCTAGGAGGATGGCAAAGAATAGCCCTCATCTAGTGTTGGCCTCACATGTATTGCTGCTTGCACTCTCCTAGGAAAGAATACTGATCTTTGTAGATCTGATCTTGGGATCTATATGCCAAGAGTATTTATGTGACCAAAGTTACCCTAAGCAGTGGGAATTTTGACAATCTCTGTTGTGTCTGGGAGCATCTTGAATTGGGTCCCTTGTTCTCAAAAGGACATTTCATATTTCTCAGCCATTTTGCAGAGAACTTGACCCTTTGGACCTGAAATAGGTCATTTGGTAAACATACCTCTGGTGTTTCATGGATGGAAAAGGTGTGATCACAGTTGGTACAGGGAGTTAGGAGAGGGCAGCCGACTACAGGGATGGAAACTATCCATAGTAGCAGGTGTGGTGCCATACCTGTAGTCCCAGCTACCCAGAAGGCTGAGGCAGGAGGATCACTTGAACTCAGATTTCAAGATAAGCCTGGGTTGCATGATGGGATCCCCATCTTAAAAAATAAATTGATAGATAGATAAATAAAAGTATCTCCACAAATGTTTCTATCGTTTTGGCTTTATGAGGGTTTGCGGAAATTCTCAAGACTCCCACACCTTTGTCTCTTGTGGCTAAGGTCACTCTCAGAGATATCATTCTAAATATTTTCTGCGACAAATGGGGCATAATTATAGTGTGCAGTCTCATGTTTTTTAAATTTAATTTTATTTTTTTAGTTGTTAATAGAATTTTATTTATATGTGGTGCTGAGAATTGAACCCAGTGCCTCACACATGCTAGACAAGCCCTCTACCACTGAGCTACAACCCCAGCCCCCCAGTCTCATAAGTTTTGATACATATTTGCACCTGGGCAGCCGAAAGTTTCTTGATTCCCTTTATAATTTCTCTCCCTGTCCTGTCCTCAGGCGATCATTGATCTACTGTCACTGTAGGTTTGTTTGCATTTCCCAGATTTTATATATGTGAACTAATGCAATATGTCCTCTGATGTATCTGACTTCTTTAATTCTGATTATTTGTGTTCATCCATGTTGTCTTGTGTGTTAGAGATTTATTTTTTTTCTTTTATACTGTGAGTGTATTCCAATATGGAGAAATATTTCCAAAGCAAGTCATTTGGAGAGACTCACCCAGGACCCAAATTGCAGTGTCTCATTATTAATTTATAATTTAATTCCATTTTAGAGGTGCAGGTTGTAACACTTGATTGTAACACATTCTGTAGGTGGCAATGACTAGTCCTGGTAAAGGTGGAAGGGACTGCCTGACAGAGTAAATACAAGGAGGTAGGGATTTGTGTGTGTGTGTTGGGGGGGGGATGGTATTCCTAGGATATTGGTGACTGCAATCTGTGCTTTGTTTTCATTTTACATTTTTAGTCTTTTAAATATGTTTTTTAGTTGTTGATAGACCTTTGTTTTATTTATTTTATATGTGGTGCTGAGAATGAACCCAGTGCCTCACACATGCCAGACAAGTGTGCTACTGCTGAGCCCAGCCCCCTCTGCATTTTTAGTCTTTTAATGGTGAATCTAATTGAGTTTTCAGTGTGATGCCAACCTTGCATTTCTAGGAGAAGACCCTTTTGGTAGTGATGTGTTATTCTTTATACACCGGTGGATTTGTTTAGGTATCGTATCGTATTCACAGTTGTGAGGGATGTCGGTTCCTAACTTTCTTTAACGCCTGGGCTTGGCTTTGGTTCCAGCATAATGTTGGCTTTACAGAATGATTTGGGAGCCAGTTAATCATCCAAAACAGTTTGTGAAATTGATATTTCTTCCTTAAGTTTTTGGTAGAATTCACCAACGAAGCTGTCTGGGCCTGGAATTTGTTTTGTGTGGAAGTTTTTTAACTATAAGATTAATTTCATAGTAGTTTTCTTCTCCTCCTCTTCTTACTCTTTCTTTCTCTGTCAAGAACAAGTTTTGATGGATTATGTCTTGCAAGGAGTAGTTTGTTAATTTTATTTAAGTAGTCAAAATGTTCAGAATTCCCTTATTACTAGCAGTATCTAGAATCTGTAGTCATGCTACATGTAGTCATGTCGTGATGCTGATGTTGTCTGCACAGTATGTTTTATTTCTGATCAGTTTTGATAGAGATTTATCAATTTTATGATCTTAAGGCACATGGATTCATTAATTTCTCTATTTTCTATTTCTTTTTTCTCTTTCAGTCTGACCCTTATTATTACCTTCAGCTTTTATTAGATTTCATTTCTTTTTTGCTACTTTTTAATATGAAAGGGGTCCTTCATTTGACACCCTTGGCTTTTTTTTTTTCTAATATAGATGCATTGTCCCATAAGGACTATTTTATTTCCCTCCCATGAAACTTAATATATTATGTTTTTATTTTAATTAAGTTTAAAATCTTTTAAAATTTCTTTGTAAATTCCTACTTTGACATATGGCTCTTTTTAGAAATGTATTATTTAGTTTCCAAATATTTCATGTTTTTCTTTGTTTTTTTCTGGTAATTTATAATTTAATTCCATTTTAGAGCACATACCGTATGATTTGAATCATTTGCATTTATTGAAACTTTATTGCCCAGAATATGGCTATCTGTAAGATTTGCAGGTTCACCTGACAAGTCTGTGTATTGTACTATTGTTAGGTGAAGGGTTCTGTACGTGTCAAAGGTCAAGAAGCTAATAAGATTGTCTAAGTTTTCTGTATCCTCACTGATTTTCTGTGTTTGGGAATTGTTTATATCAATTATTTGAAAATAATTGTTTCTATATTTGAATGTAAAAGTAGATTTACCTATTTGTACAGTTCTATCATTTTTTTCTTCATGTATTTTGATGCTGTTTTAGTTGGTGAATAAATATTTCCTATTGTTATGTCCACTTAATGAGTTATCTTCTTTATCATTGCAACCCTCCTTATCTATGGCAGTATTCTTTGCCCTAAAATCTACCTTGTTTGATGTGGTACAATTAACATGGTATAATTTTGATTGAACACTCAATTTTGCCTCTTTGGGTATTGAAAACTTGTATTTCTCTTCTTTTTTTTTTCTGTTACATTAAGTTACTTGGAAACAATATGATCTTTTAAGGCCTTGATTCCAAGCATTTTTATTCCCCATCTAATAAGGCAGAAGAATTTTATTTCCTGATGCCTCATGAATAATTTTGAACATTTCCATTCAAACTGGTTGGAACAGGAGTTCTCTGGTCTCCAAGCCTTGAGGATCCTTTCTGCTGATCTGATCCTTTCTGTTGGCTCTTTGGCTGTCCTCTGTGGGGTATTACATGCATATTCAGATCTGTACTTAGCTGAATATTTGGAAATGGCCTTGTGTACATCTCTGGTTTCTTGTTCTGTGTTCTCTCTACCTTGGCAAGCCCCGATGCCAGCTTCTGACAAGTATATAGTGAGTTTGGGTCTCTGCCTGGGCTTTCCATCCTAGCACTAGAACCTAGAATTGATTTTCACAGTAACCTGGGGCAGCCCGTACAGAGGTACATGCCTGTTATCCCAGTGGTTCGGGAGGCCAAGGCAGAAGAATTGCAAGTTCAAAGCCAGCCCTGCAACTTATTGAGGCCTGAACTCAGTGAGACCCTGTTTTAAAATAAAAAATAAATGGATAACATGTGTCTAAGCAATTCTTCCTCAGTAAACTGAAAATAAGAGAACAAAAATTGATCAAGGGGCTGGGGCTCAGTGGCAGAGTGCTTGCCTAGCACATGTAAGGCACTTAGTTGGATCCTTAAAACTACATACAAAATAAACAAATAAAGGCATGCTGTTCATCTACAACTATAATTTTTTAATTGATTGAAAAATATCAATGACCAGGTTCACTCAGAAACAAATAGATAATCTGAAAAAACTCCTCTGCTAGATACTTGATTGATATTTCCAGATAATAGGCAAAGCTAATCTATGTGTAAATGTAAGTCTCCCCATCAAAAACTTCAAGATGGCTTCACTAATGGATTCTACAAAACACTTCATGAAGAAATAATTTGTATTCTATTAAACTCTTCCAAGAAATAAGGATAGAATACATTCCAAATATGTTGTGAAGTAATTATTACATGGATAACAAAACCAGTTAATGATAGTAAAAGAAAACTAAAGGCCACTACAAGAAAGTAAATGCCAAAAAAAGCCAACAAAATTCTTAAAAAGATTTTCAGTAAATTAAATTGATGTATGTGTGTACACATGTAAACTGTAAGGTTGGTTTAACAATTGGAAATCTTAACATATGTTAAATAGAAAGTAAAGTATGATAAGAAATATATCTGGTTCTTTTTGGCTCAAGGTTTCATAACTTTTAGGACTCTTCCAGAGGTCTGTCTTTCTTATGCTAATAAGATGATTTATGGTGGGCTCCCATAATACAAGAATGGAGGCTGGTCACCAGAAAAGCCAACCATGTGATTAGAGGGTTGAAACTGTACCAGACTGATCTTTGGGGAGGGAAGAGGGCCCAGAAGAGACTGAGGTCAGTCATGTGCTTATGATTTAACTAATCTTGTCCATAAATGAGGCCCAGTCAACTCTGGACAGGAAGGCTTGGTTGCGTGTTGTGGGTGCTGAGTGTATTGGTAAACCAGGCTGTGACACACCCTGAATCCATGGGGAGAGGCCACGGAGTCTCCTCATCTGGGACCGTCCCAGACCTTGCCCTATGTGTCTTTTCCATTTGGCTATTTCTGCATTTTGTCCTTTAAAACAAAATTGGAATCATAAATAGAGAATAGCACTTTTAGTGAGTTCTATAAGTCATTCTATCAAAGTTATCAAATTTAAGGGGGTCATGGAAATTCCCCAAATTACAGCTGTCAACCCAGAAGTACAAGTTGGGCCCAGAGACTCACAGCTGACACCCTCAGTGAGTGCAGTTTTGTGGAGAGGGATCCATTGAACCTGTGGCCTTAGTTTGTCAGAGTGCCATTGACTCAATACCATGATTTACCATCCTCCCTGATTTTCTATTGGCTCACACAATCAGTGCAGGGGGACTGGAGACTTAAGTTTTTTTTTTCTTTTTCCTTTTTAAAAATAAATCAATAAACCAATTCTAAAATCCACATGGAAATTCAAAGGACCTAAAAGAATCCTTAATAAATTATGGAAAGAACAACAAATTTGAGAGATTCTGTCTGATTTTTAAGACTGCTTATAGTGCCATACCAATCAAAAGCATAGTATTGATTAGTATTGGAAGTATTGAAATAGTATTGAAAGGTTAGAGACAGCAAAGGAGAGAGTACAGAAATAGCCCCTACACATGTATTGTCAGTTTACTTTCAACAAATTTTTAGTTTCAACTCAAAGTTTTCAATAAATTACTCTGAAAAATTACAACATCTGCTGGGAGCAATGGCATACACCTGTAATCCCAGTGGCATGGGAGGCTGAGGCAGAAGGATCACAAGTTCAAAATTAGCCAGGGGTGACCTTGCAAGGCCCTAAGCAACTCAGTGAGATCCTGTCTCTAAATAAAATATAAAAAAGGGAAGGGGATGTGGTTCAGTGGTTAAGGACCTTAGGTTCAACCCCCAGCACCCACTCCCCCAAATTTCAACATCCACACAAAAAATAAAGTAACAAAAAAACCTCAACACCTGAATCTTTTACTAATTAACTTAAAATGAATTATAAATATTAAAGATTTAAAATATCCATCTCATTGAAGATGACATATGAGAAATACTCTGTGGGCTAGACAAAGACTTTTCTAAATAAAGAATATAAAAATTACAATAAGCTAGGGATTATCAAAATTAAAAACTTCTTTAAAAGATATGTAAGAAAGTTAAAATACAGGGTATAGCATTTGAACTGGGGAAATATTTGCAAAATATATGGTAAATAATACCTGGATTTTAAATAACCTTTACAACAATAAGAAACAACCCAATTTAACAAGCAAAGGGTGAAATTTTCAACATATTTTATCACAGAAAGATGGAGGGTAGTGAGCATGTGAAGCTGTGCTTAACACTGGTAGTCACTGGGGCAACACACAATAAACCATGCTGAGATGGCTGCACACACTCTCCTGAATGAATAAAGTCCAAGACTGCCCTCAAAGTTGTAAGACACCTGGAACTATACAATGTCTGCAGGAATGCAAAATGTTTAAAACTGCCTCTAAAAACATCTTTTTAATAGGGGGGAAAAAACTACTACAGCAAAAGACAGCTTTTTAAAATGTAAATTGGTATTTTTCTGTCTTTTTTTTTGAGGGGGGTGGGGCAGGAATTGAACTCAGGGGCACTCAACTACCGAGCCACATCTCCAGCACTATTTTGTATTTTATTAGAGGCAGGGTCTCACTGAGTTGCTTAGCACCTCGCCATTGCTGGGGCTGGCTTTAAACTCAAAATACTCCTGTCTCAGCCTCCTAAGCTGCTGGGATGACAGGCATGCACAACTGTACCTGGCATAAATTGACATTTTTTATAAAGCTAAACATGTATCTATTGTGTAACAGCTATCTCGTCATATTAGAAAAGAGATATTATTTATAAATTCCTAATCAGGTAACATCCAGTTGCACCTTGGATTAAACCATCCTAAAGGCACCAGAGCCCACCCTTTCAATAATGGCACTAAGTCTGTCTTCTTTCTCTGTGCCAGACTGTGGCTGGGTTTCTCAATGAATTCTTTAAGCTAATGCAGAATAGCCTCAAATATGAATGAAGTCTTGGAATCTGCTGTGAAACCATTTTAACTCTTGCTACTCTGGGAAATGTAGTGCAGGAAGAGTGGGCAGGCTTATGCCACATCCTCTGTTGGGGAAGAGCCTCTAGAGCTCTGGAGCAACCAGGAATCTGGCAGCCCAGGCCACATCGACATTCTAGTGGGGACACACACTTTAGTATATGGAATTATCTTTCAAGTATGCAACTTCAGAACCCAAAGTATTATTTATATTCAGCTAGAGTATGCCAATAAAATATTCAGGGATGGCAAGGTCCAAATAAACAGAAACACTGGGGAACACACAGTGTGGTGGGTCCAGTATTAGCTATTCACAGGTCAATGTGGGCATGAATTCTCCAACTTTTTTGGTGATTGCATAAATACATGCAGAGTTGGGTAAAGTAACATGGCTGTCATGAGACATTTTATGTAGATCTTTAAAGGTTAAAAAGAAAGTGGTAAACCTAACAGAAATTGCTAGGGGTTGTTACTGCAAGACACTTGACACAGAGGTAAAATCTCATTTTTACTTGCAACCAAGTCTTCTAGAAAGTTGCATTTAAAATAAGACAAACACCAAAAGATAAGTACATTTCAATTTTCCACTAAATTAATGTTTAATATCTTTTTATTTATACTTAGGACTTTGCTATCAAATAAATCCATCATTTATATTTAATCTGGTATACATTAAGGTAATGTGAAAAATATTTCAGAGAATTTTTACTTAAAATACAATAGTTTTTTTGGGGGAAAATGGCTCCTGGGGATTGATCTCAGGGGCACTCAACCACTGAGCCACATCCCCAGTCCTTTTTCATATTTTATTTAGAAACAGGGTCTCACTGAGTTGCTTAGCACCTTGCTGTTGTTGAGGCTGGCTTTAAACTCACAAACCTCCTACCTCAGCCTCCTGAGCTGCTGGGATTACAGGTATGCCCCACTTGCCCTTAGCTAAAATACAGTTTTGATAGTAAATTTGCACAGGATATGTGACATTTTACTAGAAAAAAATCAAGAGATAAAAATCAATGTGAGTTTGGAAATGCAGCAAAATTTAAAGTCTATAATACCTGTATAAAATAAACATTATTGGCATTTTCAAGACAAAACTTATAATTACAGAATTTACATAGGTAAATAAAAAGTACTTTCATAATCCTTGTGATTCTCTCTAGTAAAGGATGAGGATATTCAAAGGAACAATGAATCTACTCAATTTTCTAGAGAGAAGTAGATCTTTACTCATTCTCCAGTATTTAAATTATATCCAAACTTTTAAACACTAGGTGAAATTAGCTAACAAAATATTTTGTAAATAACTTAGATACTTCATGTTGGCCATTAGTAATTTGTATTCTTTGAAGATCTATGTCATATGTTTTAATCTAATGCATCATAATCATGATCTGACATCTTAATTAAAGACATTAATCATTCTGACTAGACGTCTTATAGATGATTTTCATAGGGAGCACTGCCATTTCCAGCTTCACAGACTTCTGCTCTCTCCATGTCTCCTGGACGTCCCTCAGTCCCACGAGGCCATACAGGAGTTCTTACTTGAGGCCCCTCAAGGAGATCTGTCCTATGCAAGAAGCACCAGAACCAGATTCTGTGTCCAAACTATCTGTGAGATCTCCGTGATTCTTCACAATTCAGTGTGAGAAGTTCCCTACATCACTGAGCTCAAACTTTCCCCCATTAACCTACTTTAAGATTTCCTGGGCTTGAGAGTGAAGGTGACACAGTTGGACTGAGTGTTCCTCGTGTCAGTTACGTACAGTATTTGTTTTAACTCTCTGCCAGGACCCATGTGGTCAGGCACATCACTGCCCATGCTTCTCTTAGCATCATAGACTGGTAGCACTTAACAGCTTCCGAACTTTAGCTAATGTTGAACTCCATGAATACAACAGACGTGGTAACAAGATGAAGAAAACCAGTTTAACTCATCAGCTGTAACCCTTCTGACATCCACTTGCACAAGAAAACTTAAAGATGTTTTGAAAAAATGTGCCATATTTACTGTAGGTAGATAGTGAGTTCTTCCTCAGGCTGCAGGCAAAGCAGAATCAAAAGACATGGATATCACTGACAATACCTGAAAATATCTGTATAAAACAAACATTATCGGCATTTCAAGACAAAACTTATACTTGCAGCATTTAAGACACATCTGGGGCTGAACTCTGGGAAACATGAGGATAAAATCACAGAGCAGTTCACTATCCACTGGCCTAAATTTGCAAACAGAGGTATCCAAATATCCAAGATAGTGTAGAATTAACAGAAAACAAAAAGTGAGCTCACCAAGATTATGACGGTGCATGTGGCTCTGGCCTCATGGGATGGCCTAGAGGAGAGTCTATTCCCATGAATGTGTTGGACTTGTTGCTTGTGTTTGGAACATAGGGAGTCACTGGCCCAAACCATAAAACCCATAGATACAGGATTGTGTATGAGTTAAAATCCCTGTCATTTGCTAAGAACAGTCTCTGTAACTTTTTTGTTTTTAATTTGTAAATTTGTTTTATTCATGATAGTAGAATGCATTTATGCTTTTTGATATATCATACATAGATGGGATATTTTTCTCATTTTTCTGAGGGTACATGTTATAGAATTAATATTGATCATGAAGTCACATGTATACATGTGACTTCATGATCAATATAATTCTATCAGTAATAATATCTGTTTTATTCTACTATCTTTCCTATCCTCACATCCTCTCCCCTCCCCTCCCCTCCCTTTACTTCCCTATGCCTAATCTAAGGTAATGCCATTTCCTCTAGTGCTCCCCACTTTATTGTGAATTAGCATCTGCATGTTGGAGAAAACATTCGGCCTTTGGTTTTGGGGGACTGACTTTTTTCACTTAGCATGATATTCTCCAACTCCATCCATTTACTGGCAAATGCCATACTTTCATTCTTCTTAAAGCTGAGTAATATTCCATTGAACACATATACCACATTTTCTTTATCCACACATCTATTGAAGGACCCCTAGGTTGGTTCCATGGTTTAGCTATTGTGAATTGATTGAGCTTCTATAAACATTGACATGACTGCATTACTGTACTATGCTGATTTAAGTCCTTTGGGTGTAAACCAAGGATTGAGATAGCTGGGTCAAATGGTGGTTTCATTCTAAATTTTCTAAGGAATCTCCATACTGGTTTCTAGAGTGGTTGTACCAATTTGCAGTCCCACCAGCAATGTGCGAGTGCACATTTTCCCCCACATTCTTGCAAACATTTATTGTTGCCTATAATCTTGATGATTGCTATCCAACAGCAGTGAGATAGGAAAGAAAACTTCAGACAAATATTCCTGATGAACATAGAAGCAAAAATTCTAAGCAAAATTCTGGCAAATCACATACAAAAATATATTAAAAAGACCACGATCAACTGAAGTTCATCCTAGGGATGCAGGGTTTGTTCAACATGGAAATAATTAAGCATAATTCATCATATTAACAGATTTAAAAACAAGAATCATGTAATCATCTCAATAGATGCAGAAAAAGCATTTGATAAAATACAGCACACCTTCATGTTCAAAAAACTAGAAAAACTAGGGATAGTAGGAGCATTCCTCAACATTGTAAAAGCTATATATGCTCAATTCAAGGCCAGCATCATTCTAAATGGAGAAAAATTGAAAGCATTTCCTATAACAACTAGAACAAGACAAGAATGTCCTCTCTCACCACTTCTATTCAATATCACCCTTGAAACTCTAGCTAGAGCAATTAGACAAAAAGAGAAAATAAAGAGATACAAATAGGTAAAGAACTCAAACTATCACTATTTGCTGATGACATGATTCTATATCTAGAAGATGTAAAAAGTTTCACTAGAAAACTTCTAAAACTAAAAAATGAATTCATCAAAGTATCAGGTTATAAAATCAACATCCATACATCAAACACATTCCTATACATCAGCGATGAATACACTGAAAGAGAAATCAGGAAAACTCAACAAAAAAAAACCTGGGAACCATTCTAACAAAAGAGGTGACTTCTACAATGAGAACTACAGAACACTAAAGAAAGAAATTGAAGAAAACCTCAGAAGATGGAAAGATCTCCCATGCTCCTGGATAGGCAGAACTAATATTCTCAAAATGGCCATACTACCAAGTGTTATGCAGATTTAATGCAATTCCTGTAAAAATCCCAGTGACATTCTTCATACAAATAGAAAAAGCAATCATAAGATTTATTTGGAAAAATAAACAACCCAGAATAGCTAAGCAATCCTTAGAAAGAAAATTGAAGCAGGAGGCATCACAATACCAGACCTTCAACTGTACTACATACTAGAGTTATACTACATACAACACTACTAGAGCTAGGTAACAAAAATGGCATGGTACTGGCACCAAAATAGACTTGTAGACCAATGATACAGAATAGAGGACACAGAGACAAACCCACATACTAGACAAAGGTGCCAAAAACATGCACTGGAGAAAAGACAGCTATTCAACAAACGGTGTTGGCAAAACTGGAAATCCCCATGTAGCAAAATGAAATTAACCTCTATCTCTCATACTGCCCAAAAATCAATTCAAAGTGGATCAATAATTTAGGCACAAGAACAGAGACCCTGTGCCTAATAGAAGAAAAAGTAGGCCCAAATCTTCACCATGTTGGCCTAGGATCTGATTTCCTTAACAGGATTCCTAAAATACAAGAAGTAAAATCAAGAATTAATAAATGGGATGGATTCAAATTAAAAAGCTTCTTTTCAGCAAAGGAAACAATCAATTATGTGAGGAGAGAGTCTATCGATTGGGAGAAAATCTTTACCCCATACACCTCTGAGAAAGCATTAATCTCTAGGATATATAAAGAACTCAAAAAACTAACTTTCTCTCTCTCTCTCTCTCTCTCTCTCTCTCTCTCTCACACACACACACACACACACACACACCAAAAAAAAAAAAAAAAAAAAA
>NW_026000207.1:778266-779592 GCF_001458135.2 Marmota marmota marmota
AAAAAAAAAAAAAAAAAAAAAAAAAAAAAAAACCAACAACATAACCCAATCAATAAATGGGCTAAGGAACTAAAGACACTTTACAGAAGAAGAAATAGATAAAAAAAAGTGTTCAACATCTCTAGCAATTAGAGAAATGCAAATAAAAACTACGCTAAGATTTCATGTGTAACTTCTCCTCACACTATGTTCTTTGCTGTTCAGGGGACCATTCACAAGACTGCATGAACTTAACAAGATGTGTGGGATCCGAGAGAGGAAACAACAGAAGCTGATTAACTTTAGTGATCTAACGTGATTGCCATCTACCTGCACAAACCAGCCTCCATCTTCAGTGGCCTAGAATCCATTGAGGAGACCAGAGAGGGCTGAAGAAACCACCTATGGCCACTCTGTACTTATAGAAGATAAGTTTACATCCAATACTATGCAGAAAGAACTTCACTCCAAACCTGACATAGTCTTAGGTTCCTTTGAAGAAAAGAACCAAGGAGGGGCTTGGGGTTGTGGCTCAGCACCACATATAAATAAATAAAATAAAGGTATTGTGTCCACCTACAACTAAATAAAATAAAATAAAAAAGAACCAAGGAATTGTCCAAGGATAGTTGGTTGAGAACCAAATCTGTGGGTATCATCTTGTATTCAGTGAGTAAGGTGAAATTATACAGAGGAGAAAGGAATGCCCCAGTATTCCAACTCCAGTCTGAGTGAGGAAGATAATCTCCATTTCTAATTTTCCAAAAGCCATTCTCAATATTGAGGGTAGTTGATTTCAGTTGAAGTTGGAATAACCTGTAGAAAAAAAGAATATCTTACTCTTGCATAGGCAAGTTTCCCTGTTTACTCTAGCCACAGTTTCTCCCTTTAAACAAGAATGAAGACATTGTGTTTATTTATTTGTGTAAAGGCAAAACACAGAGGCGGCATGTGTGTTGATCTTCAGGGAAGGACATGAATGTATGAGGGCACAAAATACAACAGATCTCCACAACTTAGAGATAAATGGCAGAGATTTCTGTGTCTGAATCCAGTGAGTTTTGCAATCATAGTAGCTTTGAAGATGTGAATTTGTTTCAATGTAATTGTTATATTAGGGACATTAAAAATATGAAGAAAGCTGGGCATGCTAGTGCACATCTGTAAGCTGAGGCAGGAGGATTGTGAGTTCAAACTCAGCAATGGTGAGGCGCTAAGCAACGCAGTGAGACCCTGTCTGTAATTAAAATAGAAAATAGGGCTGAGGATGTGGGGATGTGGTCGAGTGCCCTTGAGTTTAATCCATGAGGGGGGGGACGGGGAGAGAAGGAGAAGGAGGAGGAGGAG
>NW_026000207.1:782997-793614 GCF_001458135.2 Marmota marmota marmota
AGGAAAGGAGGAGGAAGAGAAGGAGAAATAAGGAGCAGGAGAAGGAGAAGGAGGAGGAAAAGGATAAGGAGGAGAAGGAGGAGGAGAAGGAGGAGGAAGAGGAGGAGGAGGAGGAAGAGGAGGAGGAGGAGAAAATATCACATAGTCCTGTGCCTGATACCATCCACAGTGAAGCTAGATGAATGTATAAAGTGTTACCCAGGAAATCCAGTTGGAGAAATACACAAAGTGGATACATATCTACCAGGAATATGCATTCATCCTGTTACTAAACACACCCATTCACATGTGCAGTTACATCGCTCTACCTCATTTTATATAGCTCTTCTTCCACCACTTCAAATAACTCATTAGCTTCTACCCTTCTGAAACTCATTTCCACAGGAAACTTCAAGGGCTTTAAAAATATTTTCATATTTCTTAGCCAGTTTACAATTGTAAAGTTCTGGTACAATACTTATTAGTTCACTGTCTTGCTTTTCTAGTTAATACCCTTTTGTGTCCCACTAATTCCTGTGGGATTCTTTATTGCTAACTGTATGGCTTAGTATTCCCTAAGAACATGTAGGTTGCATTATAGCACAAATGAATATGGTGTCTTCCCCAGGGTATATTCTTAAGTGATAAGAACATGGGTCAGAACAGTGTCCAAAATATGCCTCATTATTTTAATCCAATAGAGACAAATATATAAAGGAGAGTTAATATGGTAAGAGATGGAAATAAGAGGTTTTTATGGAAATTTCTGATGTTATAGTTTTGGCTTTATGCAAATGAAAATATTTTACATAATTACTAAAGAAGATTAAGTCAGAATGAACTTACAAACTCCATAAAATCAAAATTAAAACGAAGAAAAAGTGAACCTAATTTTGTGTCAGTGTGGTAGCCTATCCATGCAAGGAAAAGTGGGGTTTCTTTAACATACACACATCCACAAGCACAACTAAGTAAATATTAAAAAATGGATATATCTAAGTCAGTATCATTGTCATTATATTGCACTGAATTGCAAACTGGGTTGTGTGTACAAAGTCTTCACCTCTGCATTATTTCTTATCCCTGCTTGTAGATCCATAATATTTCAATAAAATTTCAATCAAAATCCCTGGGAATATGTAAGGCCAACATAAGACATCATAAACCTTGCCCATAATCATATCTTGGAAAACACCTTTGGTATGGTTACATTGAAATAAACAATGTTAATTGGTAGTATAATTGGTAATCAAGACTTTCAGCGTTGGCCAAAGGAAGTACAAATACTGACACATACACACACACACATACACACACACACACACACACACATATGCAGGGCATGGGGGTGCACACCTGTAATTCCAGCTATTTGGGAGACTGAGGCAGGAGGATTGCCAGTTCCAGGACAGCCTGACTTATAGCAAGAATCTGCCTCAAAAAAATTAAACTGTGATTTTTGGAATAATAATTCATGCTTTACATAAGCATACATATTTTGTATTATTTCCTACTGAAAAAATGTAGACATTGTCAATTGAGTAGATGGTCTTGACCATGATCAGATTGTCACTGAAATGTCATTTCTTACTAGAAAGAAAAAAAAAGGCTCCAGAAAGTAAGTGCTGATTACAGATAGGCTTAAGAGAATCCCAAAACTTGTCAGCTAGGAACTTTAGTCATTCAAGGGAAATAATTCAATGGAAGGGAATTCAAATGCAAAATAGCCATATGTGACAATCATCCAGAAAATAATGACTCTGAAGACTTAAAGCTCAACTTGTATGTTCAAGTGCCATTTAGGTGAATCTCGATATTCATGAGGGGATTTTTAATTCTACTAAATTAACTTATATACATTAAAAACTACCATAGGTAAACATTAAAATTTCATGAGCTAGTTTTTTCTTAAAAGCAGTTAATAAAGATGAAATCAATCATTTCTCTGCTTTCTCTGCATGCACTGGTTTGTTAACCAAATTAGATGGAGGAGAGTTTTGTGTCAGATTTCTCTGAGATGAAGTAAAAAGAATTGATCGAAACAGCAAACACTGGTGTTCTTTATCAAAGTAAGAGAATTACCGAAGATGGAGGAACAGTGGTGGGAGTTTAATGCAGGGACCTATGAACCACAGAGGAACCCGAGTGTCAGGGAAAGGTCACCCCAGGGGCCTGCACTGCCAATGAAGTGCCCTTAACCATTAACTGAGTCTGGGTTCTACCAAGTTCCATTGATGATTCAGCCAATGTCTTCAGTGGAGTGGAAAAGGTAATAGAATGCTGGATATTATCCCAGAGCACTGATCCTTTTATCATCTTCTTCATGAAAATGAGAAAAGAAGAAAGGAAAGAGGAAGGTCTGTTAGTTTTTTTTTTAAATAAGCTTCAAGGAAACACAGCAATGGTAGGTGTAAAATGTTTTGATACTTGTTAAAATTAACTGATTTTTTTTCAAAATTAGGTAAGTTTGTACATGATGTGACATTGATGGCATTTTTGATGGAATTCATCTGTGTGGCTGTAACGGGGACACTGAGGTCCTCCTAGTGAAGGGTGTCCACTTTGAGACAGACATCCTTACTTACTGGTGAATGAGGATGTATGTTGGGCTTTCCATAAAGAGCTGCCCATAGGATTGGGTGCAGTGCAACAGGTGTGTGCTGATAATTATTTGTTGAAGCTTCTGATGCATCCATATCCTTTATTACACCCTTTTCTTTTCTGTATATTTCTTAGTTTCTTTTATAGTAAATTTCAAAGTCTTCTTTTAATGCATAATTTTATTTTGTGAGATGTTTTCCTGATGTTATCTCAGAAAGAAAACAAAGGTGCTGGGCGCACACTTGTGATCCCAGCAGCTCAGGAGGCTGAGGCGGGAGATTGAGAGTTCAAAGCCAGCCTTAGCAACAGTGAGGCACTAAGCAACTCCGTGAGACCCTGTCTTTAAGTAAAATACAAAAAATAGGGCTGGGGATGTGGCTCAGTGGTTGAGTGTCCCTGGGTTCAATCCCAAAGAAAGAAGACAATTGTATTGGCACCAGCATGTAGGGTCACTATTATTGTGCTTGTTTGGCTCAGTCAGTGGAACAGATGAAGGAGATGCATGTGTAAGAAAAGGCAAGCATACAAACTAAGATATTGTTGATAATTCAATCTAAATGGCACATGCTTCAAAGGCACCACAGACTCACAAAGTTATTGTTAGGGTTAAAAATTAATTCAGGATGTCACATATGCTAGATGAATTACCAGAAGGCAGCAGATTTGCTGTATGTTGAAAATCATAACTTTGAGTTTTATTACTTTATTGTAAAATAAATCAATGCAGGATAGTTAAGTTCTGGCAAAAACACAGAGATTTTTGAGGAAATATCGAAGAATAACAAAACACTATAGAAATATCAAGATCATAAATAAGTAACAGCAGAGATACACTGAAGCCCAAGATAAAATTCCAATATTTAATTTTTTTAACTAAGTAATTTATTGAACAAAAGAAAACAAAATCATATTTTATCTAAATTACCTCTCGTATTAGGGAAATAAATTTTTTCAATACATCAAAATTACACATAAAGAAAGACATTGTGGGGCTGAGGTTGTGGCTCAGCGGTAGAGCGCTCACCTAGCATGTGCAGGGCCCTGGGATTGATCCTCAACACCACATAAAAAAATGAATGAATGGAATAAAGATATTGTGCCCATTTACAGCTAAAACATACTTTTTTTAAAAAAGGGAGTCACTGTGTATTGAAAAAATTCAAAGTTAATGACAGAGAAAAAGAAATCTATAAAACTAATCTCACACAAACACATATTTTGAGAAATATTAATAATTAATTCATGGAGAAACAGTTTAGAGTTTGTTATTAAAAGACTTCGGTAATTAGTTCTTTATGGTAAATTTATACTGTACCCAGTAAAGTATAACACACTGAAGCAACAATACAAAGGACAAATCTAGATGAATATATTGAAGAATATTTTTCATAATCTGGGGTTAAAGAGACATTATTATTCATGCCTCAAAGTACTAATCATATTATTCAAAGTAAACTCATACTAATATTGGTAGAAATTATATTAAAAAACAAGAATTCTCAAATATGTGAAGAAGTGGAAATTATTGACTATAACCTCAGCAATAATACTAATTAAATGAACACAATATAAAACAAATAATGGGAAAGTGTACAGACTCCTTAGGAAAAAGAATAAGCTTGCAGAAAGAAAACGGAAGATGAAGTCAGCGGTGCAGAAGAAGTCCATAAAACAAATTTCTCACCCACATGTCAACTGTTTTTCTGAGGAGCAGGGTTGTGTCCCCAAGCCCACTTAAAGCAGCCATAGAAGGCGGATCTTTACTCCCACCAGTCCTTAAGCCCAAGGGATCAAATTCTAGGGATGGAGATGAAGAGGGATCTGGGATAGAGAGAGAGAGACTGAATCTCATGAGCCATGGAGGTGCAGAGAGCACAGGTGGAGATCATGAGCCACTCGCCTTGCCTCATGGCCTGGTAAAATGAGGAAGATGTGTGCACCACGGAGAATCCAGCACATGCCTGAGTAGCTGCACCCCGACTGCACCTCTTGCCCAGCCCCCTGTAAATAAGCTTCAAGGAAACACAGCAGGTACACACTGAAACCCACACCAATGGGTGGGCCACCCTCTAAAGTAGCCCGCATTTCCACTTAAAGTGGAACTCCTCGCTTTGCCCCAAGACATCTCTCTTTTGAGACTGCCCCCCTCACACACACACCATTCTCCCTTGAAAGCGCATCTACTTTCCTAAATACATATCTATGTGTGCAGTTGGAGGAAAAAAATCTGTCTGCAGAATTCCCACCAATTGCTAACACTGTCCTTTTTGGGATCAGGAAAGAGAAGGACTATGTGGATATGTGTCTCAGTGGATATTTAGTTTTGTACACATATGGATTCATTGAAACACACTCAGTAAAACTTATAATTCCCAAGTTTGAAATGGAAAAACTAGGAATCCCCCAGAAATTTCCAGCATCATGAAAATAAATGACAAAACAAAAACAGTGAAGAAAAATAAGGTGATAAGGAATGACATCATCTGGAAGATAGATTACAAGTGAATTCAAACAGGAAACACACTCTTCCACAGAGAGTGAATGGGAATCTGAGCTCTGGCGTAAATCAGAGCCTGAGAGGCAACCCTGCTGTGCAGGGACTCAGACAGAATGCCTCCTGGTTCCCGAATCTCACAGTTCTGTGAAGACATGGGGAGGTACAGCAAAGTGCTCCTGCTCCCAAGTACAGGGAAGAGGAAATGCCTGCCAAAGGGCATCTGCTCAGAATCATTTCCTCTGAAGAATGACTATCTCACAAACTGGGGTTTGCGTTGGAGTGAAGCAACACTAAAGTTGAAATAGTACACAGGTTGCTAAGATACAGGGACAGATGAGATGGGCAGATAATCTCATAATCTGACTACAAGCCTATTTATATCAGGGCTGGTCCAGAGGGCAGCCTGGCCTTGCAAAGGAGAGTGTCGACTGAGGGTGAGAATAGCACTACACAGGCGCCTACATGATTTGGTTAGAGTTTAGAAGAATATTTGCCTGTTGTGAGTATTAAGACCTGATTAGTCCATATTTCACAATGTGTGTGCTAACTTCAGCTGTGCCCTTTCTGAAAGGGAGAGGCTGAGGTGCCTGTCGTTGGACTGACAGACATGATTAAGAACCTTCCACTGATAACAGAAATTCAGGGACCTATTGTTATGGACTGTGTTTCGTGCTGCCTTCCCTTTCCCAAAACAAAAGAGCAAGAGGCACATACACAGGCCTAAGACCCGCACACAGATATCAAGTCTGTCCTGGTACGACCTCCCACCGCCTCAGTACTGAACCTTTTGGAACAAGTGCTTCAAGGGAACCCTGTTCAGTACCCGGCATGGAGATGTTCCAGAGAGCAGGTAATTGGGATGCGGGAGGGGAAGCAGGCACCAGGCAGCACACAGACAACAATGGGGGTGGCCTGTGGATCCCCTCACAGGCACTTTCTCCTGGAGTGTGTCTGTTTCTATGTATCGGCTAGATGACAGCTAGCTAGCTAGTTATCACCTATATGAAGAGTTTTGATTCCAACTTCAGAAGGATGATATAAAAATTATTCTCAAATTTCCAAATAAACTTCAAGCATATGAGGCTTAACTGAAATAAAAGCTACTTACCAAGTCTGAGTTTGCCTCCTACGGGGTACCAGCGTCACAGGGGATATCTGGATAAAGTTTTGAGACTTCATGACTGTGTCTCCTTGCTGGGAAGTGATGATCTCTGAGAACATGTGTGAATAAAGCAAGTTTCTGGACTTATTATACTATCATGCATATCTAAAAAGGAATAAATAAAAAGTGAATAATAAAGATGCCCAAAAGGAGTACTGGTAGCAGGTGGGGAAAACTAGTTACTTACATATACAAGCAAAATATCCATGTAGGAAGAGCAGAGATCACTGACATCAACTAAATGAAAAAAAACTAAGCACAGGACCAACCAGAACTGGTACTGAATTTAAGTGTTTGTCTACAAAATAAGACTTCTTCCCCCATTTCTAACAGCACCAAGGGTAGTAAAATTAGAGGAGGAGACAGAAAGTCAGCCGAGTTTGAAATAGGATTCAGAGTGTTGCAAATGGAAACTGTGGTCCTATTCATTTAGCAGTTCAACAAATATTTATTAGATACCCTATAAGTTTCGGGCACATTGCAAGATATGTAGGATGTATCAGGAATCATAGTATAAAAGAAATTTCCCTACATGGAACTTACACTGTGGTTGATGGAATCAGTCAACCAGAAATTCATCTACAGTATTAAGTAGCATAGTATTTTACAAGACCCTATTACAAACAGAAAAAATAATCAGAACATAGAGAAAAGTCAAAGGGCTAGGTTGAAATTGCATGTTGGATATCCTTGGCTGGATTCATAGTAAGAATGACATTTGAGGAAATACTTTAGTTTGGGCAGGATGGACATCTGTATTCCTTTTATTAGATAGGAAAGTATTCTTTTGTTGTGAGGAAAGACAATTATGCTTACAGCATTCAATAATTAAATTATACAATCTGTGGGATACTGACAGCAGCTCAGTTTTTCTCTTTTTAGAACAGGGACAGTGTCTGTTAGTATAAGGAGTGTCTGTCTTGCTTAACTCCTTTGCAGGTATGAATTGTACTGTAGCAGTACCCAGGATCTATATACGTATTTGCAGTACTGGGGGTTTATCCCAGTGGTGTTCTTCCACTGAGCTACATTGCAGCCATTTTTGAGAAAAGGTCTAAGTTGCTGAGGCTGGCCTCAAACTTGTGATCCTCCTGCCTCATCTGCCTGAGTCGCTGGGATCACAGACTTGTGCCACCAAGCCCAGAGAGGAATTACATTTTATAATAGAAGAAAAATGTTACAAATGTTTCTTTTACACAAAATGTATTCAAACATTGACCAACACCTTAAGGCTAAATCCATTTTCTTAATCTGTATAAATCAAAGTTGGCTTCCCCACATCCCCAAAAAAGACAGATGGCCAATTTTGGAGAATAAGCATCAGGGTGATATTTTCTTCCAGAAGACTAGTATGTTTAAAGATAAAGCCTCACCTATACTCTGAATAAGAAACACGATGCTTTGGCCTTGCTTGGTAGAACACACCTGTAATCCCTGGCAGCTCAGGAGGCTGAGGCAGGAACATCCTAAATTTGACGCCTCTCTCAGCAACTTGGCAAAACCCTGTCTCAAAATAAAATATAAAAAGGGTTGGGGGTATACTCAGTGGTTTAACACTTCTGGATTCAATCCCTGGTGGGTGTGTGTATGTATATTTATGATGTACATATGTATTGATGATGCCATGGAGTCGCAAACTCACATTGGATATATGCATGCTCATCAACTTCTCAATCTTATGTCAAGTTTGGAGATAATACTCCAATAATGCTTTCTGGAATAAGACCATTCAAGTAAGACTCTGTTACAGTACCAAGAATATCTTGATAGAAATTCATGTCTAAAAAGTACTTAGGCCTAGCGAGGTGTGGTAGTTCACACCTATATTCATGGATACCCAGGAGGCCAAGGCAGGAGGATTGCAAGTTCAAGGCTTGTCTCAGCAATTTAGCAAGACCCTATGTCAACAAATACAAACATAGGTCTGGGGATTTCAGGAGAACACCCTTGGGGTCAGTCCCCACTACCACAAACAAAAAAGTACCACCAGGCACAGTGGTTCATGCCTATAATCCCAGCAGCTCGAGAGGCTGAGGCCCTAAGCAACTCAGTGAGACCCTGTCTCTATAAATAAAATATAAAAAAGGGCTGAGGATGTAGACTTGGGAGTTGAGGCAGGAGGATCCCAAGTTTGAGGCTGGGCCCCACAGCTCAGCAATACCTATCTCTAAATAGATAGATAGATAACAAATGGTGTTGAGAGCCACAGCCAAAGGGGCCCCAGCAAACTTCCAGCTGCCAGCAAACTTCCAGCTGCCGGCTGATGATTGGCTCACAGCGGCCCCAGCAACATCTAGCTGATTGGCTCCTCGGCCCCAGCAACATCTAGCTGATTGGCTCCTCTGCGGTGATGCTCATTGGACTGTTTCCCTGCCCTTTCAGACCACGGAGCTGCTCATTGGGGGACTTTTTTTGGCTCCGCCCACGTGACCCAGCCAATCGGCCTCAAGAGCAGGAGGATTGTGGGAGGTGGAGAGAGGCTTGTGTGGGAGAGAGAGGCTTGTGGAAAGCCGGTGGTGGCAGTTGAGGCTCTGAGGATTTTTCCTGAGAGGCTGTTTTGTTTGGCGTGTGTGGTTCTAAAAATAAAGTTAGTTTCTTTTGACAAGTGGCTCCTGATTGTGCCCAGCCAGACTGCGGCAAAATGGGGTTGGAATATGTCATAATGGCAGAGTATTTCTGAGTTCTATCCCCAGTACCACAGAAAATAATTCAAATTTTTTTGAAGTTTTACAATTAAGAAACAAATACTGCAAAGCAAATAGTGGTAAAATTGTGGCTATTGAAATGTATTCTTACATCTAACTCAAAAGTTGCCACCATGGAAAACTGAAATGGGATCACAGACTTGTACCACCAAGCCCAGCGAGGAATTTCTAAGATGGCCAATAAGCAAAGGAAGGGATCAGGAGGAGGAGGGCAGTAGTTTTGTTTGTTTGTTTGTTTGTTTTTGTTTACTCGGTGGGAAGAGGGAGGCACAAAATGTTAAGGGCCTGGAGCCACCACAGACAGGTGCGGCACTGGGCAGAATCTACAGTGCTGGCCCCCAGGCGAGGGATTGTGGATGAAGCATCTGGACATAGCTTAGCCCCAGGCACACGTTTCACTCCCACACCTGACCCCCCTCAGCCTGAAGGCATTACCTGCAGCTTGACAACTTACACTCTGCATGTGTGTTGAAACACAATGACCACACAAGAACCTCAGGCTGGTGGCAAAGCTGGACTTGGGGCACAGTGTAATGCTGAAATAGCGGCAATTACCACAAGCTCAAAGAACATATAAATACCCCGCTCAGGAAGGATGAACATAGACAGGAGAGATTGCAAAGACTGGAGTAAATATTTAATGTACAAATGCCATCATATGCCAAGAAGAATCAAGAACTTTCAGGAAAGCATGATCTTACCTAATAAACAAAATATAACATCAAAAATAGATCACGGAAAAGTGAAGATGTGAGATGGAAATGAACCTGTGAGAGCTAGAACAGAATGCTATAGTTTGGTTGAAATGGAGCAAGATTTAAAGCCTGATCTCAGTACAAAAGTGGACACGATTGGCATTTCAAGACAGTTTACAGAGAGCTTATGTAAACACATGAAAAGAATTTACATAATACTTGCATTTCAGATGATAAGAATCAAATGAGAATTTTTAAAGCAATCATGAGCATGTTCAATTTCAATTTTTTAGAAAGGCAGACTCTAGAACTTTGTAATATTTTGCTAATATTTTAATGTTTTCATTTAATGTTCCACTAGTCAAGGGGAGGGGGAGAGAGGGCACTGGGGTAGGAAAGATGGTGGTGTGGTGAGCCGTTCTAATTAGACCGTGGCCGCCATTAGAAGATGGCGCCGGCTTCCACTGTGGCCTGTGACAAACAACTCCTAATATGGAGAATTGGCACGCAATCCCTTCCCATCCTATGAGAAAGGTCCACGTGGCAGCTTAAGATTGGTATGCGGGAGGCTTTATTAGGCTGTGCTTGGGCGCTCGGCGGGGGGGGGTCGCTAGAAGATGATACTTGAATCAAGGCCTGAATAAACTGCTGAAAGAAGAATCCTGTGTCGTGTTTTCCCTTGCTGGCGAGGGGTCGCGACAATGTGGAATGAGACTGACTTCATGACCGTAGGTACATGTATGACTGCATGAATGGTGTGACTCTACTTCATGTACAACCAGAGAAGTGAAAAAATTTCTCCATTTGTATACAATGAATCGAAGAGCTTTCTGCTGTCATGTGTAACTGATTAGAATACAATTTTTTTAAAAAAGAGGGCTATGATGATCATCTCAGTCCACCATCTTTCCTGCCCCCATTCCCCCTCCCCTCCCTCCCCTTTGATGGACATCATGACCCTAGGTACATGTATGACTG
>NW_026000207.1:797966-809145 GCF_001458135.2 Marmota marmota marmota
GCTGCTTTTTAAAAAATATTTAGAGACAGGGTCTTATAAATTGCTTAGGGCCTCATTAAGTAGCTGAGGCTGGCTTTGTACTCACAATCCTCCTGCCTCAGCCTCCTGAGCCACTGGGATTACAGATGTGCATCACCAGGCACAGAGGTCCACACTTTTTGTTGTTGTTTTGTCACCTAGACGAGGGACACTTGTGCAGCTCCCCTTAATTACTTGGCCCCTACAGACATCAGATTAGTATTAGGAGACCTAAGGTCCTATCATAAAACACATTACTAACATAAACTATCTGGCATGGCTCAAGGCCCTGTGTGAACAAAACATTCTTCTCAGGCATAAAGTTTTAAGGTCTTGGAGGTAATTTACCACAGGAGATGGCTCTATAGGTTGAGGTTTCTGTAAACCCCTCATCTTAAATAGCCATAGTCCCCCGAACATTTCAAGACACAGTGTTCAAATGGGCACATCAACTCCAGTTTACCATCACTCATAATCAATGTTTCTGTAACAAAACATGGTTCTCATCTGATTCTTGTAGTGCAAACATCAGTAACACAAACCTCCCCAATTCTGGCTGCTAAAGCACGATTCTTTTATAGGCCCCAGAGAACAGTTTCAGTCAACAGTAATGGACACTGTGTAACCTCACATGAGAAAAAGAAACCAATTTATACTTCCCCACAAAGGACACGTGGTCCCCATAACTGTCCCCACCTCTGGTGACTGCCAGACCTTCAAAAAGTCCTGACAATCAGATCACAAGGCTAGTCACAATAGGTCCTACAGTCTATCTCTGGAGGCCTGACAACAAAGCAAGTAAGACCAATTCTGTTCTCAAGCCATCTCGGCCAGTGAACAGAAACTTTTGAGATGAAATATGGCTTACTCAGGTGTGGGGGTACATGCCTATAACCCCATGATTGGGCTAAAGGAGGAGGATTCTAAGTTCAAGGCCAGCCTCAGCAGAATAGCAAGATCCTATCTCAAAGCAAAATAAAAAGGGCTAGGGATGCAGCTCAGTGGTAGAGGGCTTCTGCATTTAATTCCCAGCACTGAAAATTTTTTTAAAAATAGAAGGGAGAAAGAATGTGGCTTAAACATTAAATTTTTACTCTCACACATGCATGTAGTTCCCAGACTGATGGCCTGAAGGCTAGAAAAATTCATCATAAAGATCATAGGTGTCTCATAATGTGGCCAAAGAAGGAAAGACTTGGCACCAGCAGAAGACAAACTGGGTTTTGTTGGTCAAAGCTGGTTAGGGCCAGATCCTAGTCGGGTGGAATGACAATAAACAAAGGTCCAGGCTACTTATGATTCCTCTGGAGAGGGGGACAGCAAAGAAGTCTGAGCACACTGAGGTGACTAGCAAACACCAACTGAGATGATGGCTTCTATTGTAGAAATTCAGTGTGAAAGTACTCAGAAAACAAAATATAGCTGCTTAAAAGCTGCCTGAGCCTGGTACTCATAAGAAATGTCCCCACCATGAATGTTCAGATGCATGGTGTTCACTTCCTGCTGATGACTCCATTACTGAGGCTTTCCAATGTGTTGATGCAATAAATATGGAGATAGCACATTCCCTGCTATCTCCATCTCATTCTAGGGCCTTTCTTTAGTATGAACTTTCTGGTGTTGAATAAGGTTGGATCTTTGGCTGAAGCCTTTCCCACATTCACTGCTCAATTATAGCAGACCACTGACTGAAGACTATTCCACATTTACTGCACTCATAAGGCATTTCTCGGTTTGAACTTTGTGGTGCCGAGTAAGTTGGCTGCTTTGACTGAAGAATTCTCCACATTCACTGCACTCATACGGTCTTTCTCCCCTGCGAACTCTCTGGTGCTGTGTTAGGCCAAAGCTTTGACTAAAACATTTCCCACATTCGAAGCATTTATAAGGTCTTGATCCAGTGTGAACTCTTTGATGTTTAATGAGGGTAGAGCTTTGACTAAAGAATTTCCCACATTCATTACACTCATATGGCCTTTCACCAGTGTGAACTCTCTGATGTTTAATGAGGCTGGGGCTTTGGTTAAAGACTTTCCCACATTCACTGCATTCATAAGGCCTTGTTCCTGTGTGAACTCTCTGGTGTTTAATTAGATTGGAATTGGAGGTAAAGAATTTTCCACATTCGTTGCATTTATAAGGCCTTGAGCCAGTATGGATCCTCTGATGTTCACTAAGGCTGGAGCTTTGGCTAAAAACTTTCCCACATTCACTACATTCATAAGGCCTTTCTCCAGTGTGAATTCTCTGGTGCTGAACAAGTATGTGTTTGTAGCTGAAGGCCTTCCCACATTCATGGCACTCATAAGGCCTCTCTCCAGTGTGCACTCTCTGGTGCTGAGCAAGTCTGTATTTTTGGCAGAAGGCTTTCCCACATTCACTGCACTTATAGCATTTTTGTCCATTGTGAAAAGCTTCCATATGCTCAATATTCTTTTGTTGCCTCCCTCTGCTTTGAGTGACCTGAAGCTGGAGATGGTTCAAGCTGTCTGAGAAGTCCTTCTTGGCCTCCGAGGAAATGAAACACTTCTTTGACTCATGGATACTGCAACTCCTCATACAGGAGACCCTGTTCTCATCTCTTCTGAAGAGTTCCTCTTCACTGTGCTGCTTCTGGTGTGGGTGACATTTTCCACATGCCCCACAGGGTTCCTTCCCAGAGCTGGTCCCTAGGCACTCGGCCAGATGCACATCACCTTCTGAGTCTAGGCCACATATCTCCCAGGGATGGGGCTTCTGGGTGGACAGATCTGCCTTTGTAGTATTTATTTGTGACACTTCTACAGAAACACTTTGTTCAGAAGATGCCTCCTCATTCCCAACTCCATGCCAACAACCTATAAACAGAAATGCTAGTGAAATATACATTAACATCGATAAGAAGGGGCAGCAACATCACAAATGTGTCCAATATTCCAAGGAACGAATCCATAGGATTTTTATAAGAATGAAGCATCTGGGTTTAGGCTCAGTAATGGGCTGCTCTACAGTACTGGGCCTATAAGTGTCACAGAGTAGAAACACAAGGATAGGCTACAGTACAAGGAAGAGAGGCAAAGTCCACAGCCTACTCCTCTCTGGAAAGAGTTTTCACCAGGCTCTTGGCTGGCTGGTGATACATGCATGCTTTGTGGAAGAGTGTGTTCAGGCCCAGGAAAATCCTATTGTACCCGAGTAACTAGTATCAAGACTATTTTAAGGATATGAGCAAACCTCATGACACATTAAGAGGAGGCTAATACTGAAGAGCATAGCATAGAAAGCAGTAGACAGGAAGAGGAGAGATAGAAGCCTAGGCAGTAGAAGAGAGAGAGATGAGAGATAATTCTGATCAAAAGTTAAGAGTAGAAATGATAGGTGGAAAAATATCAGAAATGAGAAGAGACAGAAATGAGGTATACAGCCCCTGGCCTTGACACCAAAAAAGTATCTGGCACAAAACATGTTCCTGTGATAATCTGAACACAGCTATTGATATCACATCTTTCCCCTGATGCTAATCACCAGGGCAGGCCTACTTTGAGGCCCTCTTGCTATGCCTGGAGTCATGTCTACTCTGTCATGTACCCAGGGTTTTCCTCCCAGCTCCAGTTGGACAATGGCATGGGACCCAGAAGATGCAAGTCCTAAGGAAAAGACAGAACAGGTGAAAGTTCAGCACTGGATGAGGGCAACCAGTTGCAGAACAACCTTAGGAAAGAAAATTAGCATTACATAATGAAGCAGCATTCTGCAGAAAAAGCCTAGTGGTCCCCACTAATGTGACTATGTTGGGTCTTTACAATTCCTGATACAGTCAGACCCCCCAAAATATCACTTAGAAGTGGGGAGAACCTGAAGCACAGAGGTGGAATAGTGCAGAGTGTGATTCTAGCAGGGAAAGGCTACGACAGAGAGGATCCACTGGACTAAATCCAAGTCTCCTGACCCACAAATCTTCCCTGAGAAGGCATCAGGGCAGCTGAGGTTGGGCATTCTTGTAAAAGGAAGCAGTATACACAGCCCAGTCTTGACACCTGTAGCACCTACAAAAGGGAACCAGGAACTGAAGCTGTGCCCATTGTCCATGTATGAGAAGAATAGAGCTGCCTCTGGAAAAAAGAGGAAAGGCAGAGCCCAGCTCAGGATGCGTAAGGTGAAGATGAGGGCCTTGCCCGTGAGGCGACAAGTGAAAGGCTTCCAGCATCACATCACGATACAGTACTCTCTGAGCCTCGTCAAGGGATTTCCACTCCTCCTGGGAAAAGAATACAACCACATCCTCGAAGGTCACAGAGCCCTGTGATGATGAAAAGAGTGGTGTCTCCAAGCAGATTGTCTCCCTGGAATCCCATGAACACGCACCCACCCTAACCCACAATAAATCCCTGCTCATAATCTTCATCATCTCCCAACTAAAGGGCAATACACCCGTTTTCATTTCATGTTTCATTGATCATGGGTCCAACCTTAAGCAACACAAAAGTGGGCAAACACATGCAATCTAAGTTCTGGGCCTGGTATGCAGAGCCTTCAAACCTCTCCTGTCGAACTATCAGCCTGAGAGTACCCAGGACCAAGCTTCCCAGACATGACCAAACTTGATCTCATCCTTCTCTCTTAAGGTCCTACTTCCAGAGCCTTGAGAAAATTAGTTCACACTCATCCCCTGAGTATATCACTCATTAGATCATATCTCCCACATTTAGCTGATCTCTACTACCACCACCTAGATCACAAAATTGGCATTTCTCTCTGGCCTCTTTATATGCTGTCATGCATACAACACCCAGAAAGTGCTTGGCAAAGGTAACAGGACCCTACTAAGCCCCAGAACTCCAATGGCAGCCTCCAGTCCTACTTGGAAAGCTTCCCCAACTGGTGTGACTTTAGTCAAAATACATGCAGATCTAAATACCCCTGACGTCCTTAACTTTTCTATTATACATAATGTCTGTTTGCCAGTTACAATGTCTGTCCACCATCACTCAATGAATACTTATACTCACTAACACCAAGACTTAGGTCAACTAATCTGACATGGTGATAATTCAAGTCCCACCAAAAAGCACCAAAAACAAAAACAAACAAACAAAAAAACCCAAAAAACTGGTGAGTCATGGAAGCATGAAACAGCACCAGATCAACTTCACTACTTACCTCGACTACTGCTTTGCCTCCTCATCCACCTCATATCCACTTGCCCATGAAAACACTGACCACCTGCTGGACCTTCTCCTTCCCCTTTCCTGCTGATGACCACCAATCTTCCTTGTATTTGTGATCCCCCTCCAGTTGCCCAAGCAAGAGACTCAACAGCTACCACCCTCTTCTTCATTGTCCCCTAACAGCAATATCACAATGACTTGAAAAAATACACCCCTCCTATAATGGACCTAGAGTTCGTTCCAATTTGTTCCACATCCCAAATGTCATACAATGGATCAGTCTATTTTGAAGCTCTCCACAGAACTCAAGACATATCCAGCTATCTGCTCATCACTCCTCTCTGGGATTCTCTAAAACATCTGAGACACAACCAAACCCTGACTCCTAGTATTCTCACGGAAGAACACTTGTACCACTCACTGGCTTTCCCATTTCAGTTGATAACAGTTCCATTCTTCCAGGACACCTCCATGACTCATCAGCCTGTCATGCTCCCCATTTCAAAATCTGGTCAGCCCTATTATAAAAATAAATCCAGAAGCCAAAAGTGTCTTCCATCTCCACATCCACCACTGTAGTCTGCCATAACCAGTAAGATCCGGACAATGTGAGTGGTATCCTTAACGGTCTCTCTTTGTTCCTCTCCCTGACTGCATTCTGTACTATGCAACCAAGGGAAGCATATTAGGACCTGAATCAGATCTTCTCTACTCCAAAAATTCCATGGCTGCCACCATTCTCAAGACAGTTACCCAACTTCACAGGACACCACTGCAGGCCTAACTCTGAACCCCTTGCCTTCTGTCCCCATCTACAAGTCCTAGAACACTCCAATCTCAGTCTTATCTCCAAGCATTTGTACCTGCTGATCTCTGCACCTAAAATAACCTTTCATACCTCACTCCAATGATTGCCCCAAATGGAAGCCTTTCCATGTAACTTCTAACCTTGCCTTAGAAACCTAGGCTTAAGGCTTCTCTACCAGCCCCAGACACCAGGGGTAAGAAGAGTGACAACAGAGTTTGAAGACATTGTCACTCACCAGTGCAGGGTTCATACACGCCTCTGCCGCAAGAAGAACCTGTGGGGAGAGCAAGGCCATGTCACTGTAATTCACAGCAGGGGCAGAGATAATAAAGGAGATAGTATAACATTTAACATTTCAGGTAAAAACAAATGCTGAAGGGGAAGATACAGTACACACGAGGGGAGAAGAAGTCATGAATTCCTGCACGTGTCATGTGGGTATCTTGAGGAAAGGCTTTGGGAGTGGCAAAAACACGTTCAAGGTCCTCCTCCTGGGGTTGTGTTTGAGAAACACCCACAACACCAGTGTGGCTGGAGCCCAATAAGCCAAAAGTGCAAGGGAGGCTGCTGGAGGAGAAGCAGTGGCACATATTACTTAACACGATTCAGTGGTTTTAGGCCTACATATATCAAAATTAAGTACTTAGATGTCCAAGACTATTTCTGACACCTGCATCGTATTCCATCTCTTCTTGTGTCAATAATATATTCTCCTCTTCCTTTAGCTCATAGTTAATAGTCAGTATTTATAGCTAGACAGTTATGTGACTTGGTGTACTTCCATTTTATACTTATTTTGGTTTTATCATATATTATTTTATATAAAAATTATAACAATTAATGAAAATTCCTCTTTACCTAGTTCACAGACGAAATCACAAATCTGGCTAACTAAATTCTGATAAATTTAAACTAGTATAGCACTAAATGAGAGAATTCAAAAATATTTTTAGTATCAATTCATACACACACACACACACACACACACACACTGAGGATCTAATCTCAGAGCACTTTACCACTGAGGTACATTCCCCAGCCCTTTTTATTTTTTATTTTGAGAAAGAGTCTAAGTTGGTATTGACCTTGAGATCCTCCTGTCTCAGCCTTCTGATTCACTGAGATTACAGGCATGCAACACTGTGCTGGGCCTCTATTCATATTTTTGACAGTCAGATTTTTCCAAAAATATATGGACAGATTATTTAAAATGCATTCACTTTGTTTTTGTGAATGATACTTTATACCTTTAATTCTGTAGATGTTTTTCCCTGCTGTGGTAGTTCCGAACCATTTACTGACTGCATTCAAACTAATATTCTTCCCATATTTTTTATTGGTATATTATAATTATACATAATGGTGGCACTTACTATTACACGTTCATATGTACACACAATTTAACAATGTGATTTGGTCAATGTCATGGTTTGAATATGAGGTGTCATCCAAAAACTGTTAATGTAGGAGGTTGAAATGATTAGATTATGAGAACTGGAACCTAATCAGTCCATTCTGGTTTCAGTGGACTAACTGGGTGATAACTCTAGGCAGGTGGGGTATGGCTGGAAGGGCAGGTCAATGGGTGCATGCTCTGGAAGTGTCCATCTTCTGTGAGTCCCCTTCCACTCTCTGTTTCCTGGCTACCATGAGCAGCTCCCCTCTGCCATTCTATTCCACCATGGTGTTTTGCCTCATCTTGGCCCAGAGCAATGGAGCCAGTCCACCATGGACTAAACCTCTGAAACTGTGAGCCAAAATAGACTTCCTTCTCTAAGTTGTCCTTTTCATGTATTTCGGCAGCAACAACAACAATGACAACAACAAAAAGCTAACCTAGTCAAAGCTGCCAATATTTCCTTCCTCCCCGACACTCTCCCCGCCGGTCCCTTTCCTTCCTCTAGTGTTTCCCTTTGATTACCATAAGACAGTGCCATCCACCTTTCTTTTCATTTGCCCTCTCCAGCTTTCACATAAGAGAGAAAACCTACAACTCTCAACTTCCTGAGTTAGGTTAGTTTCACTTAACATAATGCTCTCAAGTTCCATTTATTTACCTGCAAATGACATTAATTTCATTCTTCTTTATGGCTGGATAAAACTCCATTGTATGTATGAATGTGCATATACGCGCGCGTGTGTGTGTGTGTGTGTGTGTCTGTATATTTTCTTTATCCATCCAATGATGAACATCTGATCTTCCATAATTTGACTACTGTGAATTGTGTTGCTATACACATGGTATGCATGTATCACTATAGCATGATGACTTTTAATTCTTTAGGATAAATGCCAAGGATTTATATAGCTAGGTTATAAAGTGGTTCGATTCCTTGACTTTTGAGGAAAATCCACAAGGATTTCTGTAATGGTTGTACTAACTTAAAATCCCACCAAAAGTATAAAAATATTTCCCCCCTTATCTTCTCAAATATTTATTACTGTCAAGCCTAAATTTTATTAAAGGAGTTGTGGTCAGAGCCAAAGGAAATATACTTAGCCTCCAACAGTTTAAGGTTAAACTTAAAAGAAAGGAAGCTAGAACCTCATCTTAGTTTGATCCTTGCTATACAGAAAGATAAAAAATAAAAAACATAATCCTGCTATGAGAACAAAATATCTTCTCAATTCTAAGCATTCTATTGGTGTTTGAAACTTTATTACTTTTTGTCCTTACAAGGATTAATTTCTGCACTTTAAAAACAAGTATTTTAGCAAAATATCTAGATTTGTCATGACATCAGAGATGATTTAAGAATGTTAGAAGAGTACACTTAAAAAATGAAAACTCTGTTGAATGTGCATACACTGTAAATTTATATAATATATAAGTGTGTTGAAAATGAACCCCCCAAAATAATAGTTCTATTCAAAAGCTAAAAAGATAAAATTAGTAACATAGTACAAATAAGAACAAAAAACTGGAAATGTTAAACTATAATAATTTCTATAAAAAACACACATTAAATTGTATGAGAAAAAATATAAAGGATCTACGTCTATCCCCATAACACCCATGCAATAAACACACCTCAATGTGGGACACAGCTCAGTGCTAGAGTGCTTATGTAGCATGTGCAAGGGTGTGTGTTTGATCCCCAGCACTTCCCCCTCAAAAACCAAACAGAGCTAATATATATAATATAAACAGAGATTAACTAAATAAAACTGAATAACATATATCTAATAATAAGAAGAAAGACCACAAACAGCATCTTTAAACATGGAAAAAAGGCAAAACTAAGTAAGTTACTAAAGAAAAATAACACGAAGGGAAAAAAGCATGTCAAAACGGAGGCTGCAAAACTATTGTCTGTAATGTCTTGGAGGACATATTCAAAGAAAGAGGGCTGGGTATACCTCAGTTGGTAGAGTGCTTACCCTGCATGTACAAGGCCCTGGGTTCAATCCCCAGCACCACCAAAAACAAAATAACAACAAAAAAAGAGTTATCAAGTCAGTAAGGTGTGGAATAAGTATGGCAAGTAGGGGCAAAAAACATGGTTTATCATCATGTAAAAAATAAAACATTGACATACTGACAGTGTTAGATTTTAGTCTGGTATGCTTAGTAATGCTGCAATAAAAACTATGAACTATTGCTAAACAGTTCTCGAGAGCAGCTAGTAAAAGTAGAAAATCCCAAGTGCTTTAGAATTCAAGAAACCATTTCTAAAAAGGCACTATGTAACAGAGAACAAAGTCATTTTAAAAAGCAAGGTTAAAGTGATTTCTGTAAAGAGACAATAATACTACAAAGCTACTAAGAAAAAAAAGTGTGATGTTGACACTGTGACATAAAAAGTAGGTTGAACAATGAATGGGACAGAATACAGAGCTCACAAAGAAGCACATGGTTGATCTTGATTTTTGACCATAGTGTTGGTAAAGAGCATTAAAAGGTAGCTTTTAAGTAAATTGTTCTATGGCAACGGACTACCCAAAATATAAACTTACCACATGTTCTACAGAATATGCAAAAAGTCATTTTGGCCAGATAAAACTTAACTGGGAAGATAAAAATTAGACCACTTAAAAGTTAATAGAAGAGAATACATTTGCAACATGTGTACAGCAGATTTCTTAGACCAAAGATACAAGGTACTTGTATTATATAAAGACATATATAATAAATCTGACTAAATTAAAGTTCACGGTTGTTACTATCATACTAAACCATAACAACTGAAATAGGAAGTTACACAGTTTGAAACTATAAATGTCAATGTACAAGTAAATGCTTGAACTTAGTAAATAATCCCACAAATCAGTGAGAGAAAAATCTGAACTCAAAAAAGTGCAAAGCTTGCCTGCACGTACTATAATCACGGAATGCCAACAGTACTCTTCTTTTAAAATGTAGATTTTAACTTAACGGTAATCAGCAAAATGTAAATTTTTTAAAAATCTCATCGGATTGGAAAAATCTGCTGAGGGTTTACATCGCCCTGAAAGGTTAATAATCTTGAGAACTGTTTGCTAGTCTTGTTCCCAGCATGCGCTGTCCCCAACTGCCAAACTGCAGAATGTATGGTTGCAGGCAAACCGCCCACTCGCCCTGACCCGTCAATGAACTTCCCTCCCTGCCCTCTCCAAGGAAAGTATATAAGCTCTGCTTAAGCTGTTCTCAGGGCTCTTTGCTCTATTCAAGTGAGCTCTGAGCCCCAGCATGCTGGACCCCAATAAACCCTTTGCTGTTGCATGAGACAGTCTCTTGGTGGTCTCTTCCTCCGACGCTCGCCTGACCTTTACAGCCCAAGGTTTCTAAAGCTGTAGAATTAAGCAAAAAATCACAAACTACTAGTGGGCGTCTTCATTTGTGAAATTTTGGAAAAACCTGGGGGGAAAAACCTAGCGTTAAACCTCTGACCACTTGTGGGAAAGGAGTTCCTACCTTCGACACCGCCCACGGAGTCGGCTTCGCAGCCCGGCAACCGCGGCCGGGGGCTAGGGACAGCGCTGACACCGCGCGTGGCCCACGGAGGGACAACACCCAAAGGCCTTCGGCGGACACGCAACGACATTTTATTCATCCAAGGAATAAAATGACAACGAGCGACACGTACAGACGTGCCCCGGGGCGCGGGTGCAGACGAACAGAGCAGAAAGGTTAAGGGGACACCGTAATCGCCCGCCGCCTGGGGACCGCTGGGGCGGCCGCGGCCCGCGGGTCTCGCTCCCGGCCCGACACCAGCTCCGCGGCGGC
>NW_026000207.1:810395-818496 GCF_001458135.2 Marmota marmota marmota
GAGCGCGCGTGGCCCCGAGGAGGACGCCGGAAGTCCCGCCCAGGAGCGCTCCACCTGGCGGAAACGCCCCTCCCCCAGGCCCCCCTTGGCCCAACGCCACGAACGTGTCTCGCGCAGTGGCGTCTGGGTAATACCGTTCCCGCGGCGCCCTGGGCTCTGGCCAGGGTCCCTCTCCAGACCTTTGGGCTTTGGCACTGGCTATGGTCGGGGCCTGGGAAGTTGTGTCCTCAGGCTTTGCTGACGGAGCAGGGTGAAAACCAAACAGGCCTTGACAGGAAAGGAGAAAGGGACGTGGAGGGACAGAAAGCAGCTCTGGCTTCGTCGGAAATGAGGCACAGCCAGAGTGTGTCCTCCTGGGAGCGACCCCGACGGACGGACACTCCATATCCTGAGGCATATTCAGTTACCATTGTTTTTTGGGGGATGTGAGGCGTACCTGCCAGTTTTGTCCAGGACTACTACACAGCCAGGCCCATTTAGAAAGGAAGCACCGAACCTTAGATCGCTAGGAGCTGGGCACCGTGGAACACACGAGAACATGGCGCTCACAGGCTGAGGGAAGAGGATTGCAGGTGTGAGGCAGCTTAGCAACTAACCCAGGCCCTCTCTCCAAGAAAAAAGAGTATGTATCAGAGTGGTAAAGCCCCTGAGTTCATTCCCCGATTTAAAAAAATATATATTAAGAGTTTATTTGCATAAAGAAGGATTTGTGAATCGGACAGTGCTGCCCCGGACCTGCGTGGGTAGCTGGATTTAAGATCACCCTGTGAACTGCAGGGGCACCAAGTAAGACACACGATTTACCCTACACAAGCTTCAGGACAGGTTCCCTGCTCTCGCCTCAGGCTCCCCAAGAGGGAGAGCAAGAGAAAGGAGACAGGGAGAGCGAGACAAAGGGGGGCGTACAGGGAGGGAGAGAAAGCGGGGAGGAGAGAAACACGTTGGGAAATGAGCTTTTATTGGGGGGGACTCTTATTCTTAGAAAGTTCTATCCAGAAAAGGGAAGAAGGGGCAGGGATACAAGGGACGGGTCAGTGTAACTCAACCCTGGGGGCACATCCCAAAAAGAAGACCATCATACTATCCAGGCTAGACCCCGCCCAAACCAGAGCAAATGCAGTGGTTGGTCAGAATCTGCGGCATCAGGCCTGGAAGAGTGTGGGCATTCTTTGTGGCTCCCCACAGGGCAACACTCAAAAGTTGAGAAAGATCGAGTGAGCACTGCCCACTTTCCACATGAGTGGAAAGTTTTATACCCAAGAAGAGCAAAGACCTCATTAGAATTGCTATAGCTAGGTATTGCCTTACTTGGGTATGTTAAGATGAGGCATTTGCTTTATTTGAATGTAGTTTGAAGGAGGTCCTTAGTTGTATAACCAGTAACTGATTGCCTATTGTGACAGCCTGATGCTCGTTTTAGTTTGTTTCTTTTAAGTTAGTTACAAGAAACATTTTCAGGTTAAATTCAGGCTTGCTTATGTAACAGCAAAGACAATCTCATTAAAAAGATCCTCAAATTAACAGCCTCTTTAATTATTTAGTGAGATATTACTTGTTGGAGATGCATTACCATTGCATATTTCAGTCTCTATCCCTTACCATCCAGGTCTCCTTTTGTAGGCAGAGCACCAAATCCCTCCTATAGTAGGTCTCCTCCTTTCTAGAGGGAGGTAGAGATACTGACCTCCCCAGCTCTGCTCTCCAGTCTCAGCTCTCCCTTTTTCACCACAGGGCCTATCTGAAATTACAATTTTTGAATCCTTCCTAAACCTGATATCTATGGCATGCCCTGGTGTGTTTCCTATTCTCCACACTTTCAAAGCTCCAACTCAGTCCACTTTAACTCCAAACCTTAATGACCACTGGTCAATGAAGTAACATCTATGACTTGAAATGTCAGAGAATCGCCATGCTCCAAACTCAGTTCTCCAAAACCTGCTCCATTTTCTCAGATGTTAAGGCAAAAAATATGGGCTGGGCCTTCACTCCCCACTTTCTCAGTTACATTTGATGTTTCAGGAAATCTGTAGGCTCTAGTTTTCCAAGATCTCTATCTGAGATCTTATGATGTATCCCGTCTTTCCACTCCACCAGTTCTACTTCAACCAATATTCCCCTGGAGGTTTTGCAGTGGCCTCAAAGGTCTCTCTGCCTGTCTTCTGGCCATAAGGACCAGATCTGCATAGAACTTAGCAGGCACCCCTCCACCCAGGTTTTAGCATTGTGTGTGGGGGTTCAAGAGTGCCTGGGGAAGCACTACCTCCCTCCTACCACCTCACGAGATGGACCTCCATCAGCTGAGCCAGGGAAGAGCCAGAAGATGGGGCAAGTGATCAAGACGGGGACAAGGACATTGGAGTCCCCAGCCTGGCTCAATTGAACCTCACACTCATCCCAGGGCAGGGGGACAACAGCCTTTTCTTCCACTTTCTTGCTTCATCACCTCAGTCTAAGCCAAAGTCCCTGAACAGGTTTAAAGCAAGAGAAAAGCCTAAGACTGCTGCAGGTGCAGTAAGTCCTGCGTTCACTGATTCACATGCGCAGCAGCACTCCCTCCTGTTTTCCGCCACAGTCTTCTAGATAAGTTTCCAGCCTCTGCCTCAAGCTTCTGAGACTTGTTGGGTAGTTACCTGGTGATTATAGGTCCAATGCCCAGGAAAGGGCTCCAAGAAATGAAATTCTGGGAATCCAAACGGGGCAGGACTCCACTTCCTCATAACCCATTAAGCCCCAAATATTCAATTCTGTAAATATTTCAAAGAAATCAGTAGGGGTACATTTTTACTGATTTTCCTGTAGTACAACTAGCATTTTCTTCATAATTACATGGGTAGTTAGTTCATTGACTATCCAGTGTGATGGTTATGTGTCCCCTAAAGTTCCATGTGTTATGTGCTTGATTACCGATTTGTGGCCCCTACTAGAGGATGACTAATCTCTAAAAATCAAGAGCTAGTGGGAGGAAGTTACGTCATGTGGGGGTTCCCTTGAAGGGGTTATTGGAACCCCAACCTGTTCCCTTCTTGCTTCCTGGCTGCCGTGAAGTGGCTTCCTCTGCCTCACTCCCCTCATGATATACTTGTCATGAGCCCAAAAGCAATGGCCAAGTAAATGTGGACTGAAACCTCCAAAATTCTTTTTTTTAATTGGGGATCGAACCCAGGAGTGCTTCACCACTGAGCCACATCCCCAGCCCTTTTTTATTTAGAGACAGGGCCTCACTAAGTTGTTGAGGCTGGCTTTGAACTTGTAATCCTCTCGCCTCAGCCTCCCAAGTTGCTGGGATTGCAGACATGCACCACCGTGCCTGGCAAACGTCCTAAATCGATTTTACTGTTATTTATTACAGTAATGAGAAGCTGACACAGCAACAAAATGAAAAGCACAGGAATAAACCTTCATGTTTATGCAGATATGTGATGAAAGTGCAGAAAGGACTGATTTGGGAAAGGAGTCTTTTGAAGAAAGTGTTCAAAAGCTAGATACTCACATGCAAAAGAATGGACAACAAGGAGCTGGGAATGTGGCTCTGTGGCAGAGTGCTTGTCTGGCATGTGTGAGACTCTGGATTTCATCCCCAACATTGAGAAAGTGAGAGGGAAGAGAAAAGAGGATTAAAAGAATTGAATATACATTTCTCTAAAGAACATTGAGCAAGAGGTAGATAAAAAATGTTCATCAGTAATCATTAGGGAAATGCAAATCAAAGTGACAATGAAATACCTCACATCCATTTAAATAACTATTTAAAAAGAGAAAGAATTGTGGTGTGAAAAATTAGAACACTTGTACTATTTATGAGACTCCAAAATGGTACACCTGCTATGAAAACCATGTCTCATATCCTATGAAACAGCAATTCCATGTCTGCCTCTACACCAAAAAAAGAATTTAAAGCAGAGGAGTAGGAATGTGGCTCAGTGGTAGAATGTCTGACTGGCACATGTGAGGCCCTAGGTTTGATTCCCAGCAGCACCCTCAAATATATATGTAAATTTTTAAAAAGCAAAACCTCAAATCTTTATCTATATACTCATGGGAGTCATTATCCTCCATAGCAAATACATGAAATGAATGCAAAGCAATTCTCATTATGTATAGATAAAGTGTTATATATGGGATTTTATTCAGCTTTAAAAAGGAAATTCTAATCCTTTTGAAGACGGGTAAAATGAGGCACAAAATAATAAGATTCAAAACAATTTTCCTTAGAGAGAGTACTAATGAAGTTCAGAGTGCTATCAGGGGCTGGGTGTAATGGAAAATAAGTCGTTAATAAAGGACATAGAGTTTTCCCTATCTTGTAAGATGAAAAGACTTGGGCTGGGGATGTGGCTCAAGCGGTAGCGCGCTCGCCTGGCATGCGTGCGGCCCGGGTTCGATCCTCAGCACCACATACCAACAAAGATGTTGTGTTCGCCGAGAACTAAAAAAAAATAAATAAATATTTTTTAAAATTCTCTCTCTCACTCTCTCTCTCTCTCTCTCACTCTTCCTAAAAAAAAAAGATGAAAAGACTTCTGAACATTCATTGCACAATGTGGACAATTACTGAACTGTACACTTTAACATTGTAATGATGATAAATTTTGTTGTCAGCATTTTAGAATTTTAAAAAAACTAGTTCCCAATTATAAATCAGAGCATATTTCTGTCTGAAGTTTTTTTACATTTACTTGTAAGTTCTTTATCTGATGTGAATGTTTTGGAGCTGAGTGAGGTGGGAGTTTTGGTTAAACACTTTCCCACATTCACGGCACTCATAAGGCGTTTCTCCGATGTGAATTCTCGTATGTTTAATGAGGCTTGAGTTATATCTGAAGACTTTCCCACATTCATTGCACTCAGAAGGATTTTCTCCAGCATGAACTCTCTGATGACTAAGAACTGTGGAATTGTTCGTAAAGAATTTCTCACATTTGCTGCACTCATAATTTCTTTCTCTAATGTGAACATTTTGGTGCCGAATGAGGTGGGAATTTTGGCTAAAACCTTTCCCACATTTGTTGCACTCATAAGGCTTTTCTCTAATGTGATTTCTCCAGTGTCTAATTTGATTTGAGTTGTGGCTAAAGAATTTCCCACATTCACTACACTCATAAAGCCTTTCCCCACTATGAACTCTCTGATGTGTATCAAGTGTGGAGTGATATCTAAAAAATTTTCCACACTTGCTACATTCATAAGGTCTTTCTCCAGTGTGAACTCTCTGATGACTATTCGGTGTGAAGTGTCCATAAAAATCTTCCCACATTCACTGCATTCATAAGGCCTTTCTCCAGAATGAAGCCTCCGATGTCTACTCAGTGTGAAGCAATATCTAAAGAACTTCCCACATTCACTGCATTTGTAAGGTTTTTAACCATGTGAACTCTCTGATGAATAATAAGTGTGGAGCTGTCCATAAAGAATTTCCACATTTGTTGCATTCATAAGGCCCTTCTCCAGTATGAACTTTCTGATGTCTAATGAGGATGGAGTAGTATCTAAACAGTTTTCCACATTCACTGCACTCAAAAGGCCTCTCTCCAGTGTGTATTCTCTGACGAATAGTAAGTGTGGAGCTGTACATAAAGAATTTCTCACATGCACTACAACAATAAGGCTTTTCTCCAGTGTGAACTTTCTGATGTCTAATAAGTGTGGAATGTAACATAAAGACATTCCCACATTGACTGCACTCATAAGGCCTTTCTCCAGTATGGATCTTCTGGTCACCAATAAGGTAGGACTGTGTAATAAAAGCCTTCCCACTTTGACTGCATTCAAAAGGCCTTGGCCTGGAAATTCTCTAGTGCTCCATGAGGTCAGATCTTTTTATAAAGAAATTTCTGGTGCTAAATAAGGTGGGACTTTCTAATGAAGGATTTCCCACATTCAGTGAACTCATAAGGCCTTTCTCCAATGTGAATTTGCTGGTGCTCAACAACATTATATTTGAGACTGAAGGATTTCCCATATTCACTACACTTGTAAGGCTTTTCTCTAGTATGATTTTGCTAATCCTTAATAAGGCGGGAGTTGTACCTAAAAAATTTTCCGCATTCACTGCATTCATAAGGCCTCTCCCCAGTGTGGATTTTTTGGTGCTCAAAAAACATAAGTTGGTGGCAAAAGTCTTTCCAACATAATTGCAGCCATAATCATTTTGTCCATTTTGAAAGGCCTCCTTGTCCTGGGTGTCCCGAGGTGGCTAACTGTTGAGAGCTACAGCCGAAGGAGCCCCAGCAAACTTCCAGCTGATGGCTCACCGTGGCCCCAGCAAACTTCCAGCTGCCAGCTGATTGGTTCCTCTGCAGTGATGCTCATTGGGCTGTTTCCCCGCCCTTTCAGACCAGGGAGCTGCTCATTGGGGGACTCTTTTGGCTCTGCCCACGTGACCCAGCCAATTGGCCTCAAGAGCAGGAGGAGGGCGGGGGGCCCGGGGGGTGGTTGAGAGGCTTGTGGGAAGCAGGTGGTGGCAGTTGGGCTCTGAGGGAATTCCTGAAGAGCTCGAGTGGTGCAGCATGTGTTCTAAAAATAAAGTTTGTTTCTGCTTGATAAGTGGCTCGGAATTGTGCCCAGCCAGACTGCCACAGCTAACCACTGTGAAGAGCTTTTTTCTGAAAAAGATCGAAATTGGCAGTAAAGTCTTTTCCGTCCTCCCTGCTTGTGAAGGTCCTCTCTGCTATGTGAACTCCATGGTTCTTCCACAGTGATTTGATCTAAGCAGCTGCTGTTGGTGCTGGTAAAGCTCTGCCAAACACTTAACAACTTATGTTCAGGATGTGTTCCACTGCTGTGCACAGTCAGATGCAAAATGTCTTCCAAAAGTGAGCTGCATGTCTCACAGGGCTTCTGAATGGATGTTCCTACAGATACACCTTGCTCAGAAGGAATCTCCTTATCTACAGCTCCATGCCAACAACCTGTAAGAATAGATATACTAATAATAGGCAGGATCACTTTAGTTGAAACAGGCAGAACCATAGTAAATTTCGAATACACACACAGATTGGTCCAGGGGATTACTGACATAAATTAAACACTAAAGTCGATGAGTGAAAGACCTGCTGGACAGAGTTGGGCCTAGCACATTCCCACCACCAGAGAGCCCTACAATAGGTAAAAATGCAAGGAGGGATAAAGAATAGGGAGGAGGGTCAGCCCTCAACTGACTGCTCTTCAAATGGCCTTAAATGAGGCTATGGATACCAATAACTGGTGAGCAGATATAGAAAGTCGTGTCCAGACCCAGGGATATAGCTGACTTATGTAAGAGTGGCTGGTGTATAAGATCTCAAAACACCTTGAGTCAAATGCTAAGAGAACCAGAAAGAGTTAAAAAGAAGAGATTTGGCAAGAGGTGAAGGCCAGAGATGTGAAGAACTAGGGGCCATAAGTAAGAGGGGGAAATGAAATGGGGAGGAGAAGTAGAAACAAATATGTCACAGGCAAGGGCATAAAACTGAGCTGGCCTACAAGTATGATCTGCATTCAGTTCTCATCAATCTTCTTCCCAGCTCCTACCCGCCAGGGCTATGATGGTTGAACTTCTCTTGTCATTGTGGAGTAAATCCTGGCATTCCACCCTGACAGGACCCAGGCACTGTCCCATGCTTAAGGTGAGCAACTACCTAAGCCTGGCCTTGGCCAGTTCTAGATGAAAGAGGAAAAGGGAAAAGCCAGCGTATACCTAGAGCATATAACCCAGAATATTCTCCATCTAAAATTATAAGAATTTCCATTGGAGAGTCCTGCAGAAATGACTCTCTAATCCTCACATGTAGTGACCAGGTAAATGCCTGAAATTCCCGGCATTGGCAGGCCCTAAGCATGCCAGCAACATGAAAGGAGGGAAGGCACAATTTTCATACACCTGAAGAGTAACCTGACCAGGAACAGGCAAGGTTGCTGGGTTCTATTAAAACATTTCTGACTTCTGAGCATTAAAAGCTAGAGTAGCAGGGGAGACTATTTGGGCAGAAGTGGATACAGTGCACAGAACCAACCTCTGGCTCCCACAATAGTCTGGTAGGAAACCAAGGAAGGAGACAGCACCCATGGCCTGGTGTGGCAAAGACAGAACTTAAGATCAGCTCTGTCTGGGGGGGGGGGGGGC
>NW_026000207.1:819000-828721 GCF_001458135.2 Marmota marmota marmota
TGGGGGGGGGGGGGAGCGCCCACCTCAGGCACTGGCTGAGGGACTTACCTGGTGAGGACAAATGTGCAAAGTTCTCCAGCATCACGTCATGGTACAGGTGCCTCTGAGCCTCACTAAGGAGTTCCCACTCCTCCTGGGAGAAATATATGGTCACATCCTCAGAGGCCACATGGACCTGCCAAAATTATGACATCAATTATGAGCAGCTTCCTGTTCTGTGTTTTCAAATTTGTATATATTTGTTCTGCATCTATTAATTGTAGGGCCAAATGGCCAAATTTGTTTCCAGTTCCACTGGGATCCAGTCCATATTTTGAACCACTTCCTTACTTGGCGCACACATCAATATTTCCCTACACTAAATCAACCTGATGCCTGGAACCTTATAACCAGGGATAGTCCCTATGCCCCAAAGCTTGCCAGACTAGTCAAATTCGACAATCTTAAAACTGTTTCACTCTGCCCTGCCTTGCCTTTCCTGCCAAGACCCTCATGGAGCTTCTGAGGCATCCTTTCTCTCAACCCTGCATCTGCCTATAGACCACATCTACTGCTTCCCTTCTGGCCTTTGTTGCATGGTACATCCTTAGCACTGGAGAAATATAAGAAATAAATTTCCTTTCAATATCATTAGCTATCATTCAAATTCACAAAATTAAAATTTTATGGGTGCAAACAATGATGCATTTCCTCTCCAGGATCTTCTGGCTTCCCCCATTCCAACCCACATATCCATTCCCTACTAAGCCTCTAGCCCACCCCCAATGAGGAAGAAGTAACAGGTTCTGGTGGTCCTGCGGCCTGCTTTTCCCTCATTTCCACTGATTAGGACAAAGAGGTGTGAAAGAGGGAAGAAAAGCTTCATCACAGCCTGCTAAGTGGGGCCCTAACACTCCTATATCAGCCAGTCTCCTTGGGATCCTCCATTCTTGTCTTCCAGAGAATCAAATTTAGGCTCATTTCTCTCCCTTAAGTGCCTGGAGGGCCATCCATTCACAATCCTGACTGCACATCACTCTGGATGGCACCTCCCTCACATCTCCAGTTCCTCCACCCATTTCATCCACTCTTTCAGTCTGCACCACAGGCATTTATATGTGACCTCCCAACACAGCACTCTGTACATGGAATCAAGGAGGCACATGACAGATGCAACAAAAATCCTAGCTGCACATGTAATGACCAAAATGTCAAGCTTCCCTAGTGCTTGGAGCAGCCCCAACCCCTGCTCTAAAGGTCTCCAATTTTGCCCTGCTTCTTGCTTTAAATTCAATTACCAAACCTACATGACAACTTCACAGTTCTCCCTCACCTCCACTGAATACCAGATCTGGGATATCCTCTGATTTACACCGCACATGCTGTCCCATTAACAGTATGACCTTCTATGGGAAGCCATTCTCGCATGTGATTGGGCACCTCCCTGATTGGGTGTGAGGCATTCTGGCTAAACTGTGTCGGAGCTTATCTCCACCCTCTCTAGGTGCGAGAGCCCATCCATGTGGGGGTGTGACTGACCATTGACCCTGAGACCAATCACTGACCCTGACCTTGGAATGCTGTCCCCCTTGACCTTCATCGGATAGAATTTTCCCCTGAATTTCTTGTTCCCCAATAAAAGGCCACTCCCTGGCGTGCTCTCTCTCTCTCTCTCCTGCTAGTCCTGAGTAAGCCTCACTGCCCCACCGGGTGGCTGGAGGCAGGAGCCAGAGGAGAGAGCCGTCTCAGACCTGGTCAAAGAAAAAGGTAAATTGAGTTTTGTGTGTTTATTTTGATCTCACTAGTTAACTTCTATGCTATGAACCTCTAGTATGAAGCCAGCGTGCTGGTCGTGCGGTGGAATTGGCACCCACGAGGGAGCATTTTAGTTTAACTAGATTGAGTGGGAGTGCGCTATAAAGATAAAGGAATTGGTGACAATTTTGGGTCACAAAAGTACCTGGAGGTACTGAAGGGACGAGATGTTAAATTAATTAAAATGGGAAATTCAACTTCTACTGATAAGGACATGTATTTGACTATTCTAGAAACTATAATTAATCAGAAAGGAAAACAGATAAAAAAGACTCAGTTATTACAATTCTTAAAGGTTGTAGGTGAATTTTGCCTTTGGTTTTGTGACCAAGATTTGCCAAATTTACATACTTGGGAGAAATTAGGGAGGAAATTACAAAAAAGAAATTGCCTTTCTAATGAATTACCTGGAGGCATTCAGAATATTCAAAAAACTTGAACAGCTTTAGAAATTTGCCTTTTTGACTACTTGGATCAGAACTCAGTGGCCCCCTGAAGATCTACTGAAAGGCATTCAGAGAGCTATTAAGTCTATTCAAATGGAAAATCTGCCTGAGGCTAAGTTAATTTCTTTTCCCTTGAGCCTTTTAAAAAACGAAAGCTCTCGGGGCTATATCGAAAGTTAGGAATGTGACTTTGAGCTTGGAGCTTGCAGGAACAAGATCAGGATATCCCGGAGGAAGATTGTAGAAGTCAGGGTCATAGAGAGGAAACATCCGCAGTCATAGAGAGTCCTCTGGAAGAGATAGACAATCCTCCCAGAGAGGAAAATCCGGAAGTAATTCTTACACAGGCACAAAGCCCTTCTCCACCACGTGGATTAGAAGCCCAATTTCAAAATGGCGATGTCAGAGATTCTTCCCACGAGTCGCAGTCTGAGGGAGAGGAATCAGACATTGAAATTCAGGACTTACGGAGAAATTTTAACAGACTGCATTTAACACCGCCTGCCCAGGCTATTAGAATTCGGCCATTATCTGCTAAAAGGACAAAATTTAACAGGTACTCTGAATTAACAATGACTTTTCTTACCCCGTTCCAGCAAGGCATTAAGAAGGCGCAAGAGGCGGGAGAGGACATTAGCGGTTTTCAACTTTTCCCAGTTTTTGAGCAGCTTAATGACCAGGACCAAAGGGTTTGAGTTCATGCTATAATTCCATTTAAGACTATTAAGGAACTGAAGAGTGCTTGTGAGAATTATGGTCCGAATTCACCTTCTGTACAAAATTTGATTGATACCATATCCTCACAACCACTTCCACCGAGTGATTGGGTTTCATTAGCCAGATCTTGTTTGAGTGGCAGAGACTTTTTGCTTTGGCGGTCTTATTGGGCTGATTTTTGTACTGAGCAAGCAGAAAAGAATAGAAGACAAAATTTGCAGACCCCAGTAGAAATGTTTTTAGGAATAGGTGAATTTGCTGATTTGGAAAGACAGTTAAATTATGAATTTGCAGTGTATGATCAGACTGTGCTAAATGTGCCTGGAAACAAATAATTTCCAAGGACCAGTCCAATTTAGTTCTTACCAGAGTCAAACAAGGTGCCAGTGAGCCTTATTCTGATTTTGTAGCACGTTTATACCAGACAGCAAATTGGTCTATTGGAGACTCAGGAGCTTGTGAGTTTATTGTTAAGCAATTGGCATTTGAAAATGCGAATAAATATTGTCAGGATGAACTCAGACCCCATCAGAAAAAAGGAACAGTTTCTGAGTTTATACGCTTGTGTTCTGAGATTGATTCCACCCATTTGCAGACAGTAACGCTAGCCGCGGCCCTAAAGCAAACCTTACAACCTCAGGAATTGGTATGAAAACTCCGTGGGAGATGTTATCTCTGTGGCAGAGACGGCCATTTTGCGCAAGAATATCACACTCCTAATTTTAAGTTCAAGGCTCCATCTACTGTTGATAATAGATATTGCAGGACTCAACCCCACATGGTGGATCAAGATGGTGCGGATCAGCCCACCTTCTCGCCCTCATTTCCTCCTAGGGGGGAGAACAAAAAATTTCTGGTAGGCCCTTCCCCAGGCCGAGAATGAGGAAGTAGATGATGGTCACGCAAATTGAAGTCATTGCGCCAACCATGGGGGCCGCCATTTTTATTTTACCAGAGCAGAACAGACGGTTTCCATACAAAAATCATTTGGGAGATATTAATTGGCTGAGGCCATCCTTAAAACTAACTACTTCTGAGTTAAGTCCTTTATTTCAGATATTACAAGGAAATCCTTCTCCAATCTCTCCATGTCAGCTGACCATAGAGGCTAGAGCAGCTTTAAAGGGTTGAAAATGCAATTAAAAATGCACAACTTACTAGAGTTGATCCTAAAGAAATAGTGTATTTATTAATATTTCCAACTGAGCATACCCTAACAGGAGCCATATGGCAAAGATTAGGAGTTATTGAGTGGATTTATTTAGCCCACTCCCCTCAAAAAACATTGATTCCTTTTCATGACTCGATTGCTCAATTAGTAATTAAAGGTAGAACAAGGATTTTACAATTAATTGGATCTGAGCCTGATATCATAATTATTCCATTTTCTGTTCAACAGACTAATTGGCTTTTTCAAACTTCTAGCTTATGGCAGATAGCTTTTGCTGATTTTCCTGGCCAGATAGATAGATGGTCATTACCCTCATGATAAAATTATTCAATTTGCATCATTAACATCACTTATTTTTCCAAAGATTGTGCATGCCCACCCTATAGATGAAGCTTTATTGGTGTTCCCTGATGGTTCAAGCTCAGGTAAAGCAGGTTTTTATAGTCGTGTTCACACAGAGGTAATGCAAACTTCATATACTTCTGCCCAAAGAGCAGAGCTTCAAGCTCTGATTTGTGCCTTAAATTACTTTGCAAATGAGCCTATTAATATTTATTCTGACAGCTTATATGCAGTCGGAGTTACCAAAAATATTGAAACTTCAGTTATTAGGTATACTTCATCACAAGAGTTATTTGATTTATTCATAATTTACAGAAGGCAGTGCTAATGCGAAAATACCCATGTTTCCATAGGACACATATGGGCTCATACTAATCTTCCAGGACCTTTAGTTTCAGGTAATGACAAGATTGATAAATTAGTAGCTACTTGTCAACAGATGTCTTCATATGATTGTGCACAAGCTTCCCATTCACACTCCATCTCCACCATCGGGGTAAATCCCCATGGGTTAAAACCAAATCAAATATGGCAAATGGATGTAACTCACATTCCTCAATTTGGTAAGCAATGTTATGTACATGTAATAGTTGATACATACTCCAGATTTATTTTTGCCATAGCATGTACAAAAGAAAATACTCAACATGTAATTTCTCATTGCCTAGCAGCCTTTGCTGTGTTAGGGTGCCCTATACAGATCAAAACAGATAATGCACCAGCTTATTTAAGCTCTTCTTTTCAACAATTTTGCCAAGAGTTTCCAATTAATCATAAAACAGGAATTCCTTATAACCCCCAAGGTCAAGCCATTGTGGAACGAGCTCATTTATCTATTAAGCTTCAATTGCAAAAATTAAAGTGGCAGAATAGGTTTATGGCTCCCCAAAATAGCCTCAATCATGCCTTGTTTGTTTTAAATTTTTTAAACTGTGATGTAGAAGGTCACACTGTGGCTGAGAGACAAATGTCTCCCACAGTAACAAGCCCTTTAGGCAGAGTTTGTGGAAAGATTTACAGACTGGTCAATGGAAAGGCCCAGACCCAGTGATTATGTGGGGCAGAGATCATGCTTGTATCTTTCCAGAAGGTGCTTTTCATCCTATCTGGGTGCCTGAACGCGACATGGAAGAGATAGAACCGAGATTCAAGCGACTGAAGATTGACCCGGAGAAGCCCCCATCCAAAAGGAAGAGATATCGAAGAAGGATGAAGAGAAACCAGACTGACCCAGCCGAAAAGCTGATTTCATGGGAAGACATAAAGAAGTTAACAACCCAGGCTTCCCGAATAATTCGACTCCTAGGAAAGAACAGGACCCCAGTCTTGATGGTAGCAACAGTAATTGCCCTGCTGGGCTATCAGGTAAAGGGGAACCAGACAGACATTTACTGGACATATTTCCCAGATCCACCCCTGGTACACCCAGCTGTGTGGACTGGGGAATCTATTCCAGTGTTTACTAATGACTCATTCATGATGGGAGGATTTACAGATACTCATATTACTCCCAATCATGTGACTAGATTTAATTATTCTGGCTACAGTGCCCAATTACCTTTGTGTTGGTCCCACGATAAACATGCTGGCTGGCTGAAAGTATCATTCGAGGAAAAGACAGCGATTGGTAGACCTAGACTGACAAATAATTCTATTTATGGGGACTTAAGACCTTATACTAGATCAGTAATTAAGATGGGACTTTCCCATAAGAAGCCAGTCATTTCTGCAAAACCTCCACGGATACCCCACTGTCCAAATAGTTCTGCAATTGAGATTGGCACCTTTCCTAGATGGATAGATTGTGTAAATACCTTTCCCGTACAACATAAGGTGTCTAAAGATAGTGGGTATATTTTAGACTGGTCTCCAAAAATTGATAAGAGACATTTACGAAAAAATTCTGCTATGACACCTGCAGGATTTGTTAGTAATATTTTGACTTACAGTGAGGGTTGTATTAAAAAAAGATGTTTGGCACTTAATTGCTGCCTCAGAATTCTTACATTTTACAGACAAGCCTTTACCAAAATTTGTTGGAAAGAACAGTAAGGAGGGATCTTGCTATGGCTTACGGGCCTGTGTCCAATCTCCTTACGTTTTAATTATTGGAAATGTAAAAGTTAAATGGATAGATGACAGACATGTTGTCACATGTAACAAATGTAACCTAACCAATTGTATTACTAGGTATAATGGAGGAAAAGGAGTGCTGATACTTCATCAGCCCTCTTTCGTTTTATTGCCTGCTAATATTTCAGAGCCATGGTATGCTGATGCTAGTTTACAAGTCTTGCAGCAAATTCATGCCCAGCTAGCAAGACCTAAACGTGCTATTGGAATTATAATTGTTGCTGTTTTGGCATTAGTTTCTTTTATTACATCCAGTGTTTCTGCCTCTCTGACATTGTCTCAAAATATTCAACATGCAAAATTTCTTAATAATTTAGCTCAAAATACTTCCAAGGCTCTGTGTAATCAAGTAAATATTGATGAAAGGATTGAGACTAAGTTAAATGCCTTAGAGACGACTGTTATAGACATAGGTAATGAACTTTCAGCTTTAAAGTTTAAAGAAAGGCTTAAATGCCACGCTAATTATAAATATGTGTGTGTTACAGCTGCCAAGTACAATGCTTCTCTCTGGGATTGGGAGAAGGTTAAAAACCATTTGTTAGGTATTTGGCAAAATAATAATAATAGCTTGGATCTTTTGGAACTTCATCACCATATCCAAGACATTCAAAATAATAGAGCTGATTTTTCGGATCCTTCTTCTTTGGCTAACCAAATATTGAAGGAGTTAAATGGATTTAATCCTGGAAATATTCTTAAACACTCGGTCTGGTACATTATTGGATTGTTCTCTTTGCTGTTAATTCTGTTTTGTGTTGTAATTATAGGATGGCGAGCCTTCGGAACAAGAATGCAGAAACTCGAAAGAGTGAACCACTGCCTGATTTTTAAGGAAAAAAAGGGGGGAATATGTGGGAAGCCATTCTCACACGTGATTGGACACCTCCCTGATTGGGTGTGAGGCATTCTGGCTAAACTCTGTCGGAACTAATCCCCACCCACTCTAGGTGCGAGAGCCCATCCGTGTGGGGGTGTGACTGACCATTGACCCTGAGACCAATCACTGACCCTGACCTTGGAATGCTGTCCCCCGCGACCTTCATCGGATGGAATTTTCCCCTGAATTTCTTGTTCCCCAATAAAAGGCCACTCCCTGGCATGCTCCCTCTCTCTCTCCTGCTAGTCCTGAGTAAGCCTCACTGCCCCACCAGGTGGCTCGAGGCAGGAGCCAGAGGGGAGAGCCGTCTCAGACCTGGTCAAAGAAAAAGGTAAATTGAGTTTTGTGTGTTTATTTTGATCTCACTAGTTAACTTCTATGCTATGAACCTCTAGTATGAAGCCAGCGTGCTGGTCGCATGGTGGAACCTTCTCTCTCTACCTATCTCTAATCAAAGATCAGCTGCACTCAGCTCCACATTCTCACTCTAGGCTTAGCCATGTTTGTGGCTGATTCCGCTTTCCCTCAAAGTGATCTGATGGCCTAAAAGAAACTACCTAGTTTCTGGCATGGGCAGGCCCTAAGAATGCCAGCAACATAAATGGAGGGAAGGCACAGTTTTCATTCACCTGAATAGAAACCTGACCAGGAACAGGCAAGGTTCTTGGGTTATCTTAAATAAAATTTCTGACTCCTGAGCGTTAAAAGCTGGAGTGGCAGAGAAGGGGACTATTTAGGGAGAGGTGGGTACAGTACACAGAGCTTGCTATAGTCTGTAGGAAACCAGGTGAGTTAAAAGGGCTAAGAGGCAGACCATGGAAAATGGATACTAGTGGTTCTGCCCTGCCTGGAGCAAAGTGACCTAAGGCTAAGCTTAGCACCTTTGTGACTCTAGACAAGGACAGAACCTCCCCTCAGCCTCAGTGATCTTATCTGTAAAATGGGGATGAAAATGGTTTCCACACCATAAGGTTCATGTTGGCATAGTAGACATTGCTGCATTGGCAATTACAGTTTATAGATTAAAGGTCTATGTGTTTTCAGTGCAAAAGAAGTGGAAGAATTTTGAAAATTTGGATATTTCCCCTACTTTTTAAGATTAAGAAAACATGTAATATATAATACTTTTCTGTTTTTTTTTACAGAGAGAGAGAGAATTTTATTTTATTTTTTTTTTAGTTATCGGCGGACACAACATTTTGTTTGTATGTGGTGCTGAGGATCGAACCCGGGCCACACTCATGCCAGGGCCACATGCATGCCAGGTGAGCACGCTACCACTTGAGCCACATCCCCAGCCCTATATAACACTTTTCATTGTAAGCAAATACTTAAAGGTAAATGAACATCCCAACAATTATGAAGTACTTAAATATAACCTGTTGGTTGCATTAACTTCTGACTAGCTATGTATACACATGTAGGATATTGCTTAATTAGTGAATAAATATTTTATAAATTCTTAAGTTGTTGGGAGATGCTGAGCAGGCAGCTCAGTGATTGGTCCCTTCACCAACCAACTCTGTTACATTAATATTCTGAAGAATGTTTGCTGAGGTCCCGGGACTGGGGTAGATGATCAGAAAGTATGCCCAGGTCTGGTCCAATGTTCTACTATCCCAACTTAATATTTCCCTTGTTCACAGAGCAACCCTAGGGGTCTACGAAGCCTACAGGACACCATGTTTATAACAACTTACACCTCCATTCCAGGCGTCTGTATTTCATCCAGGACTCTCTTTGTACAAACAGAATTCTTACTTCGGATGTGCTCCTGGGCTGGGGATATAGCTCAGTTGGTACAGTGCTTGCCTCATGTGCAAAAGCCCTGGGTTCAGTCCTCAGTACCACCAATTCATCAATCAATCAATCAATCTACTCCTTTCTGAAGGGAATTCGGGATTCTTCTGCCCCCCTCATAGTGTACCTCCTAAGTCTGAGTCCTCACCTTCCTCATTAAAGAGCCCATGTGACATAAAACAAGATTCTTCCTTTTCAATCTGATCCGGAGGCCAAGCCCTGGTCCTATGCACATCTTCTAACCCTTTGAAAGTTCCAGACCTGCTACTTTCCCTGATTTTGGAACATCCTGTTCCATGGGATGTCTCCACCTGTGACATCTCAGAATCACCATATCCACAATCTACCTTATGACCACACTGAAAGAGGCTCCCCAACTCCATTCTTTCTGATTTTCAAGGCAAAATAAGAAAAAGAAAGAAAACCATGAGATGGACC
>NW_026000207.1:829310-859063 GCF_001458135.2 Marmota marmota marmota
CCCCCCACCGAGTGGAGCTCCTGGGCAGCCAAGGGCGCCCCGCCCAGGGCAGCAGGCACGAGGCCGGTCCTCCACCTCGGGACCCAGGAAGGCGCCCCCACGCAGCGCGCCCTCAGCGACCCGAGCTGGGCCTCCTGGCACCGCAGTGTGGGGGAAAGCGGCCCCTAGGCCTCTGCCCGCCCGCTCCCTAGGGCAGATCCCGCCTGACTCTTGGGGTGAAAGCCAGGCTGCGCTGGAGGCCTTCAGAAAGGGCCTCCGTTTGGGGGCTGGGCCTTAGCTCAGGGGCTGGGCCCTTGCCTAGCACGCGTGAGGCCCTGGGTTCGAGCCTCAGCGCCACCAAAGGAACAAATAAAACAAAGGTCTTCTGAACTGGGGGGTGTGGGGTGCGGATGGTACTGGGGATTGAACGCAAGGCGTTTTACTACATGCCACCGCCCCAGTCCCTTTACTTTTTATTGAGACCAGGTCTTGCTGTATTGCTGAGGCTAACTTTGAACTTGGAATTCTTCTGCTTTCTGAGTCACTGGGATGTGGCTAGTTTACAATTTTTGACAATCCCTTCATATTTAACTGAACCTAAATATAACTTACTTAAGCTTTATTTTCCTATAGTAAGGAATGTTTTTGCTCAGAGCGATTGTCAAACATCAAGGCACGTTGCTATTTATTCCCCATGCACCTATAATGCATAGTGCAGCCCCTTGCTCCCTCTTAGAAAACTAGACGCTGGTTTTTGCACAAACATGGATAAATATTTTTAAATGCTATATCAGCACCCATACGAGAGTAACTGTAGGATCTCATTGACCTAAATTATTAGAAAATCTAAACTATAGCATTACAAATGAAGTTAGTGGTGGCCAGCGAGTGGTTCGTTCCTGTAATCCCAGTGGCTTTGGAGGCTGAGACAGGAGAATCCTGAGTTCAAAGCCAGCCTCAGCAAAGGTGAGGAGCTATGCAACTCAGTGAGACCCTGTCTCTAAGTAAAAATACAAAATAGGGCTGGGGATGTGGCTCAGTGGTCGACTGCCCCTGAGGTCAATCCCTGGTGCCAAAAGGGAAAAAAAAAAAAAAAGTTCATCCTTTTATTCTAGCAGAGACCAATTCTGTTCTAAACTAATAGCACACAGTAGATACCTAAGACTTATGGTAGCTTATGAAATTATTACAAAAACTGGAGAGCAGGGAGGAGTTCATGGTATGGTTGACTTGGAGCTTGGAAAAATCCATCCTGGGAGTCACAAAATGACAAATAATGCCCTGAAGGAAAACTTGAACAATCTTCCAGTCAATACCAGCCCCTGTCTTTTGTCCAAAGCTGACATCCACAAACCAAACCAATCATGAAGGAAGGCATGAGGCCCAAAGGTGTCAAGTAATTGGTGAATCCTCCAGTTGAAATAAGAGAGCACGGCATGATGTCATATCTGAGCATTTTAATGTGACAAAGTTATTACACACTGTGGTTCTCTGCACATTGCTAGAGGGAAGATGACTTTTGTAAAAATGAAATAACTCTGACAAAAGTGCCAGTCAAACTCCGTAGTGCCACACAGTTCACAAAGTTTCCATATATGTGGCAACACAGCAAATAATACTAATGTGGACAGTAGGGGATCAATTGCTGACTACCTCCTTAGAAAACGAATCACGAGAGATTTGCTGTAATGAGTTATGTTGAACAAGGAAAGAATGCACTGCTTGTACTCCTAGGCCTTTCTCCAGTGTGAATTTCCTGGTGTTGAATTAGGTCAGAAAAATGGCTAAAGAATTTTCCAGGGCTGGGGATGTGGCTCAAGCGGTAACGTGCTTGCCTGGCATGCGGCGGGGCCCTGGGTTCGATCCTCAGCACCACATAAAAATAAAATAAAGATGTTGTGTTCACCGAAAACTAAAAAAAATAAATAAATATTAAAAAAAAAAAAAGAATTTTCCAACATCTACTGCATTTGTATGTGTATGTGTTGCTGAGAATTGAACCCAGGGCTTTGCACATGTTGCGTAACTGAGCTACATTCCCCTGCCCACTGCAATTTTAATACCTTTCTTGGTATGGATTGTTTTTTGAAACAAAGTTCACTTCATGGCAAGAAATAACATAATGTCACTTTAATATATATTAAAGGCAAAAGTATTTATTATTTACAGCTAGGAAAGAGAAAACTCAAGCAGGGCCCCACAGGGAATAGCATCATAGCAGCCACAGCAACCTGAAGTTGTAGGGGACAGTTTATGAGACTACTGGATTGAATTAGCTGTTTCCCAGATTCCCTGTGAATGGGCTAATTTAAGTAATTGGATATAGATATAATTAGCTGCTCCAAAAGAGGAACTGACGAACTTCTAGCCTAGGCCTCCAAATGGATTCAGCATTATATTTAAAAAAATTAAAAAGTATGTATCCAATTGTAATACTCTCATAAAGGTATATAGATCAATTGAACAGAATTCAGAAATAAACCCTGGCATATGTGGTCAAATGATTTTGAAAAGGGTTCTAAGCCTACTCAATAGGGAGAAAGGACAATCTTTTCCAATATATTGAGCTTAGAAAGCTATATACCCACATGGAACAGTATGAAGTTAGAGTTTGGCCTAATATTTTGTACCAAAATAAACCTAAGTCACACAAAATGACACATATCTGTAGTCCCAGCTACTCCAAAGGCTGAGGTGGGAAGATCACTTGTGCCCAGGTGTTCAGCCTGGGCAATGTATCAAGACCCTGTCTCAAAAGAAGATCAAAGACATAAACATAAGGCTTTAGGGAAAATGCTTCATGACACTGAATTTGACAGTGATTTCTTGGTTATAACATCAAAAACACGGATAAAAATTAACTAGACTACATGACAATCAAAATTCCTTCAAACAACATCAAAGGACACAATCAACAAAACAAAAAGGTAACCTATGGATTGGGAGAAAATATTTGAAAAGCATATATTTAGGATGGAATTAAAATCCAAAATGTTTAAAAAATTTCTACAGGTCTACAAAAAAAATCGAATAGCCCCATTAAAAAATGGGAAAATGACTTGAAAAGATATTTCTTCAGATATACAATCTGAACAAGCACAGGAAAAGATGTGTCACTAATGGTTAGCAGTATAAAAGTAGAAAATGCAGGGCTCCACCTCACACCCAAGACAGCTGCTATTAAAAAACAAACAAAAAAAAAAAACAACAATTCCAGAGAGAGAGAGAGAGAGAACTGAAGTATTGGCATATTGGCAAGGATATAGAAAATGAAACCCTTGCACTGTTGTAAAAACATAACTGGTGCAGGTAGTACGGAAAACAGTCCCTAAAAATATTTTATGATCCAAAATTTCCCCTTCTGGGCATATACCCTAATACCCAAACAGAACTGAAGTGGGGTTTCAAAAAGCTATGTATGTATGTTTATGTTCATAACAGCACTTTCCCTAGTAGTCAAAAAGTAAAAGAAACCCAATGTCCATTAACCAATGAATAGATAAAGAAATGTGTTATGTACATACAATGGAATATTATTTCACTGGGGAAAAAGTCAGTGGGGTGAGGATTTCTGACACATGCTACAAATGGGTGAACCTTAAGAACATTATCCTAAGTGAAATAAGTGTTTCACAAAAAGATGAATGTTGTATGACTCTACTTATACAAGATGCTAATAGGTAACAAATCCATAGAACAGAGTATAGAAGAGTACTAGTCAGGGACACCAGGAAAGAGAATAGGGTATCACTTCTGCAAGATAAAAAGGTTTCTGAGATCAACTGCATTTGAAATATGAATTTACATAGCATTAACTGTCAATTTAAAATGGTCAATGGTAAATTTTCTTCATTGTGAAATTTCTAATGTTTAATAAAGCTGGAGCTGTACTTAAAGAAAGCCCCACACCTACAGGACAGACAAGCCTCTCTTCACTGTGGATTTTCTGGTGGTGAACCAGATGGGATTTCCTAATGAAGGCCTTCTGGCACTCACTGCATTCATAAGGTCTTTCTCCAGTGTGGATTTTCTGGTGCTCAACAAGTATATGTTTGTGGCTAAAGGCTTTCCCACATTCACTGCATTCATAAGGCCTTTCTCCAGTATGATTTCTCCAATGTTTAATGAGGTTAGAGTTGTACCTAAAGAATTCCCCACATATGCTACACTCATAAGGCCTTTCTCCAGTGTGAAGTCTCTGATGTCTAATGAGTGTGGAGTTGTACCTAAAGAATTTCCCACATTCACTGCACTTATAAGGCCTTTCCCCAGTGTGAACTCTCTGGTGTTTAATGAGTGTGGAGCTGTCCATAAAGAATTTCCCACATTCACTGCATTCATAAGGCCTTTCTCCAGTGTGAACTCTTTGATGTCTAAAAAATGTGGAACTGTACCTAAAGAATTTCCCACAAATGTCACACTCATAAGGCCTTTCTCCAGTGTGAACCCTCTTATGTCTCATGAGTCTATAGTTGTACATAAAGGATTTTCCACACTCTCTACATTCATAAGTCCTTTCTCCACTGTGAATCCTCTGATGTTTCACAAAGTTGGCATTGTACCTAAAGAATTTCCCACATTTGCTGCACTCATAAGGCCTTTCTCCTCTGTGGCTTTTGTGGTGCTCAAGCATTGAATGTTTGTATCTGAAGGCTTTCCCACATTGACTGCATATGTAATCATTGTGTCCACTCTGAAGGGCTTCCTTGCCCTCAGTTTCCCTGTCTGGCTTCCACCCACAGTGAGAGACTTGGTGCTGGAGAAGGCGTGAGGTGGCTGGCAATTCCTTCCAATCTTCCCTGCACGTGAGGGCCCCCTCTGCCATGTGAACTCCGTGGTTCTTCAAAAATGAAAGTTTCCAATTGTCCCTTCTGGAAAGATTCTTTTCAATCTGCTTTTGGGGCTGGTACGGCTCTGACTCACAAATATGTATCTTTTGTTCAGTTTGTGTTCTATTTTGTTCAGCCAGGTGCAGAATATCTTTCAAGAGTGGGTCACATGTCTCACTAGGCTGGGCATTCTGGGTGGATGAACCTGGCTTTGGAGTCCTGACCTGTGGTGCTCCTACAGAAACACCTTGCTCAGGAGCTGCCTTCTCAGCCTCGGCTCCATACCAACAACCTGTAAGGACAGAAATATGATGAAGTGCAAGTTGACTCTGATGACAGGGGGAGCCCCATCATAAATGTGTGTCAGACGTCCATGAATAAGTTCATGGCTTTGCTGACAGGAGGTGGATATAAAGCCAGTGAGGAAGGCCTGCAGCACAGAGCTGGGCCTGGCAAGCTTCCATGGTGGAAAGCTCTGACGATGGATAAAGACACAAATGGGGCTATGGTGTAGGGGAAAGAAGCAGGCCCTCCAACCTACTGCTCTACAAATGATTTCAACAGGCCATGGCTGTTTTTGACGGGTGAACAGTATGTAGGAGGCACGGCTGTTTGTGACTGTGAACATGTGTAGAAGGCTGTATCCAGACCTGGGGACACTATTGGTGACAGCATCAGGTGTTCAATGTGGAGATGCATGCAGACTTCACAACTCCTTAAGTAAAGCTCACGTGTTGGAGGGCCCTGCAAAGGGAACATTGGGGGGAATGGGTGAGAGGTGGAGGCCACAAAAGGTGGGGAGGGGATGTGTGGCACTAGTGGTAGACAAGGGCAGGACCTCAGAGTAGATATGACAATGGAGAAGAGAAGGTATAAATTGTGGCCTCTGGCCCTGGCATCAAACAATGGTGAGCTCAGGGAAGGTTCCCAGTGTGATCTGAACCCAGCTCTGACATCACCCTTTCTCAACTACCAGCCAACAGAACCAAACCCCTTTAAGACTCTATTACAATTGCTAAAGTAATATCCACCCTCTCAGGTACCCGGGGCTCTCCCTATCACTCAAGGTGAAAAATTGCATGAGACTTGGAAAAGGTTGGTCCCAGGGAAAAGAAGGAAACTGGACAGAGATCCACCCCATGACATCCCACATTCCATGATCATAAGCATGTCAGAGAACAGTCCTGCAGAATCAACCCCGTGGCCCCCGAATTAATGATCACTGCAGTGCCAGAATTCCTGTTCCAGGCCAGGCTATCTGTTCAAATATAACCTGGCAAGGGACAGGCAAGGTCAGCAGAATCTCTTGGATAAACTGGACATTTCTGACTTGAGTCTTTCTTGCAAGCCCTCAGAGCAGTGGGGGATGGGCTGCTAGGGTAGAACTGGAGCTGTGGACAGAGCCCCGGCCTGGCCCCCACAACATACCTGCTTGGAAATCAGGGAAGGAAGTAGACCCATGAACATACCAGGAAAACAGAGCTGCCCTTGGGTAACAGGGACAGGAGCCCAACCAAAGATACTGTGTAGAAGTGAGAGCCTTACCTAGTGAGGACAAAAGTGTCAAATTCTCCAGCATCACCTCACAGTACAGGAATCTCTGAGCCTCATCAAGGTGCCCCCACTCTTCCTGGGAGAAATATATGGCCACGTCCTCAAAGACCACACGACCCTGCCACAGTAGAAAAAGTTCAGTAGATGAGAGCCTTCTCTTCAAGCTGGGTTGTGTTAGATTTTACATTGATCTATGTGGCACCCATTAATTACGGGGCTAAACTAACAGGTTTGTTTACATCTCCTAGGCCATGCTAAGCCCACATTCAGAGTGACCTCCTCATCTAACTCTCACAGATCAAGCCCATAGTCCCCTTGTCCTACGTCAAACCAGGGCCAAACCCTGGTGCCCCAGGAATGCTGGAATTATTTAACACCCAAATTTAAGCTGGTCATCCTGCCCTGACTTGTCTTTTCCTTGGGAACCCCAATAATGACCATGGCCTAAACTTCCCCTTTGCTCCTGACTTATGCCTTCTGACCAATCAATTCTTTTATGTGGCCCTGCAACATGTGGCATGCACTGTTCTTGGGAAAATGTAAGGAATAAATTCCTTCTTTTATTGTCATTGGCATATACCTGTCGTCACTCATTCATATCCATAAAGTTACGCCCCATGGGTTCAATCACTGCTACACCTCTGTCCAGTTTCCAGTCCTTCCCCACAACCACTCACTACTAAATCTCCTCCACACCTCCCAAAGTAGAAGAGCAGCTCATTGTCATGATCCCCACTGTGTTTAGCACACAGAAAAACAGGCTGTGGGCCTGGTATACAGAACGCTATCCCCTCAGGCCAGCCAGTTTCCCTGGGCCCCCCAGATCTTGCTTCCCAGACAACCAAACTTGGACTCACCCCTCTCCCTCCTGTGCCCAGTTCAGGGCCTAGACTTAATCACTAACAATTCTCCAACATACACATCACTCTTTGAACTGCACTTTGATCACAGCTTCGGCTCCTCCACTACTACAGTTCCAGAGACACCTCCTGGACCACACCACAGATATTTCCATTACTCTGCAATAAGGAAACAAGGTAGCATAGAGCAAATACAACTAGCGACCAATTCGGCCCCAGTCCTGGTACATAACACCAGATTTCCCTAGCACCAGGGGTCGATCAAAGCCCTGCTGTGACGGTCTCCACTCTAGCCCCTTTTTCAACTTCACTCAGCCACCCAAGCCTATGCAGGGACCTCAAACCCTATGGCCATCCAGCTTCTGCACTGCATTTCTTGTCCCATAAGCAGTCATGACCATCTGCTCTCCACCGAAACTTCATTCAAAACCCAGCTGCACTGACCTTCAAACCTTCACCCAAACCCTCATCCCACCTCACCCCAATCAAGGCTCAGCAAGGTTATTGATCCCCTCCCCCCTTCCCCCACAGTATCCATATCATGTTCACTTGCTCCTCATTCTGTCTTATTCCTCCACCCCTCTATCTCACACATACACTCTCACACTCCGAATCCTCATCGGTACTTTGTAACTCCAACCACTAGCATCTAAGCATCCCACTGAGAGATGCAGTTCGCAGACCCCCTGACCCTCACTCCTTATCCTTAAATGGCATTACCACAATAACCTACAGACGCTGCCTTCTAGTTCTGACCCACAACTTCATTCTCAGTCCCACACCAGCCACCATGCTGTGCATGTCTCCAATATGGACTCCACCAGGAGCCACCACATCACTTTCTCTCTTTTTTAAATAAATGTGTATATTCGTGTGTGTGTGTGTGTGTGTGTGTGTGTGTGTGTGTGGTAGGTGGACACAATACCTTTATTTTATTTATTTTTATGTGATGCTGAGGATCAAATCTAGTGCCTCACACATGCCAAGCAAATGCTCCACCACTGAGCCACAACCCAGCCCCACTATCACTTTCTATATTGTGAAATATGGGCAGCTCCAGTACAAAACATATTGCAAAGCCAGAGGGAGTCCTTTAAGTCTGAGTCATAACATGGCCCTCTTCTGCTTCAAATCTTCTTAGATCCCACCCCCCTGAAATAAGAGGAACAGAACCTGAGGCTGTCATTCTAGGCCTGATGTCTGTGCCTTTATCCACCCCTCTCCCTGCTCCCCACGCCTACCACACATAATAGAGACTTGCAGTTCCCTGAAAATGTCTGCTCTGTTTCACCTCCAAGCACTTGAATATTCTAGATCCCGTGCCTTGTACCTTACCCCATCAGCTGTCAAAAACAGGAATGACCCAAGACCAAATATAGGATATTGGACCTGGTGGAACCCATTCTTCAGACATGAAAGAGGGGAGAAGGGCAGAAAAATAGTCTCTTATATTGGGGTGCCAGAGCCATATGGGAGGTAACAGGGTGGTTGAAAGGGAACCCTCTACTCACCTGTGCAGGGTTCATTTCTGCCACTGCCAGGGGACCCTGAGGGAAGAGGGAGGTCATGAGAAATCACAATCACAGTAGAACCTACAGGTTGAGTTGGACCACCACCTCTCTGCCCGCCTTGGATCAAATTGACCTCAAGCTGATTTTATGAACTCAGCTTCTCAGACCTCAGTGCTCAGAGGGGCTTAACAGATCTGTGACTCTGGGAAAGAACTAAACCTCCCTGGGCTTCATCTCTAAATAGAGGAGAAGAATGGTTCCTACTTACAGGGGTCATATAGGTATCAAACATTTGACGCACACACTACATATCAGATAATCCTATCCATAGGATTGTTTTATAAGTTTTCAGTACAAATGAAGTACTATGGCTTTGAAATTGGATGCATCCTTTCAGCTTTTTTTTTTTTTGATGTTGTAGAGGATGTGATATGAAATTTTCCATAGTAAGCAAACAGAGATAAATTAATGTCAAACTAATCATGAAGTTTGCAGAACTTGCACTTACTGAGTAACTTCACTTTTATTTATTTATTTATTGAGACAGAGTCTCACTAAGTTGCTTACATCCTCACTAAGTTACTGAGGCTGGCTTTGAACTTGCAATCCTCATGCCTCAACCTCCCAAGTCACTGGGATTACAGGCATGCACGGTGGAACCCAGCTAAATGATTTCACTTCTAATTGCCTACATACATATATATATATTTAGAAAGATACTGGTTAATTAGTATTTAAATCAATAAGTAGTTCATACATTGTCAGAATAATGAGCTGTAGGAAGAGGCTGAACAGGCAAGTCAGCTACTTGTCCTTTCTGCAACCAGGCCTGTTTACGTAACAGGGAAGAGAACTTGTTGGTGTCTCTTGACTACAACAGCAAATTATCCCCTCTTGCCTTAAAAAGTGAGGTAGGAAAAGAAGCAGTGTCCTGGTCTGGAGTCTATCTGCTACACTAGCCTACATGACCTTTCTTTTGTTCTACAGCGATCCTAAAGGTCAGCCAAGTCTTCAGGTGGAGAATATGAACAATCTAACATCTTGGTCTCCATCCCAGGCCAGCTCCAAGTTGCCAAGACTGTCCTCAAACTTGAATCCTCTTGCCCCATCCCGTCAGGTTGCTGGGATCATAGGCATGCAACACCTGCCCAGCCAAATCTCCTTTTTTGCATACATGGTCCAGAATCCCTCCTTGGCCAGGTTTGCAGCTCTCTGAAGAATCGGCACATGGTCTGCTTCATGTCTCAGCCAACCCCACAGAGCCCCCCCAGTCTTAAAACCTGAAGACTTCCTCATCCAATTGGGCCCTCAGGCCCTGGCCACACTTTCCATCCCTTTGATACTTCCGGCCCAGCCCTCTTCCTCACACTGTAGGCCCCTATGTCCCCCTATCTATCTGCTCTCTCCACCTTGAGACATATAGGAGGAACATGGCTAAAATAATCCATGATCTTCTTCCTGAAACCTGTTCCCCCTCCTAACTTCCCCAGGAAACCCTTTAGGCTCTGTCTGTAAGATCTCTAAAACCTCATCACACTACTCCTATACCGGCACCATTCTTGTCAAGCACCTACCATAATATTCCTGGGGTCCATTGCTGTTACCTCACCAGTCCCTCTGCCTTAATTCCCCATCTTTTCTCTCTGTAAACTCCCTTTTTCTTTTCTTTCTTTCCTTTTTGGTACCGGGGATTGAACTCGGGGGCACTCACCACTGAGCCACACCCCAGCCCTATTTTGCTTTTCACTTGGAGTCAGGGGCTCGCTCGGGTCCTGCCTCCGCCGGCCGCCCGGCTGCTCTCTCCTGACCTGCTTCCTCTGGACGCGCCCCTCCCATTGGCCCCACCGACAACCGTCCGCGGCTGCCCCGCGGGAGGCCCTGCGCACCCTCCGTCCCACCGGCTCTCTGCCGGCCCACGCCGTTTCCCCAATGCTGCCGACTCGCTTACGAGGCGGGGACGGGGACGTTTCCACACCGGGTCACATGGCTGAACCTGACCCCACGTGAAGCACCTCTGCTCCGGACCGGCCCTGGCTGCCGGCTCCGGCACGCTGTCCGAGGCAGGTCGGGCACTCGGGCAGGGAGGCCGAGCTCAGGCCTCCGCCCGCCCAGCCGGGCAGCGGGGAGCGAGGCTGGGCTGGGGGAGGCCTTGGGTCGGAACAGTGCCGCCTTCGCCAGCCAGGATCAGCTCAGGCTCGTCTCCGGCTTCGGGTGTGGGCGCCAAACCTCTTGCGCTTTCCCGCTGTCACCGAGGTGACAACCAAGTCCTCCATGGGCCCGAAGGGATTAAGAAACCCAAGAGCAAACAAAATGACTGCCGCCGGAAGTCCCGCCCTGCGCGTTGCGCACGCACGTCAATGACGCTGCGCAAGCTTTCATTGGGTCATTCGCTGCGACCTCCGCTAGGACTTCTGGGTAATGGAGTTTGCACACCGCTGCCCGTCTCCTCTCAGTGATTTGGCCACGCCTTGTTTGCTAAAGGCCGGGTGGCACTGGTGGGACCCTGAGAAGTGGGGTTCCAGTGCTGCAAAGATAGGAAACTTTTTCTTAAAGGCGACATATCAAGTTGTCTTGGAGTGTAGGAGTCTGACAGAAATTTTAGAAACCCATTATTTCAGACTCTGAAGCATAAGATCCTAAAAGACTGCTTATCTAAAGGGATACACTACGCCATAAAGGGGCTCCACATCCTCTAAAGTGTTTGGTTGTCTTGTTGCTTTTCAAATACATGTAGAGATAAGCTTTGGAGTTATTTCATAGTTTCAAGGGGGACGAAGTGTATATATACCTCAGTTATGATGCATGTGCGGGACTGTAGGTTTAGTCTCCACCACTAATATAAAAATAATAACAGTAACAATAATCTTCCATACGTTTGGCCTAGGAGAAGAAAGAAACACTAGCAGTGGGAATGTGGAGGAGGGATGATAAGATGTACTGATGTGAACTGAAAGGGCAAAAGTGTGTTTGATTCCAAGAGCAAACATCCTTCCTGGCTGTACAGTCAGTGATTGTTTTCCTACCTAGGGAACAACAGTTTTATTCAAATAATGTATAATTATTTAATATCTAAAATAGTTTCAAGCTATTTTAATACTCTCAAAATAAAAGTGAGAGAACTGATCACTGTGCTATTTCCTTCCAAAACAATGTGTGCTGTTTGTGTAGTAGAAGCACATGTGCAAAGCATGAATATTAACCCCGAGAAAAGGTGTGAGATTCTATCATTTTATCTTGCTGAAAAGTGGTTTTCATTTCATTTTTAAATGCCACACTATCTGCACATTGTTAAAATTCGGAAAACACTTGTGAAATGGAAGTTACCAAGAGCCATTTTTAATGATTGAGTAGTTATTCAAAACCAGTTTTAGAGAATAATATCTATTCAGTATGACCAGCTCAGTAAAGTTGGAGAGAACTAAGTCCAAGAAATCAGAAAATTAAGCTGAGCCTGTTACTGTACAGAAACATTTGCCACACTCATGTTTTAATGTGATACCTCTTCTTCTCCTCTTCCCCTTCTCCTTGAACCTGTCTGTCTGTCTCCCCCAACCACATACTGAGGATTGAACTCTGGGCCACTTTACCACCTAAATATACCCCCAGTTCTTTTGAGACAGGGTCTTGCTAGGTTGCTGAGGCTGGTCTTGAACTTGCAATGCCTCAGCCTAGAAGGTCACTGGGATTACAGGCATGCACAGAATGCCTGGCTCTTTTTTCATTCTTCATTAACTGTTTGGTGAAAGAAGTGGATAATAAATTGAGAGACTTGTCACAGGTTAAAATGCAGTGATGAGTATTTACTGCTTTATCAAATGTAGTATGTAATGTTTCAGGCACAATAGTAGATGCACTAAACACATTGGGTGTAGGGTTTCCAGTTTCTCTGTTTACAGAACTGTTTTCTTAGATTCAGAATTTGTCTACTTGGCATTCATTAATCACAGGACCAAACAAACAGTTTTTTCCTCTCTCTTGCATGTATTTTTAAATGCAACACTATCTGCACATTGTTAAAATTCAGAAAATTCTTGTGAAAAGGATGTTACCAAGAGCCATTTTTAATGATTGTGTAGTTATTGTGTATGCAGAACTCATACTGTAGTCCCCCAAAGTGACCTGGCTCCCTGATCACCGAGCTGCAATAGCCATTGTTGAGGCAATGGTGAAAGAGTGGAGCAGTGGCCAGGGTTGGTGGAGGGAGGGCGGCAAGAATGGGCTGCACTGCCTGTGAAGCCTGCCCTTCTGGCCCAGGCCTGAGGCATGTGAGCCAAGGCCAAGACAACCCAGGGTACACCAGCCTGTCACAGCACTGTGGGCCAGCCTGGCCCCAGTGCAAATGCCTACTTCACACAGCACTGCACCACAGACCTCAAACTCTGGCTTCCTGATGAGCATCAGGAAAGTGGAAGTTGGGTAGACCTGAATGGAGACTGGAAGACTAACAAGTCTTTTTTTTTTTTCAAACTCTCACTAGTATAAATTTGGGCAATGGCCATTGACCCAAGTTCTATATAAACGTCTAGACCAGCACAAGCAGCAACCCCTCTCACCTTGTGAGAGCTCTCTTTTCTTCTCATATGAATAAATCCTAATATTTTACATTCATTCTTCCTCATCTGTAAATGTCATTCTTCAAATCCACAAGAACCCACAAAGAAGAAATTGGCAGTGAGTTTCTGGGTCTGCTGCAACACCACAGAAAAGCATAGCCTGACATTAAGAGCCACAACACACCCCTGAATGGCAGCAAGGAACTGCAGTGAAGGCTTTGCCAGATGTGACCCTCAGAGCTGATGCTGGCAGGATCCCCTTCCTTGATTAGCTTTGAACACTACAACAAGCTTTCTCAGCTGTAGAAGCCAGCAGCTTGTGCAGACCAGACCTACCTGTAGAAGTGGAGAGACTCCAGTTTGAAAACCACAAACCCTAACCTGCATATTCTCTTCCTGCCCAATGGGGATGTCCCTCACCTAATTATTCCTTATACTTTACACAAAATTCATAGTGCCCATTACTTTATTCTTGTCTTCCTCTCTTTCTACACACACCTTCTCCTTGCATGGGCTCCCTGACTCCATTTGTGTGGTTGCTGAGTGTGCCCTTCTACTTCAATATCTGTAAGTAATAGAAACTTTGTATCTTGTGCATCCTGATTATTGAAGGAGTGCTTTCAGTCTGAAAGATCCCAAATTAAAACACTAACATCAGATCCTACAAAAAGAAAAAAGTGTGGGTTAGGGCAGTAGTGAACTGGCAGAATATAGGACTTCATATTTCTTGTGGAATATTTTAGCAAACTGGACAATACCCCCCAAATAGATTAAAACAAGTGTTGACCACATCTGTGACCCTACCATTTTTATTCTAGGATTTTGCCCAGGTAAGTGAATAAAATACCATCTGACAACTTGGTTACAGGTGACATTAAAAAGTACATTTCCTTACATATTCAATTACCTTTTTGAATTCACCTTTGTGAATTAATATGAGAGTCTCAATTTAGTCAGAAGTCTTGAACTGATACCTCTTAGGGAAAATAACTTAGGCAATGCCATTTTAGAACATACCCATCCTAGAACAACTGTCACCCCACGGTCACTCTGATCCAGAACAAGTCAGCCTGATCTAAACCCCAGATAATACCCTTTAACAAGAATTCTTATCTGGGACTAAAACTTGAGAAATACCCTGTTCAAAATGGAACAGTAATGACCACAAAGAATGATGGTGATAACTGTGGTTGTTCTGGTTACTGGTGGGGTCAATTGGTCACTCGGCTACCTCAGTCGTCGGGGGTAGACATGGAGTCAATACCCAGACACCAGGGGCTGGTGAGAAGCTGGCTGGTAATAAACCTCAGTCGACGTTCAGCAGCCCATTTATTTTTGGAATGCATCCGATTGTTATAGGGTACGAGTGGGGCATGCCTGTCAATCATAGATAAGCAGGATAATATTCATAAGCCAATCATCTTATGCCTAATGTAGCTGCTATGAGGAAGCTCTAAATATTGCTGTCATGGTGGAAAGCAGTCTGGAAGGGTCTTTGTCCCTAGGGGAGGGGGCCTTCTGAGTCAGGGGTTTCAAGCCCTGAAGCTCCTGACTATCGGTTCCTGGCCTGGTAGTTTGGCAACGCTAACCACAAGTACTGAGGATGTGGTTTCACTTATGGCTTGCTAGAGCAGAGCACCCCTTCCTGCAGGTGTTCCTGTCAGGCTTGAACAAGCGTAGATTCTTCAAGCACTCCAAGCTGCTCATAGCTGCTAGCTGCAAACCAAAAGTTATTCCAACAGACAACCATAAGAACCCTTCCCTACGACTCCAAAGCAGTAGCCATACTGCAAAAATTTCCCAATCCCCTATAACTTCCCTCAGCTATATGTGGAAGACAAGCTCCAGGCTACACTGGGACCCCCTGCTGGTTTGTCCCCCCAAAAACTGTTATTGTTGAACCACCTCTCCTATATCCCTCTGTACCTCCTTTGTTCAGTTCATTACTGGGCCTGGGAACTTAACAGTGTAAGGCCATTCTTTACCCCAGCCCTCTTCTTGGCTCTAGATGTGAACATTTACTCCAACATGAACTCCTGATGAGTTTTCACCCTTGCCAGAGACTCAAACCAATAGGAATGTCCAATATTGAATATGAATCTAAAGACCACTCTTTATTTCACAAATACCCTGTGTCAGGAATTTTGTTACAGTGACACAAAGCTAATACAAACAGAAAAAAAAAAAAAATCCATAAAGAATCACGTAAGTTGGACTTGACTAAAAACTTCTCTGCTAAAGACATGTTTTAAAAAGGTGTCCTTGATTTGTCATTAGGAGATTGCAAACTATGCAATGATGTAACACTATACATCTATTTGAATGGCTAAAATTTAAGTTGGCAGTTTAAAAACTAAATATACTCTTAATATGTGATCCAACAAATTATGCTCCTTGGCATGTACCTAAATGAGTTGAAAACTTATGTCCACACATAAACTGCACACAAAAGTTTGTAGCAGATTTATTCATAATTGTCAAATCTCGAAAGCAACTAATGTGTCTTTCAATAAGTGAATGTATAAACAAACTGTGGCCCATCTATACAATAAAGTATTACCTCAAAACTTGAACATAAATCTACACAGTAGCTTTATTTGTAACAGCCCCAAACTGGAAACAACCCAAACATCCATTAACAACACAATGGATTTGAAAATGTGTCATAGAGTGCAATACTGCTCAGCAATACAAACTACTGATGCATGCAACAAGATGGATTAATCTCAAAATAGTTAGTGAAAAAAGCCCTCATTCTCAAAAAAAAATTACCATTCCATTTATGAAATCCTACAAAATGCTTGCTTACTGTTGTTAATATGGAAGAATTAGGAAGAACTGGTAGGATTATAGCGATAAAAGGAATATTTTTTTGTGTTGGACATATTCAGTAACTTGATTATGACTGTTTCACAGCTGTATGTGCATGCTGTAGCAGCACACATTTTATACTTTACATATTTGCAATGTATTGCATGTAATCATACCCTGATAAAGCCATTAATAACAATACATTCCCTCATAGAAATCTCTTTCAAGCCTCCTTCATGGAAAACCAGATCTGCCAATTGTTTTGGCTGTCCCATACTCATTTCCCTATTTAGGAGTGCTGGTGGGATCAGAGAAACCCTATCCTTCTTATCAGTTCTGTGGTCCCCACCTATGCAGTGATGGCCATAAGGTCAATAGCTGGGGTGGAGGGTACAGAAATCCACAAACCTTATTTACTCTGATAGTAGCTTTGGCCACAGGAAATAATATCAATATCTAAAAAGATTCAGAATTTCCATACATCCCCATTCTACACAGCCATACTCATGGGTATTTGTGGGCAACCAGTCAGAATGTACAAATATTTTGATTGCCAGTCCTATCCACTCCAGTATTTCATTGTTTCTATAATTATTACTCCTGCCTTACCCTGTATGTTTTAACAGTAAATGCACTTGCCTGTGAGATGCTGGATATAAGATACTGGCCCCTGAACAGGTTCAAGACATGGTAATCCCTCAACATGTGAGATGCTGGAGGATGTGACATTTAGGGAACCTGACTCATGTTATTTTAGGAGCATGAGAGATAATCATACCAATTATTCCTTCCTCAGAATGAAAAAGAAAGCCTTACATCCAGAGCAAAGAATCAGAGCACATAAAACTCTTCAGTCTTCACTAGCAGGCCAATGGCAACAGCACACACAGAGTAAACTAGACTGAGAACCATTCTCTGCACTCCTGTGGTGCCCCCTGAGGCAAATATAAGTTGTACACACAGAAAGTATTCCTCTCTTCATGTTGGCGGGAGCCAATTTTTTTTTTCAATTCACTCCACAAAGTAAACAAAGCAAAAAGAATGACATGAAGTGCCTTTATAACTGTATAAAACAGTAGAATGGAACAGGTAGTTGCAACATTTTGTGACTTGGCAGTAGGAAAAATAAGTCATGGCTATTGTGTTCACAGCCAACACTGTTGCATCAAGGGAAAATTTGTCTCAAAATGCTCAGCAGACCCTAGCTCAGACCTTAACATTGAGGGGAGAAATGAGGTCCCTGAATGGACCAGAACACTCATGATTTCCTGTAGGGAACAGGAGAGCAAGAAGAGATTGCCTTCCTTGGGCAGAATGGTGGGATCATCCATAGACTTGGTGGCAATAAGATGGCTTCTGCCACAGGTACTGGCAGTGATGTTAACTCTGGAGTCACGAACAGTCTAGAAACTCCTATACACCTCAGGAAAAGATCATGCATATGTATGCCTACTGGAAATCTCACCAGAGTAGATGTAACAATGTACAAGGTTCATATGCAGGCTGATGATTCTCTCACGAAAGGAACTCAGAGATTTTATTTGATGTGTGCACTATTACTTGAAAAAGGAAATAGCAAATTTTCTGCATTTGTAAGACCTCCCTCTAATGTGACATTTTTGCTGCTAAACAAATTTAAGAAATACAGCTAAACAGTCACCAAAACTGTTGCACACAGGGCCTTTCCCCAATGTGAACTTTCTGGTGTCTCACAAGATGGGAGCTTCTGCTATACGCTTTCCCACATTCACTGCAGACATAAGGCTTTTCTCCAGTGTGAACTCTCTGGTGGAGAATGAGGCTAGAGTTACGGCTAAAAAATTTCCCACATTCACTACATTCATAAGGTCTTGCTCCAGTGTGAACTTTCTTGTGTTGAACAAGGTGAGAGCTACTAATGTAGGCCTTCCCACATTCATTACACACATAAGGCCTTGCTCCAGTATGAACTCGCTGATGTAGAATGAGGCTGGAATTGTGGCTAAAGCATTTCCCACATTCACTGCACTCATAAGGCTTTGCTCCAGTGTGAACTCTCTGGTGTACAATGAGATTGGAGCTATGTCTAAAGAATTTCCCACATTCTCCACACTCATAAGGTCTTTCTCCAGTGTGGATTTTCTGATGCTTCACAAGTGTGTCTTTACGGCTGAAGGCTTTCCCACACTGACTACACTCATAAGGTCTTGCTCCAGTGTGAATTATCTGGTGCTGAATAAGTGTATCTTTGCAGCTGAAGGCTTTGCCACATTTGCTGCACACATAAGACTTTGCTCCTGTGTGAACTCTCTGATGTTTAATGAGGCTGGATTTATGGCCAAAGAATTTCCCACATTCAGTGCATTCATATGGCCTTGCCCCAGTATGAATTCTCCAGTGCTCAATAAGGTGAGAGCTTTGACTAAAGAATTTCCCACATTCACTGCACTCGTAAGGCCTTTCTCCAGTATGAAATCTCTGGTGCTGAACAAGTGTGTCTTTACGACTGAAAGCTTTCCCACATTCACTACACTGAAAAGGTCTTTCTCCAGTGTGAACTCTCTGGTGCTGAACAAGTGTGTCTTTGCGGCTAAAGGTTTTCCCACATTCATTGCATGTGTAATGCTGTTTTTCAGTGTGAAATTTATGGTGCATTTTTAGGTGGGACAAGTGAACAAAGGCTTTTCCACATTCCTTACACACAAAAGATGTTTCTCCACTGTAAATTTTTCTGTGATTAAAAAGAATTGACTTGTCCTTGAATACATCTCCATATGGTAGGCATCTCAAGGGTCTCCCCTCATTATGAGTTATCTGTTTGTCAAAAAAAGTGAAGGTGTTCAAGAAGGTTTTTTGATTGTCTCTCCAATTGTGAACCATCTGTTGATCATGGTCTCCTTGGTGTTTCCTGAGACTGGAACTCTGTGAAAGAGGCTTCATGTACTCAGTCCTTTTGTATGGACACAATCCACTGTGCTTGGGCTGGTGCTGAAAGAAGCCAAAGCTATCCGGCAAGTTTATCCCTTCTTCCCTGCATGAAAAGAGTGTCCCTGGTGTGTAGGGTGTACAGGTCTTCATAAATGAGGTCCTTCCATCATCCCTTCGGAAGTGATTCTCTATAGACTGTAGCTTCTGGGGCTGGTAAAATTTTTCATTAAACAAGAATCCTCTCCCACATGGCCCACACATGTGCAGTTTTTCCACAGGGCATGATCCCTGGTGTTCATCCAGGTGCAAAATGTCTTTCAAGAGTGGGACACCCATAAAACATGGGTAGGCTTTCTGGATGAAGAGATCTGACTCAGGATGTCTTATCTCCAACTGTGTTTCTACTGAAATGCTCTGCTCAAAAAGTGCCTTCTCATTATCTGCATCACACCAACAACCTGAAAGCAAAGAAATGCTGGTGAAGACCATGTTGACTTTGGTGGAAAACAGTAACTCCATTAGAAGAAAAAGTCAAATTGGCTTATTGGAGGAACCAGGGAGCCAGGATCAGGTGGGCAAGGACCACTTGACTTTACAAGTCACAGAATAGAGGATCCTTAATGATGAGCAAAGACCTAATGATGGCATATGGGACAGAGAGTCGAAGGAAGGTATCTAATTCACTCCTCTGCAAAAGGGTTTCAGCAGGGCTCAGCTGCTAGTGTTAAGTAGACACACCCTGCACAGAAGGATGTGTCTGGGACAAGAAAAATCTGACTCCAGTACTAGTTGATTCTCAAGGACTATTCAATGTCCACAACTTATGACATGTTAAGATATGCCAGTTGTCATACAGCATTTCAGAGGGAGTGAAGAAAAGAGAGTGACACATGGAGGCCACAAAGGAGGGGAAATAACCAAGGGATGGTTGACAGAAATGATAAGTGGACAAAGTACCAAGAAAAACAGGCTCAATAGGGATCAGAACATAACAATTCAAGGTGAATCTGAATCCAGCTCCCTTTTGAGGGGTGGGCAGGTCTCCAACAGTTCTCTTTTACTATAACTGAAGCAAATTTGGCTCAACCAGACACCCAGAGTCTTCTGCCCCTATGCCACTGGGCATTATACAGGATCTAGAAAATAAAAGTTGCAAGAGAAAGAGAAAGTGACCAGCCCAGGTCAGCCCACCCTACAGAGAAGTAAACAAATGTAAAACAAACCCTGAAACCCAAGGGGAATTTGTCAAAACAGTCCAGTTACCACTTAGTACCTCTAATTGTGGTAACAGAATTCCAGGAAAAAAATGGTCCCAGTTATAGCACCTGGCCACAAGGTGCTATAACTCTGAAGTGGCAGGCAGATTAGAGGATCCTTAATGATGAGTGCAATTTATTGGTGACAGAAGCATGGTCAAGAGTGTCAGTTCAGACCAGGATATGGCTCAGAGGCAGACAGCTAATACACTTGTCAGGGCGGAAGTGACTCCATCCACCTGAAATGTACCTGGTTTATCTCAAGCTATTATCAAAGACATCAGCCACATTTCTGCTGTAACAGCACCAGGTTCCAGTCATAGAGCTCCACATACCATTCTAATGGTTTTGTTTATAGCATGCTAGAAAACCACAGGGGAAAATTAGATTACGGTTACTCATGTGATCATGGTAGTTATAATTCAAGATGGCTTCAGTCAAGTCAAGCTAAATCCCTTTCAACTCATCTGAACTGAATCTTACAATCTCACACGCCTCTCTCTTCTGCAACATGTATCACCTATAGAAAGTAACATATATCAACCTTGTACATCACCTACACAAGGGACAGGATCAGAGCAGACATTAATTTGAGCTTTATTAGAGTAGATAAGAGTAGACAGTCATAGGGTAATTGTTTAAAAGTTTTTGCAATATCTGGCAATACTGCTACCAATTTATTCCCAAGTAGCCAGAGTTCCTGCAACTGAATATGCTATCCTCTACTTTTCATTGCATTAACAGCTGAGAAGACAAGCAGGACTCATAGACAGCAAGGGGGTCCACATCTCCTATCACTCAGGTCCTTCCTCACTTTCTTCCTCTCAGGGATTCCAATTTCTTGCACCCCATTCTGGTCATGAGACAACAGCTCACACATGAGTTTCCTTTCAGTAATTTGCCACAAGCTGCAGAAATCACCGGGCTATGGTTTTTAGATTAATAATGTGGTCTTCCACTTTTTCAGCCAAATAATAGGCTAAGAGAGGGGGAGATACATATCTCTTTCAAGCTCTAAATCTTGCAATTTCTTTGCTTTCCCTTTCACAGCCAGCTGGACATCAGTGGCCAACTGAAAAGCCCACAGCAATGGCCAATATGCTGTAGCAGAAATACAGTCTTCCCTTACTGCAGTGGGATAAATAGTATTCAACAAACACCTGTGCCACACCCAGAAGCACTTCTGGGTTGTCCTTGTGTACAAACAGTGGCCCACAAACATCTAACAATGGGTCACCCCTCCCACACAGGGACAGATGGCCAATCTGAGATTCCCACTAAAAGTTTTTCTCTTCCCTATTTTCTTGGTCTCCAGGCTGGCATACAAACAACTCTGGAAAAATCCAATCCCAGCATATGAGAAAAATCTGCAAAGTGCCATTAAACTCCCCACTTCCCCCCTCCCCAAAAAAAAAAAAAAAAAAAGGTAAATGAATCCAGAAATGGACAGAGTTCAATTTATTGGGGACTTAATTACAGCAGTGTAGCAGACAGTAGCAAGTCAAGAGGATATCTGCAACTTATAGAGGAAGGGGGCTTTTACTTCATTTAAGATAAATGTATCCTAATTTATCTCCAGCTGGTATTAAAGACAGCAGTCCAATTCCTGGTGCTGCCAATGCCAGGGTCAGGTCATAAGGCTATGTACCGGGCTGGGGATGTGGCTCAAGCGGTAGCGCGCTCGCCTGGCATGCGTGCGGCCCGGGTTCGATTCTCAGCACCACATACAAACAAAGATGTTGTGTCCGCCAAATACTAAAAAATAAATGTTGAAATTCTCTAAAAAAAAAAAATAAGGCTATGTACCACTCTAATGGCTGTTTGTAGTGTGCTGGGAAAGGAAACTATGTGGACAAACACATCAGGACAAACACTATGTGGTGAAGTCATTGTGGTGAAGATTCAAGAGGGCTGTAGCCAGGTGAAGCCGAATCCCTACACATAGCCACATCTCAGAAAAGGTAAGCTAGAGGATGATGCACAACCTGTGAAATACAGGTGGCAGAGCAGAGGGCAACAGGGACAGTAAGTGTCCAAGGTGTGTCAAATCCTTTGAAGACTAAAAGAACCCTGAATCCCCATAGTCTTGTAGACGATGTAAAGTGGTGTGGAGACTGCTCAAGAAATACCATCCACTCTGGTAACCCAGGAAGCGAGCGAGGGTGGGCTCGGGGTGTAGCTCACTGGTAGATCACTTCCTTAGCACAACCACAAGGCCCTGGGTTTGCTGGCCAGTAATGGAAAAAAAAGTGGTGGGATGTGTGGAAAATTCACTGATATGACAGCTTACAAGTGCTACCTCTGGGGGAGAATCAATTCAAGGACAATGGGATAAGCATAATGTTCTATGGATGAAATCCTCAAAGATGGCAGAAAGTGATTCCTACTATTTATTGGTAATTTGACCCTCATGTAAGCCTCTTCCCTTCATTATAAGCTGCACTGACTGATTTATTTATTTATTTATTTATTTTAAAGAGAGAGACAGAGAATTTTTAATATTTATTTTTTAGTTTTTGGCAGACACAACATCTTTGTTTGTATGTGGTGCTGAGGCTCGAACCCGGGCCGCACGCATGCCAGGAGAGCGTGCTACCGCTTGAGCCACATCCCCAGCCCCAGCACTGACTGATTTATAAAGAGAATATAGAAGAAGAAGAAATAGAATGTCACTTTTAAGATGAAGTTACAATACTGGATTTCCATCCCAGGTGCTTTCTCTTGCTCACTTGCTCTCAGAGAAGTCAGCTTCCATGATATGAGGTACACTAGGAGGTCTTAGGCCAACAGACAGCAAGAAACTCATGCTCTCAGTTCAAGAAGGGACAAACTTGGGCTAGGGATATAGTTCAGTGGTACAGTGCCTGCTTTGCATGCATAAGGCCCTGGGTTCAATCCTCAGTACTGCCCCCCCCCACCAAAAAAAGGAGATGAGGGGCAAGCTTGTAAGTAGAATCTTCCCAAGGAAGGCCTTTAGATGACACCTCAGCTCTGGCTGACAACTTCACTGAAACCTCACACAGAGACTCTGAGCCAAAAACACCCACATAAACTGTGACCAAGATATCTGAGGCACTAAACTAAGACATAGTAGTTCTCATTGTGATAAGCCTCTAAATTTTGGAGTGATTTGCCATGTAACAATACATAACTAAAATAGGAACTTACCAAGTGTGGCCACCAGTGCAAAATTCTCCAACATCACATCACGATACAGGAATTTCTGAGCCTCTTCAAGGAGTTCCCACTCCTCCCAGGAGAAGTATACAAATACATCCTCGAAGGTCACACAGCCCTAGCATGATGAGGAGAGTTGAGCCCTCAGGCAGCATCTCTCCCCAGAGTCCCCCAGTTTATCCACTCACATAACACACAGCACTTGGTCCCTCTCCTGGCCAGTCTCCCTTGAACCCCTTAGTGCCTGCTCTCATGTCTTTTTCACCACTACGTCCAAACCTGAGTATAACCAGGCAAGTGTGAAGATGCTGCCTAAACTATGGGCCTGGCATGAAGCGCGCCACTCAACTGACAACCAGTACTGCTTTATCCATACCATGGGTGCCAGACACAACCTAACCTCTGTTCAACCTTCTCCCAGAAGCCACCAATACTAGAGCTGGAAGACTGTCAGTTCACATTCCTTCCAATACGTACATCAGTCTTAGGATCAACCTGGCTCACATCTGGGACACCCAGCACCGCAACTCCTGACCCATACCATCTCCATGGCATTCCTCCCAAGCCAACATAAATATGTACCACTGCCACCAAGGCACCTAAGCAACAGACTCACCTCTCCATCCTCACTTTCATCTTTCTTATTTGCTAACTGCACTGCTACCATGACTTGAAGATATTCCCATAGCTCCACATATTGGCTGTTGCCTTTGAAATTTCTTCAACAGAAACCCTCCCCAGAAATAAAAACCTGGCTATCCAGCTTGGTAATTCCACCAGGAGTCTCTAGGACTCCTTAAACATGGTAGAATGTCTGATATAAACACAAAAATCACTGCAAGAACTTCTCCATCTCAGATGACAGCACATTCATCACTCTACCAAATAAAGCACAACAAAAGAAACCTTGGATCACCCATGACAATTAACTTTCTCTACTTCACCCTTCACATCAAAAAAACCTGCCACAATTCTTCAAACACAGATAAGAAGTTCACCAACTTCTTTCACCTCTTCATCCACAACTCTGTCAGATGCCATCAATAATATTACAGTAGACTCCTCCCCATGCCCACAGTCAGTTCTCAATCTGAAAGGCAGAAGGAACTGTTTAAATCTGAGTTTCATCATCTCTCTCATCTGCTCCAAATCTCCCATGGCCTTCACCACACTCACAAGAGAGGCCCAGTTTTGCAACCTAATATTCCTCTCACCCCTACCCCTGCTCTCTGTTCCCAGTAGATATACTAGAGCAGTGGTTCCTTCAGCATTCCCAATTCAATCTTCTGTCCAAGCGTTTGCACAGGCCACTTCCTGGGTCTAATACGCCTTTCCATGTGTCTTCCCACTGACTACCAGTAGTGGGATCTTCTCCATAAACACCTGGTCTGGATTCAGGACCTCCGGCTAGAAATGACACCCATGCAGGGCGCTTAGACTTCCCTGTAGACAGGGCAGCTGAAGAGTCCTACGATATCAAGGCCCCCTCAGAAAACCTCATGAGTCTACTTGAACACTGACACAGCTCCCCAGCGCGCTGGCCACACTGGCCACACCGTCAACGCGCACGACACCGCTGCCCCAGGCTCCGGCCGGTCCTCCAGCACTCCTCACTCTGCGGCCAGAGGAAGCCTGCTGAGCCGGCCCGGAGCACTGTCGTCTCCACACGGACCGCTTCGCGGCTCCCGCCCCTCGGGTGAGCAGCGGGGCTCCTCGAGCTGCCACTCAAGGCCAGACACGGAGGCCCTGCTGGCTCCGCACCACGGACCTGCGCCTGGAACCTCCCAACTCGTCCTCACGCCCCGCGTCTCGACCCGCGGCTCCCGGGCCGTGGGAACCTGCATCTCGTCGCACTGCCAGGCCGACGCTACATTCGGGGCGAAGCGTCCGGCACACACCACCGATTCCCGGGTCAGCGAGGGCCCGAGGGACGCTCTATTCACCTGCGCCGCGTCCATCAGCCCGGACGCCGCCACGGGACGGACCGGAGGTCAGCGACACGCGGCGAACACGNCGCCGCGCCTCAGCCTTCCTGGACAGATGGAGACCGGATCCCGGGTCCTCGCAGGGCGACGGCGAGCACCGTCACCCACCGCCGTGCGCCCGCCGCGAAGCTGGGAAGAGACGCGGCCCGCCACACGCCCGCCCGTCCCGTGTACCCCAACGCGCGCAGCAGTCGCGTCACAGAGCGACGCCGGAAGTCCCGCCTCCACGCCGCGGTGGCAGGAAACGCCCTCCCCCGCGGTTGTGGGCCCGACGCAGCCGCGTACGCTCCGCGCAGACTTCTGGGTAATGCAGTTCGACCCTGGGCACCCTTAGGTGCTCCAGGTCCACCGTCAAGAACACCGCTTAGGAGCAGGTAGGGGAGAAAGAGGGTGGAAACAGTATCTGGGAGACACGGGCTCCCTTTACTGGGGGGTACTCGGGTTTCCGTCGTCACATGGGACGATGCCAGGCCTCAGAAATCTCCAGCAGGTGATTCAATCTACAATCTTTCCTGCTTCTGAGGCCCGGGTAATGCAGCCTCAACTCTCAGCTTTTGGAGACTGGACTTAAATTGTCATAAACGAATACACCTCCCTCGTGGGGACTCTGGGTACCAACATTAAATGCCCTTCTACTTCTTTGATTCCTAAGTTGGGGTCCCAGGTTTCACAACATCTGCATTGCCAGACATAAAAATGAAACTCCTGGGACCCAATCTATATGTTTCCTTGGGGTTGGAGCCCAATCTCATATTTGAGAACTAGAGTTTTCGTTTAGCTCTAATTTTAACTCTACGTTTTAACTCTTCTCTCACGAAGATCCTAAGGCTTGCTTTGAACTTGCAACTTCCCTGCCTCACTCAGGCTAGTTAGCTGGGATTACAGGGTGTACCACCAGGCCTGGCCTATTTTCACCTTTTAACATATGTGTAATTTTACTAACATGGACAAATATTCAGTGCAGGGATAATGAATAGCTCTATTAATGACATCTACAGAATGCCTGCTATTGATTAATGCACGCGCACCAGACCCAGGTATTTTCTTTTACCACAGTCCAGTCACCACTGACCTCAGGGTTGTCTGATCGCCCCTCAGGATATGCCAGCCCCTTGGCATTCCTGGAACAAGTCCACTGGGATTTATGTATTCTTAGCTAGTCCCAACTCAGTATCCACTTCCTCTAGGAAGCCTCTCAAACCAGCCCCTCAGCTAGACCAACACAGTACTGAGCCCCTGATCTCCCCATAAGTTTTTCAAAAGCACCAAGATGGCTCACACACCTATACCTTTGCACATTTTGATGCCTCTGGTGCCAATCACATTTCTTTATAGCAACACGAAACAATCTCAGGAAACTAAACAATGAAATCCCTTCTCCATGTGTGTTTTGCAAGATTTATCATAAATTCAATTTGAATAGGTGTTTTGCAGTGTTTATTTTAGCCAAAATAAAACCCTGGGAAAATGCTGACTTGGAGAAGGTCTCAAGAAATTTAAAAACAAAAGGAAATTTTTTAAAAAGAAAAACACATCAGAAGAAATGATTAGGAGTCACCTGTGAAGATGGCACAGCTACATGATCACCATCATGCTTTAGAGAAAATAATAAATGAACAAATATATCAAAATAAAGAAATATGAGTCATATAGACATTTTAAATGACATGAAAAACGCTTAGTTTTTAAAATTTCATTTCTTGGGTTTAGTTTTTAAAATCAAACCTTTAAGCGTTCTTAAGTGAAATGACATCAGCAAGATGACTTCAGATATTCCCACCACCCGCGAGCACACTGAATAAACACGATAAATTCCCTCTAGGAGAAATCTAGGACCCGAGTCTCTCCACTGTATCTGTAGCTCTCAAACTGCTGACAGGCGCAGGGCGCCGCCTGTGGGGGTCAAAGCGAAGGAGGTGTAGAATCTCTAAGTAAAGCCCTTGAGAAGGATGATCACGGGCCTCAAGTCTCACTCAGGAGCCGCTGAGCGAGATGGAGTCTTCCAAACGACACCGAGGCGGGCTCCCTCACTCCATCCCGGCTGTTTTCTTGCTCTGTTCCAGGAAAGCTGTCCCTGTCACACATTCCAGTCTACAAGGCTGATGTTGAAGAAACGGCAGAGTCTCCTTCTGCGGAGCCGGAAGCCCGTCCCTTCGGGAAATGATCCTTTCCGGTGTCTCCCTGGGCTGTGCGCTGGCGGAAGCACAAGGGAACGGGCTTGGGGGCACCCTAGTGCCCGCGTTCAGGCGCCCACACGCTGCGTCTGTTGAGTTCTCCAGGGCAACGGCCAAGCGGCACTGCCGGGACAGCCCTTAAGAGGAAATTACGTTCCAGAGGTCCGATAGAGGTCGAGTTTTGCTTCCTAAAAGAACTGTTGAAATTGCCGTGGCTATCGAGGGGCACAGAAGACCCCTTCCCTGGCCGTCCTGCCTGTTTCGCCCTGGGCAAGCTGCTTCACAATTCAGAGAAGTGAGGACCGAGAGTTATCGTGAAAACAGAAACAACTTTACCTTGGGAATAGCACTGGTACACGTTACTTTAATTTGGTTTTACAAAGTTGTGGTTCCAGAAGGTGACGAGGACCTTTAGTACCAGTTACTTGGGATGCTGAGGTGGGAGAATCGCTAGAGTCCAAGAGTTGGAGGACAGCCTGGACTATTTAGCGAGACTCCCATCTCAAAATACATGAATCAAAAAAAGAAAGAAATTGTAGTACGCAAGACTTGGGAAGTGGTCAAAAACGCAGGCTTTCTGAACCCACTACTAACTCAAAAACTCTGGGTATGGGGCCGTGAGTTCCAGCTCCTACTCTATCCTCTTCACTAGTCCACTGCAAGCAGTTGTCCTGTCTTTGGTCCGGAAGAGCTGAACAAGTAAACCCAGTCTTATCAGTCGTTACTTAAATTCACCATTTTTTCCTGTAATAGCCAGAATGAAGTCAAACTGTTTGCCAGTGCCTCCACGATTTTCTCCTGGCCTCTCATCTTCTGCATTCTCTGCCTCCTCCATTTTCCAACCAGATCCCTTTGTTTCTCTGAAATTTCCTCCCAGGGGAATTTTACCAGAGACTCTTCTAGTATCTTCGGTTTTCAGCTTCCTTTTTTGTCCTCTGTTCTCAAATGTAGCAACTGGATGCTTTTGTGAAACATGGTCTTCCAGCTCACTTTAACCCACAAAATACAATTAATTTTCACTGCTCTAGTGCTGATTAGTTTCCACCACCCTGAAGTCCAGGACTCACCTGAAATTCTGTCTTCCTAGAAGGCCAGTTCCTTGGAATTTCCCTTCTTTCAATGATACTATCAATAAATCTGTAATATGCCCAAACTGGTTTCCACAGCCTTTCTTTAATTTGCCAAAGGTGGTTACCTAGAGAACCCTAAGGATTATTAGCTTTCCTCATTAGGCCATCACCATGGGAATTTGTTGACCTGTACTGTGATGTTTTAGGCCAACAATCAGTGATAACTGAAAAGAGAATAATAATGATAACAGGAATGCATTTGATAGTAAGTACAAAAATCTCCGTACAGTGGGGATAGGTTCCAAGAACTCCAGTAGATGTGTCACTAATTTTTACACCAAACTGGGTTCTTTTTCCTGCTTGAAACTGTAGAACCAATAATAAGATGGAGCACTGATTGATGAGTGAAGGACGTTTATTCTTGGCCAATAGGAGAAGCAAGGGAGAAAGGCTCACACTTCAGTTTCTACCTATTGCAGAGCAGAAAGAATAAGAAATAGGTAGAAGGGGAAAATAAATGAAGGCCAAGGAAGCGAAACATTTAAGTTCTGCTTATATTTCCAGGCCTGTCATTCCCTAAGCTAGTCTCTTTCCCAGGTCTGTTACTACCAACTTTATGGAAAATCTAAAATCTACCTATGTACTGTACTAACTCCCAAATGAATAGATTGAGAGATATTGAAAAACCTATAATTTAGAGTGTAAGGATTTCCAGTGTGGGGATTCTGGCTATGGAAATGTACAAGGCACTACTTTATATTCAGAGATACAAAAAATTGTGCCCTGTATGTGTAATGAGAATTGTAATGCAAAATAAAATATTTTTAAAAATGTACAAGGCAGCATTCCTCTGGTGAGCAAACTCCCAGAGGGTAACAAGGTGCTCTGTTTTCCACAGTTGGAATATTCTACAGTTTCTCCATGGAACTAATAAGATGACTAATTCATGCTCAATGCTTAGCTGCTATGGTAATGTCCTTCATGAGGAAGCTTTGTGCTAGAATCTTATCAGCCTCGACCTTAATCTCAAATACTCAGCTTCTGGGAATAAAAAAAAAAAAAAAAAAAAAAAAAAAAAAAAAAAAAA
>NW_026000207.1:859077-905188 GCF_001458135.2 Marmota marmota marmota
GGGGAAAAAAAAAAAAAAAAAAAAAAAAAAAAAAAACCGCTATTAAAGGCCACATCAGCCTAAGGATAATCTTGAAATAATTAGATGGATATCATTCCCGCATACACACGCCCTCACCAAGTTACCTTTAAAAGAGGCAGGAACTACAAAAATCCATCTTTCACTTGAGATAGCCATGAATGTGAATCTACTTTCCTAAATAAACCTCTATGCCTCCCAGTGGTGAATGCTAAAATTATTATCACCTAAGCCAAGGGTCCCACTGGTACTTAGTTAAGTTACCCCTTCTCTCCTGGAACTCCTTAGACCCTTCTTCTGAGGCACCTCTTCTCCTGTGGCATGAGGAGGGGGCAGAGAGTAAACTGGGCATGATGGTACACACCTGTAATTCCATCTTCTCAGGAGAATGAAGGAGGATGGTCCCAAGTTAAGGCCAACTTGGATAATTTAGTAAAACCCTATCTCAATTTTTTTTTTTTAAAGGGGGTAGTTGGGACAGTAGCTCTGTGGTAGAGTACTCCTGAGTTCAGTCTCCATGAAAAAGAAAGGAGGAGAAGAGGTGGAAGGAAGGGAGGGAGAGGGGAAGGGAAAAGGAAATAAATTTGGGGGCTGGAATTGACCACTCAGCCTTAACAAACTCTCTCATTACTGGAAATTAGAAATATTACTAAATTACCCATAAAATTTACATTAAAATTACTCTTCACACACTGACCAATAAATAAAAAACTACTATTGTTCTCATTAGCATTAACACATTTCCACATATATTCTGAGGAATTCTGTCAGGGATACATCTTGGCAAGTATTATTGGCAAATATTATATAAAATTACTCCCTGATTTGGAAACTAGCCACATAGATACTGAATAAAGTTTTACATAAAGGCACAAGTGTACTAGTTGTTTTTTGTGTTATTGTTTGTTGTTTTTTCCAGTACTGAGGATTGAACCCAGGGGTGTGCTATCACTGAGCCAAATATATATATATGATTTGTTTTAAAATTATGATGAGATTCAATTTGAAGGGTTGCATATGACAAACACTAAATAATGTCATCTGCATCATTTTCATGAAGTACCATTAAGGAAGTCTAAAGGAGGGGCTGGGGATGTGGCTCAAGCGGTAGCGCACTCCCCTGGCATGTGTGTGGCCTGGGTTCGATCCTCAGCACCACATACAAACAAAGATGTTGTGTCTGCCGAAAACTAAAATGTAAATAAAATATTAAAAAAAAAAGAAGTGTAAAGGAATACCATTTCATTTACCTATTGTTAAAAAAAAAAAACAACTCTGATAATTAGAAATGTGTACATTCATTTAAAAATATCTGAATACAGTACTTTTTCCTGGAAATACAAAAAAGCATCTCTATAGCACTATTCATGTAAATTTCAAAGCAGACAAAACACCATAGCTACTATTAGTTGTACACATTTAAGTTAACAAACTATGAAGAAAAGCAACAAAATCAGTGAACTCTGGAGGACACTTTCCTCTCCAGTGTTGGGTGGAATTTCCAATCCAATGAGCTCATGCAGGGCATGCTAAGCTTTTTCCATTTTTTAATGAAAAGGTGTGAGTCCACAAGTAAAATTATTTTTCTTTTTATACATGTATCAATGAAATTAATAGACACATATTCAGTACACAGATCGAAGGCTCCCTACATGTTTCCCATGTAATCTCAGGCAGAGCAAAAGATAGAACATTCCCAGTAGCTTTCCAGACACAAACTTGCTTTCCCTCAGTTCATACCGCATACATGACCAACATTCTGTCCTTTATCCCAATGCATGAGGTCCGCCTAGTAATGACCTTATTGAAAATTTCACCTATATGTTTTGTGTATGATACATCACAATATTTTTTTTGGAACTATACCGGTTTTCTAAGGAACACACTTCTATGCTTGCCATGATCCCAGGCTCTGGAGGTATCTATGCCCCACTCTGGATTTTTTTGGTAACGATCACTATCATCACTCCAGACGTCAACAGAACCCCTAGACTCACAAGGCCTCCAACCCAGCCCTACTATCACTGGCAAATGCCAAAGACAACATGTAGGAGGATTTTTCAGAGAACATGATGACTGTTTCCAGAAAACAAAAGTGCCATTTTGTTATACAAAGCAGATAGCATTCCCAAACCATAGAGAGAAGTTGGGGCCTGTGCAGGCCTCAATTCTTATCTTATTATTTTTTTTAAACCATTTTATTCAACACATATAGATCTAGGTAGTAAAGAAAAGAGGAAAAGAAAATGAAGGGATATAGGATATAGATCAAGAAATTGGTTCTCTATTTGTTACGAACATATTTTAACATATTTTATTAAGAAAATCCTGAGGAATCTATTGAAACGTACAGCTAGACCTAATAGGTGAGATCAGCAAAGTCATAACTTACAGGGTCAATATGTAAGAATTATATTTTCCTCTAAAGGCAAAGATCATGTGCAACATCAAATTAAAACCTCAATTTCGAGTCTGGTGTGGTCAGCACCTACCAGGATTGTAGGTTGAGGAAGGACTACAGGAGCTCAGGAGTTCGAGGCCAGTCTGGACAACAAAGAAAGAGCAAAACAAAAACAGCTGGGCATGGTGGCACATACCTATAATCCCTGTGACCCAGAAAGCTGAGGCAAGAGGATCTTCCAAGACCAGCTTCAGCAAATTAGTGAGACTTTGTCTCAAAATGACTGAGGATATAGCTTAGTGGCAAAATGCCCTTGGATTTAATCCCCAGCACACCCCATAACTACTAACTAACTAAATAAAACCCTAAATATCACAAAAACATGGTTCCATAGGATATATCTACAAAAAGTCTATAAAAAAATATGTCCACAATTACAAAACATGAGATAAATGAAGGAGATCTAAACAAGAGACATCATATTTATGGACTGGAAGACCCAACATAGTAAAACAAGATAGTTTGGTGAGCAGAAGTTTTGGGCTCTGCCAATAACATGGACAATTAGATCAATAAAATAGAGAATGCAGAAAGAGACCAACATGAAGAAACCTAATGATATTTGACTAAGCCATAAAAGCAATTAAATATAGGTAGGCCAGTCTTTAGGGAAAAAAAAAAAATGGTGCTGGAACTGAACATTCATAGGCAACAGCAAGAGAAAAAAACCTAAAACCTCATGCAGTAAAACAAAATTAACAGTATGGTTCAGAGATTCAAACAAAAAAGGTAAAATTTTAAGATAAAATATGAGAGCCAGGTGCTGGAGCACATGCCTATAATCCCAGCCACTCTGGAAGCTAAGGCAGGAGGGTAGCAAGTTTAAAGCCAACTTCAGCAACTTAAGGAGGCCCTAAGAAACAAGTGAGACCCTGTCTCACAAAATAAAAAGGGGGCTCAGTGGGAAAGTGATCCTGGAAGGAAAGAAGAAAGGGAGGGAGAGAGAAGCGGGGAGAGAGGAAGGAAAGAAGTGAGAAGGGAAAGGAAGGGAAAAGGAAGAATAAATATGCAGGACCTACAAGAAAGAAAGGACGAAGGAAAAATTCACAGAACCGACAATTTGGTGAAGAGTTCTAAGACACTACATGAAAGGAACAAAGAACTGCCAAAACAATGACGACACAGATTAACACAACCCAAAATGACGCTCCCTACAGTGCCAGTGTGAATTACCCATGGTCACCTCAACAGCTCAGTGGAGAGTTCCAAGTAAACATGTGATTATTCCTATCCTTCTGTACAACATCCTTTTTAATGCTGAGTAATACTACTTCATGTAGCTCAAAACCTACGCTCCAAAAGAGGGTCCATAGTAGGACTAGTAGTCAACAGGGACCAAGTCCCTGGTGATGAAGGTGACTCTCATGAAACTGCAGGCTCACCTGTTGACATTACAGACCCTCCATGGTGGATCTTCACACAATCTTTTATAACATTAAAAATAAGATTCCTTTTGTGTTTTGTTTCTTAAAGTGTTTATCCTGCTCCTTTAACCTAATTTAGCCTTGCATTTTATTTTGTTTTGGCTTTAATTTGACCTCTAGAAAACTGCTTGGGGGGACATGCAGAAGCCTGAGGAAGGATAAGAAGAGAGAAAGCTGAATCTGAGGGAAGAACTGGGCCCCAGCTGAGTTAAGTGTGTCAGGAACACTATCATCCCCATCCCACAGCAAAATAAAGACTATGTACAGACTGGGATCAGGAAAGTATGAGGTGGGTGGGTTAAGGCATAAGAAATAGTTGTTTAAAAAGAATCAGCTTTAAATGTGCAGTGAAGAGGGCTGGGGATATAGCTCAGTTGGTACAGTGCTTGCCTTGCATGCACAAGGCTCTGGGTTCAATCCCCAGCAACACACACACACACACACACACACACACAGAAGTGCAGTGAAGATGTGCAGTTGTGTGTGCAGCCTCATCTCCATGAACAGAAGCACTTCACAACACAAGCCTCTAGTCTCCCAACAGACTGTGCTCCTGCTCCTCAGACAGAGGTGTTGCCTCTGTCCCCTAATGTTTCAGGGGACAAAGGTGGCTTTCCAGGTCTTCCCACCCTCCCAGTCTAACTGTTCTGACACTGGACACGATGAGTGTGCACACTGGAAACAGGGCTCTTTCATTTCTGAAACAACACTTTCCTTTTCCCAAGTACAATCATGAAGAGATGGCAAAGTGCTTATCAAAGAGGCCTGAACAAAGATGTGCCTGCATTTCCTCCTCTTCTCTCCATCACCTCCCGGTGGTGCTGCTGTCTCTGAGGACTGAACCCAGGACTTTGCACATGAAGCACTAAGCTACACACCAAGCCTTATCCTCCTCCTTTAAAAAAATATACCTGAAATAACATTTTAATTTAAACTAAGAAGAAAGATGTGGATGAAGGTTTTTCTAAGAGCATAGTAATCACTGGGTCTCCCTCATGGAGGAACTCTCAGGCGTAGAAGTCTAGGCTGCGTCCATTTCAAACCTGACTCTTCAGATGACAAGTGATTTGTGACATCTTTTTTCAGAGATGTCACTAAAGGAGTTTCTCTTGGCAAGAATGGCCAGAGGCTGAGGTGGAAGTTGCCTTTGACCACTGGTTTTACTCAGTGGTTACATTAAAAAAAAATTTTCCTTAACATGAGTCCTGAGATGTTGACAGAAGCTTTCCAACTTGTAAAAAGGGGCCCTCCTCTGCTGCGCTGAGTGAGGGATGAGCTGCGGCTGAAGGTCTTTCCACACTCACTGCACTTATAGGGCTTCTCTCCAATGTGGATGATGGCATGCCGGATGAGGTTTGCACTCGGCAAAAAGACTTCCCACATTCCATACACTTATAGGGCTTCTCCCCACTGTGAATCTGCTGGTGCCTTGTGAGGTGGGACTGTCGGCTGAAGGCCTTCCCACACCATGCACTCATAGGGCTTCTCTCCAGTGTGGACACTGAAGTGACGAATGAGGTCTCCTTTGTCACTAAAAGCTTTCCCACATTCTTTGCATCCATAGGGTTTTTCTCCAGTGTGGGTCCTTTTATGTAAGATGAAAGTGGAGCAGTGGCTGAAGGCCTTCCCACACTCACTGCACACGTAAGGCTTCTCCCCAGTGTGGATGCGCTGGTGCTGAATGAGGTCAGCGCTCTCACAGAGGCCTTCCCACACTCACTACACTCAAAAGGTCTCACTCCAGTGTGGGCCTGCTGGTGCCACTTGAGGTATGACCATCGGCTGAAGGCCTTCCCACACTCCGTGCACTCACAGGGCTTCTCCCCAGTGTGGATGATGTAGCGTCGAATGAAACCAGGCCTATCGCGAGAGGCTTTGACACATTCTTTGCACACAAAAGGTTTCTCTCCAGTGTGGCTCCTGTTATGCAAGACAAAAGTGGGGCGGTGGGGGGCTGGGGAAGTGGCTCAAGCGGTAGCACGCTTGCCTGGCATGCGCACAGTGCCGGGTTCGATCCTCAGCACCACATACAAATAAAGATGTTGTGTCCACCAAAAACTAAAAAATAAATATTAAAAAAATTCTCTTTCTTAAAAAAAAAAAAAGTGGAGTGGTGGGTGAAGGCCTTTCCACTTCCACATTCGCTGCACTTGTAAGGCTTCTCCCCACTGTGGTCCGCTGGTGCCTTATAAGGTGAGATCTGCGGTTGAAGGCAGATCTCCAAGCACTTGTAAGGCCTCCCTCTGGTGTGGATCATCGGGTGCTGGAAGAGATGTGTGCTCTTGCTGAAGGTCTTCCCACATTCCGTGCACTCATAGGGCTTCACTCCAGAGTGGATCCACTCGTGCCGAATGAGGAGACAATTCTTATTAAACACTTTCCCACAGTCCTTGCATTTGTAGGAATTTTCCCCTGCATCCATCAAGGGACCTGCATGTGGTCCACTGTGTCACAGACACACAGAAGATCATCTGGAGAGATGTGCATAATCCTTGAATATACAGAATCAGCCATTCTCATGCCACAGTGTCCAGGCCCATGTGCTCAGGAAGCTTCTCAATCCCTGGTCTCGAGGGTCCTTTCTGCATTTCAGAAATCCCATCCAGACCCCTATACTGCCCCAACTGGGAGTCCTCTGACGTCCTCAGTGTCAGTTGTTGCTGATGTGAGGCTTCTTCAGGCCAGGCCAGAAAAGCAGGGGTGAGCTCTGTGGTTTTACGATTTGTGTTGCTACCTGAAGGAAATACAATGATCAAAAGGGCTCATTAGAGATGACAACATCAAGGAAATCAACAATTCAGTAAGAACAAGGAGATGGAAACATGGCTCCATGCCTGGTATTGTTTGAGACCCCTGGGATTCACATTTGCAAAATCTCTGTGTTCCTTGGACTCTTGAAACTTTTTCACTTTCCACAGAACACCACACAATTTTGCTATTAAATGCGGAAATCTCACCTGTAACTTTGTTATATTATTAGTTAGAAATGCCTTGACAATGCAGAAAATCAATACTCTATCAACCAACATCTTCATTTCTAACGCATTCATTTACAAAGAAATAATATCCAACACAACCCAGCATAGAAGTCTTGAGATTTAACAACAACAACAACAACAAAAAAAAAAATCCAGAAGTGGCTGGGACAGGGGACCCCTGATCTGCATTAAGATGGGCGGGGGGCACAGTGGCTGTGGCTCAGTGGCAGAGGGCTTGCCTAGCAACCGTGCAGCTGGGTTCCATCCCTAGCACCACAAATAATCAAACAAAGATGGGTGTGGGGAAGGGGCAATGGTGACACAGCCAAAGGGGCCTGGGCAAGAGGCCATGACTCAATGGTGAAGCCAATCACCACAGCCCTAGTGCCTTCAGCAGCCCAGATCTGGGGCAGAGAGGCCAAATGTCACCTGAGGTTCCACCAAATGGGAAGAATGAAAAGACAGAGCAGGGAACCCTCTGAGTGTGACTGACACTTGGAGGGTGAAAGGGTTGAGGCAGGAAAAGATGGAGCACAGAGGATTTCAATGGGCCTCATTTCCTCAAGTTCAGAAGGAAACATCATATATTACCACTATACACAATTCAGGAGGCAGGAGGATCATAAGTTCAAGGCTAGCCTGGGCAACTTAGCAAGACCCTGTCTCAGAAAATAAAATCGCTGGAGGTATGGCTTACCTCAGTGGTGAAATACCCCTGAGTCAGTCCATATTACCAAACTACATATGTGTATGCATGCATGTATGTTTAGAAAATCAATATTCATTAGCACTAGCAGAGCACGAGCAATGCTAACAGCTTCTCTTATTGAACCACTCACTGAAGTCAGGCACACTGTGTAGTCGTTCCACACGGTTGATCACATCCTCAACACAATGACGTACAAACCATCATTACCACCACTGCTTAGGTGAGCAGCGTATTGAGATGTTCACCACATGGTACACTCACTCTTCTCTTCTGACACAGTTCCATGCACCCAAGTGTGTCCAGCTATCTTGTCAGTAGAACATGAGGATGTCATGTACACAAAAGAGGGTGCGACATCTTACCTTCCTGGTTGCCCCTTGCCAACTATAGCATGCCAGGGACACACTGACTCCTTGTGCTACACACAGAAGACACCTGGGTCCATGAAAAACTGTGGTACAGAGTTCCCCTTAACCCAGATGGTCCCAGTGGTGAAAAAATAGTTTTTATATTCCAAACCAGGGAGATCTGAGTACATTTGTTAGTGCAATTAGATCTACCTCAGCTGAAATCACAAAGGCACAATGAGGGCTTACAATTTCCCCAATTCATGAGGCTGTCTGTGTGAAAGCTACTTGTTGAGGCTGAGCAGTCAGAGCAAAGTGCCTGACTTAAAGACTGTGCCTGCTGAGTCCCCAGGAGCTGTGGGGCATAAGCGGCTGAAGATAGAGGGCAGAAGAAACCACAGGTTAAAAGGCCCAAGTCCCCAGAGAGGCCTCAAGGAAAAAAAAGAGGCTCCCTCAAAGTTCAAAGGCAATATCACCTCCAACTCTTCAAGCTGTCACAAACCCACCCTTGCAGCTGTTGGCACCCACCTGGACAGGAGCCCTGGGAAAGGTCCCTCTTCTCCTCTGTAACTCCTGGCTGTGCTCCAACTAGCAGATCAGCTCTGATTTAAACAGGGGACAGTCTGTGCATGAGAACTAAGGACACAGGGACCTAGTGGGAGAAGAAAATCCTCGGTCTAGCCTGTAGCTTCAGGACAGGGATGAAAACCTGAAATGAAGTTGCTCCCATCCAAGTGAGCAAGACGCTGAACTGCTTCCTGGAAACAAAAGGCAAAGCATCACTCTGGGTCCCAACACCGCAGACAAGAGAAACAGCTGCAGAGAGACCCAACTCCAGTCTCCACCTACAAAGCTCAGCATGGTCAGATGATTTCCTGGAGGTTATTTTCTGACCACTCAAAGTCACATGTATTTGACCTGTGTGAACTGCTAAGACCTAGGAATGTCTTGTTGCCCCTCAGACCAGCTGGAAATCTCTGTGGGAAGCCTGGGCATCAGACTAAACATTCTGGGTAACTGTGGTCCCCAAAGAGGTAGAAGCATCCTGATATCCCTCTGGCACACAGCATTCCCTCATGCTTCGAGGTCTGGGGTGGGCAGCTGACCTACACCAGTGACTGAAGAAAGAGGAAGCTGGTATTCCAAAAAGGGCTAAATGAGGTGGGGGTCTTCCATTCCTCTTACCTGTGGCACTCTGGGACTTCTGTGAGGGCATGTGCCTAAAGACATAGACCAAGTAGAGGAAGCAAAAGAACAAAAAACAAGCAAAATCCAACCCAATAAACCCCAGATAACTGGGTCAGCCACAGTAACCCAGGAGTCTTATGAGGTAGGATAACACATTCCTTACAAGACTGAGGTACTCTGTCACTTGCAGCCAAATACTTATTCACAAATTGGCTGGGGTTAAAGACACAGTACTCTGGAGGCACAGAGACCCACAGAAGGTTCACCTGAAAGATCCCAAACTATAGCTCAGAACTCATCAGTCATCACTAAGCAAGTGGTCACTTGTGCCTGCCACATGCCCAACACTGGACTCAGTGATCAGGCAGACCTTCCTTCAGCTCTGCAGTTGCAGTCCCCATCACGTCCTCCAGTCCTTCCATCAAAATGCCACTGCACCTATACCTTGCCACTTCTAGCTAACTATTAAACTTAAGAGTCTGAGACAGATGTCACTTCCTGAGAAGATTTCACTGGTGTGGCTCTCGAGTTCATGTCACTCCATGACATAATCTGCCACTCTGTCATGGAGTTTTCACTCCTAATACTAAGTAAAAACCTGATATTTACATGGTGGAGTCAAATATACTCCTTAAGGACTATGCCTAGCAATTTAAATCCACAACATTTTGTGAATTCTAAATTAAAATATATGCAGTAGGAAAAAAAAAACCACTTAAAGTATTACTACATCTCTTCATTCACAAAGAAGGTATGTGTCCTTATTGATCTAGTCTTTTTTATGTAGTAAGCAAAATGTTACTTTGCTTTTCCTATTGGCCTTGCATAAAATATTTTGTCCTGAGAATTTCTCACAGCACGCACCTAAAGTACACACTGTGATTAGCACTGTTGCACAGATAAAGATACCAAGGCTTGGGAAGATACTGTCAGAATTAGGGAAATGGTGACTGGCTGGGCCAAGATGGAAACCTAAGTTGCCTCAAGCATCTGGCCAATTTGATGACAAAATTATGCAATCTCATTCCTGAGAGTAAAGAGGATCACCACAAGAATGATATGTTGATGGTATCAGCAACAGGGGGTCAAAACTGATAACCTGCACAAGGCTGGTCTCACCAGGCACTTACTGTGAGTCATGTACATGCATGAGAGCCTTGTGCAGTGCTACACTGACCCATTCTACCCATGAGATAACTGAGGCACAGAGGGGTCTAGTAACTTTCTCAGAAATACACAGCTCAAGAGCAGTACAAGTGGGCCTAGACTCTGGGGTCTGGCCCCTGACCCTGGTTTCCCAGTGCTACACTAATGAGCCAGCAAGCACATCTGTGTGGAGTTAACAGCCTTAGACCAACTGAGCTGTGGAGATGAGAAGCAGCCATCATTAGGAAGATTAATTCTTCAGGGAACAGAGGCCAGAGTAAAGCGCAGTGACTCCAGCCTTCAATATTTCACGAACCACTAAAAAGTAAAAAATTGGGAGGGAATCCCACATGGTCATTTCGGTACATATAGATATCTGCACAAATATCAGCTACTATTATCAATATCACACAACAGAAATAACTTTTGGGGGTGGGGGGCTGGGGATTGAACTCAGGGGCACTTGGCCACTGAGCCACATCCCCAGTCCTATTTTGTATTTTATTTGTAGATAGGGTCTCACTGAGTTGCTTAGCACCTCACTTTTGCTGAAGCTGGTTTTGAACTTGTGATCCTCAGGCCTCAGAAATTATAGGCATGTGCCACCATGCCCAGCTCAGAAATAACTTTTACTACCAAACGCAAACAATGGCATCTTGCAGTGAAAGTTTCTCTCTTAAAGTAAATGAATTAAACTGAAGGAGGGACTCACTGTAATGGCCTTATTTACATACTTGCTAGAAGTCACAGCACAGTCATGCTTCCTCCCAGGTGCTGTCCCAGTTCCCCATGGGACCTGGCTGAAAATGCTGCCTCTGGGTTTTGCAAAACACGCAAATTTCCTTCCATCACATCCCTCTCCTTTGACTATTACCGAACCAAACTGTTTCTCTTCCCAACTCTTGCTGAGACACAGGAGATCAAGAAGAGATAAACACAAACCAGGCACGGTGGCACACTCCTGTAATCCCAGCAGCTCGCGAAGCTGAGACAGGAGGATGGCAAATTCAAAGCCAGTCTCAGCAATGGTGAGATGCTAAGCAACTCAGTCTTTGTCTGTAAATAAAATACAAAATAGGTGGGGATGTGGCTCAGTGGCTGAATGCCCTTGGGATCAATCCCTGCTATCCCCTCCCTCAAAAAAAAAAAAAAAAAAAAGAGGTGAGCACACACAACATACACAAAGCCCCAAATTGTGGAGAACAGGAAAGGCAGCTCCTGAGGCCTTCTTGACCAGGCAGCCCTTGAGCCAGAGGGAGGAAGGGAGGCTTCTGGTGGCCCATATGACAAAAAGGAGAGACCTTACCCAGAGAAACCAGAAGCCCACAGGTCTCCAGCACCACCTCCCAGTATAAGGTCCTCTGGGTCAGATCTAGCTGCCTCCATTCCTCCTGGGTGAAGGTCACAGACACCTGGAATGTCAAAGACGGGCAGTAGTATTTGCTGTGGGCCTGCTGGATAATATTAGTACCTGTCACTTGAGCACTATAAAAAATGTGCAGACCCAAAGTCCCAATCACCAAATGCCTCCAGAAGTCCCAGCTCTATACTGGGCTCAAGGAGGTGACACTGCCTTGGACATATTACAGCAGCAAAGGAAAGCAAAGTCTCTTAGCAGAAAGACACTGGGACTCAAAACAGGGGTAGGACAATGCTGAATGGACTATGAGGCACAGAAGGGTAGTGCTCGGGGATATCAAAGGAATGGAGAAAATAACAACAGTAAAAACAGTGTCAGAAGCAAGAGCAACAGCACCTGAGTCTTACTGGTCCCCACTGTGCACCTGGCTTGTATTGGAGACTTTTTTTTTTTTTTTTTTAAAGAGAGAGTGAGAGAGATAGAGGTAGAGAGAGAGATAATTTTTTAATATTTATTTTTTAGTATTTGGCGGACACAACATCTTTGTTTGTATGTGGTGCTGAGGATCGAACCCGGGCCGCACGCATGCCAGGCGAGCGCGCTACCGCTTGAGCCACATCCCAGCCCCTGTATTGGAGACTTTATATGTTAAAGTATCTGAAGTCCCCAGCTCAGGAGCCAGATTTCTAGGGTTAAAAACAAGCTCTGGAAATCAACACTTGCTTCCTCTTATGTGTGACTGTGGAGCCCTTATTTAATCTGTCTGAGCATCTACTCCCAGATAAATGCAACAGTATTTTCTATATCACTATGAACAGTCATAAGAATTAACAGTATTTTTAAAGAAACACAGATAACAGGCCACAGCCCCTGAGGTCAACACCATCATCATTTCCATTTCAACCTCAGAGACCTGAAGTCCAGGAAGCTCTATGAGCTCACCCCAAGTTCACCTGCAGGGGCAGAATCTGGACGCAGGTTCCTCTAGTCTACAGTCTAATTATGCAACCATCACACTCTTCTGTTTGTAGTTAATCCTCAGTTGATAAAGATATAGAGAACTCCAGATAAATTTTTACTGTTACACTCATCTCAGGCACTTCTGAAAATAGTTCCACAGACATGGGTGGGCAGAAGAGTGCAGAAGGGAAATCACCATCACCCACCTCAAAGATGAATCATCTGAGTTTGTGGCCCTTGCCTGGGAAGTAGCAGGGCCTAAACAAGTTCCCTTGGCTTTCTTTGTTCCTCCCGGGCTTCAAAGATGCCCAGGGAGAATGGATAATGAGTCACTGCTTCTTTTTCCTACCTGAATTTTGCCAGCACTCATTGTTGAGGCCAGGACACTTCAGGAACGGGGTACAATGGTCAAAGAGGACACAGCAGGTGGTGGTTGAGAACATGGGCCCTTGACTGGACATGTTTTTTCTGGATATGCAGGATGGAACAGCCATCAAAAAGTCTCACCATCTCTCCTAGGATGTGTCATCAGTTGGGGGTAAGGAACCACACAGGTCCTCTGAGGAGTCCTTTTAACCAATACAGCTTTCTTGTGTCCACACACAGTTCCACCTGCCTGAAATGCCACGTCACCACGTGCCCAATGTTACATTTGGGAAGAAAGCATGCTCCCCTGGCAAAGTTTATTTTAGGTGTCTACCCCAGCCTCCCTGTCCCTCTGGGTAGAGAACACAGGCACTGTTAATAGCTATTAGTTTACAATATATAAAAACTATCATTCTCTGGGGCAGGTAACTCATCCTCTGTAAACCTCAAGTTCCTCTTATGTAAAACAGTAATGACGAAAGATCCTAACTTTAAGATGATGGCAATTAAATGAAGTTATACCTAATTCCTATCAGTGCACAGCAAAGAATCGATTCAGGACTGATATTACGGCTCTTCTGCAATTACTTCTTTCCTCTTTGCTCCCACAACATTCTGGACAAACTAACCCAGCAAGCGCCTTTAATTTTACCAAAATCCCTGCACAAAAATTCCAGACACCGAGTAGACACGGAAGGGCCACTTTAGCCTGAACTGCTAGGAAAAGGCCTCTCCCAACAAGGTAAGCCTGAGCAGAAACCAGAGAACATTAGAAGCCCTGCAAAGACGTAGAGGCAGTGTCCCAGGCAAAACAAAGGCAAGGGCAAGGGCGACGAGGCGGAAGGGAACTCAGCACCGTCTGTCAGGTTTGTGAGTCAAGAGTACCGGCTGGAGACCTCAGGAGGAAGCCTCATTCACCCTTTAAGCATCGTCAGAGGCCCGCGGGGCCGGAGGGCCGGAGGAACCACTAGCAGAGGAGCGGCAAGGCCGAACCCTGGCCGCTCACCTTCGCGGGGTCCAGCAGCGCCGCCGCCACGTCTCCCGGCTCCCAGCGGGCGGGCGGCCCTGGACACCCGGCGGGGTGCAGGATGCCGGACCCAAAAAGGCCGAGCCGAAACACTGCACCCGGGCTGCAGTCCCGGCGACGGGCCCGGGCTGCCGGCGCCGGGAGGTGACGTAGCGCCGCCGCCGGAAGCGGCCTGCCGCGGGCCCTCATGGGCCAGAGCGCGCCGCAGTGCTTCCTGGGTAGCGCGGCCTGGCCTCAAGGCTGCCCCCCAAGTGCGAATCCGCCTCAGGCGCTGTTCTTTTTTGTGGTGGTGGTTGCTTTTCTTTTCTTTTTTTTTTTTAACCGGGGGCCCAGACCGTCGGTTATCCGCCCAGCCAGGCCGAGTCTCGGGAAGGTGGCCAGATGAGGGGTGGGCGGCGTCCTGACGACGTCCGAGGCCGAAGTCGGAGCAGGAGAGTGAAGGCAAAGCAGGTGATCGCTGCCTGGGTCGTCGCGGGGACCGACCGACCGGCCGGAGACGGGCGAGTGATTGTGCGGGGGAAACGGCTGGGCCTCCTGTGGACGGCGAGACCACCTGGAGGGGAGCGTTGGGCAGGCCCCGGACGGCGCCCTCGGAAAGGCCGGAAGTGCGTCCGGAGGACGTCTGTGTAGGAGACCCCGGAGGAGTTGGTCGACCCTTTCCCGCAGTGTCGAAGTGACGGGCCACGGGGAGGCTCCCTTTCTGAAAGCCCACTTAGAACCTCGGGTGTCTGGTCACTACTTGAACAGTTCCCCTCGGCACTGACCCTCTTCCGTCCATAGTTCTTAATCTTGTCTTGTTTGATCCCCAACACCCTGTTGGAAATCCCGCCGAAAAAGCTCGTTTGCTTTACTAAACTTAAACTTACCAACTCATTAATGACTTGGTGGGTTATTTCTAAATGCCAATTTTACTGCCCAGGGGTGGTGAGCCAAATGACCTTGGTACAATTGCCAAGACATGTCTTGGTTCTTTGTTAAGGTCCCCAAGAGGAACGTCACACACCATAACGAGGGGCCAGGTGGAAAAGCACAGAGTTGGTCACCAAGTGAGGGGAAAGCAGGGTCAAGAGCCTTTATTGTGCTTTTTCAGCACAGAGTAGGCAAGGCAAGTAAGCCAAGTAAGGTCTAGGATTGGCTAATTAGTCAGTAGAGACCATCCTATTTCCTTGACATCTAGCCCTGGGGTAGTAATGGCAGGGAGTTGGTGGCTTCGTTTAACAGACCCTGATAAACAGGCAGAAGAGATAAAAATTTTCTTAAAGGTCTTCAGTAGGTAAGAACAAGGACAGAAAGCATAGTCTGACTGCCAGGTCAATGCCCTTGATGCTGCTCCGAAGGAAGCAAAATAAAGTGGACATCTAATAACATAACTAAGACCATTTTGTTGTAAAATGCATAACATAAACACATTATTGCTTATGACTAAAATTTAAAAATTGTAAGCAAATATTGTCTTTAATCCTAAAACTGAAGCACATCATTAAACGCTATGGAGACAAGTACAGAAAGGAAAAGCCAGGTGTGGGCCAGTGTGAAAAGTAAGCTGCACACACAGTAAGAGTCTGGATTCCTCTAGGTCTCTTGCTTGTCTCTGTAGAGGGCCCTCTTAGGTGGAGCGTACTGTGCTCACTCCCTCCAAAAGAGACTCACAGACCTGTAAGTGACTAAGTCTGCAACAAGATGTTCTTTAATCTCAAATTAATGATGCATGAAGTCTTCATGAACCCCATATTCTTTAATCTTTGCTATACCCAGAGGATATAACATTCAATAGCAGGAACAAAGATGAGAAATTACTGACGTGATATAGAAATACACAGCATTTATCTGGGTATTACATCTTTACAGAAAGGAAGGCTAACAGGGAATATTTACAAGTCAGACCACTTGCCAATGTTTCATTGTGTACATATTAGAGAAAAAGGTTTTTTCTCACCAGACTACCTCTTTTTTTGTTGTTTTTTGTTTGTTTTGTTTGCATCAGGCATTGAATGCAGGGATGCTTAACCACTGTGTCACATCACCAGCACTTTTATTTTTTATTTTAAAATAAGGCCTCGCTAAGTTGCTGAGGCTGGCTTTGAACATGCAATCCTCCTGCTTCAGCCTCCCAAGTTGCCGGATTATAGGCATGCACCATGGTACCCAGCTGTACCTTGTGTTTACTAAATTAAATACTAGTTTAAGAATTGCCACTTATTAAATTAATGGTTTATATGTGTAAGGCTTCATCTGAAAGCTATAACTGATATATGTTGTAGAAAATTATATTTGCTTAATGATAAAGAATTTTGAATTTAGTAGCTGAGTGCCTTTTAAGTGACTGAAGATACAACATAGTAAGCTTGAGACTGATTATCCTTTGCGCTTCCAAGTTTCACACCTGGCTGGAGTTTGGGACATTATTTTTCAGATTGCACATTATTCCCAGAAATGAAGAGTGGGCAGGTCCATGTGCCTTAATTGTTTGTGTCAACAATATGGCTTATGAGGAACACCTGCTATCTTTTTGGAGGTCTGGAATTGTATGTTCTGGAAAACATGTCCAGTGCAAATTCTCTGCAGTGAGCATCAAAAGATTCCCTAATAGAATCTCATATGTGATTGTTAAGTTCCAGATAAAGCTTAAATTAAGCACATCTAATATGACTTCACTAGACAGGCTCAAGAAAGTAGTGCCTGGTTTTCTCAGCCAATGAGTCTCCTCCCTTTAGTAAGTGCTTTACATTCTTTGGCTATAATAAATTATAACCACTGACCATGATATGATGAGTTCTCTGAATTTTCCTAGTAAATCAAACTTGGAGGACTCCAACAGTCACTCGTTATGACTTCTGAAATTTTGCACATCTGTCCATAAAAGTCTATGCATATCTTCTTTAAGGTCATCATGTCATAGATGGTGCCCATTTTTTAGGGTGAACACTGTGAAGGACTCAAAAATCATTACAAAAACACCCTGCTATATGTGGGTATTCACCTAACAAATAGTTAAGTGTCTACTAAAAAAACAAAAGATAGAATGCACAGAATGGAGCAGAGGCTCACTATGGGGACAATAAAAGGAAGAGGAGAGAGGGCTACAGTGATCTGGTTTAGGCAATAAAGCAAAAGTTAGGCAGATTCACAGAGTTGTCTTTCAGGCACCTCAAAAAACATCTAAAGACAAATGCAAGCCTTGGCCCTTTTCTGCTCCTCCTTACTTCCCGTCTCCCCTATTTCTCAAACCCAGGCATTATCTAGATTTTCCACAGTTACAACAGACTACACCCCTTTTAAGAGTATGGTTCATCTCACTTGCTTGAAGAGATGGCCAAGATGTATTCTTAAATGTTTAAAAATAGGTTTCAGATAAATAAGCCTGTTTCATCCATTCTAGTAAAAATGAATAATGACCAGGAGAACGAAGATCCACCCCATAATAGGCAATAAGTTTTTTATTCTGGAGTCAACCAACATTGCCTCCAGTCCCTAAGCTCAAGATTCACAAATGGGTAACCTTTGGCATATTCCCTCATCTTTCTATAAAATGGGAAAATAACTAATACATAAAGATGTTATAAAGGAGCTGGGTACAGTGGTACAGACCTGTAATCCCAGCAGCTCAAGAGGCTGAGGCAGGAGGATTGTGAGTTCAAAACCAGCCTCAGCAAAAGCAAGGTGCTAATCAACTCAGTGAGACCCTATGTCTTAAAAAAAAAAAAAAAAAAAAATAGGGATGGAGATGTGGCTCAGTGGTTGAGTGTCCCTGTAATTACTGTACTAAGTTCAATCCCCAGTAACACCCCCCCAAAAAAAGGATGTTATAAAGGTTAGAACTGTTGAGGGCCACAGCTGAGTCTGGATGGCGCCAGAAGGAGTGGTTAAGAGCGAGCCATTAAGATGATGATAATTATAATTGCTGTGACTGGATGATGCTGGATTGAAACAGACTGTGTATTGAGTTGTATATGGACCCTGCTGTCCGGGAAAATAGGGTGGGTCCTGCTGCCTCGGGTGCCCGCTACTTGGGAGTTCCTGGGGAGTTCTAGCGGGTTCCAAGAGAGTTCGCCTGGAGCCTGGTGGAGGGTGAGAGAGTTCCCGGGCGTGTGTGTGGAGTGTGCTGGTGGAGTTCGGGAATAAAGAGTTGCTGTTTGAACCTACAAGTGCTTCGTGGCGGCTCGGTTATTTTGTGCCCAGCCAGACTGCGGCAAAAACAGTTGGTACATGTAAAACTTCCCAATCTCTAACACATAGTAATACCATGTTTGCTTGATCTCATATGATTGCTCACCTATAGCCACATGGTGGATACATACATACTGGGATCAGTGTGTATGAATACAGTAAGATGCAGGATGATCAGTGGGTAAAGGACATGAGAAATGTTCAACCGGGAAACATGATTTTGGGAAGCTCTATAGACCACTGACAGTAAAATGCCTTGAGGAGAATTCATTCATTTGTGGGGAACAAGAAAAATTATAAAAACAATGGCCATGATGACCCTGAGAAGTAAAATTGCTTATTGGATAGAATACATACAACACTACAGATACATCCATGGAATTCTAAAATAAGGTGAATTAACCAATGGGAAGAAAACAACAAACACAAGAGAGGAACAGTTAGCAGGGAAAATAAATTCAAATCATAAAATGGAGCTGTGAATGCTAGCAAATCGATAATTACTTTAAATGGCCTCAATATACCAATTAAAAGACAAATATATAAAAAGGATATAAAAGCAGAATCAGTGTGTATGCTATTCATGAGAAACTTGTTTCAAATATGTAAAGAGTCTGAAATAAAATAATGAAAAAATATAAAGGATATGAGGATTAGCCAAAAAAAAAAAATGTAAGAGTGAATATACAAATATCAGATAAAGTATACTTCAGAGCTAAAAGTACTTACAGGGGCAAAACCAGGATGTTAAAAAATGATAAAAGCCAGGCGCAGTAATCCCAGTGGCTTGGGAATCTGAAGCAGGAGGATGGCAAAGCCAGCCTCAGCAATGGTGAGACACTAAGCAACTCAGTGAGACCCTGTCTCTATATAAAATACAAAAAAGAGCTGGAGATGTGGCTCAGTGGTTGAGTGGCCCTGAGTTCAATCCCCAGTACCCCACCTCCACCAGAAAAAGTTATAAAAAGGCCAATACACAAAGAAGTCTTAGTAAACTTACATGTATGTATGTACCAAACACAGAGCTGTGAGTATATGAAAGAAAAATTGATAGAACTTACAAGGAGGAACAGATACTTCCATTCATATAGTTCAGGAGTTTAACACCATTCTCTTGGTAATCTGAATAACACTACCAACAAACAGGATCATCTGGACCTCTACAGAAATTCCACCCAATTACAGCAGAACATGCATTTTTTTTTGCAAGAAGCCATACAAAACAGGTCATGAAAGACTTTAACAAATATAAACAGGGCAAATGTGAAACAAGTTAAAAATCAACAATAAATAGATAAAAGGAAATATTCAAAACACTAAGAAATTAAACAACTTCTAAATAATTCATTCATTAAAAATGAAGTCTCACCAAGAATTTCAAAATTGGAGAAATATAATTAAAACTAATTAAGATGAAGCTAACAGTACTGTGATTCAAATTCAAAGAATTTCATGCTTACATTAGAAAAGAAAAAGGCTTCAAATCAAAAAGCACCCACTTTGAGAAATTAATAAGAGCCAAATATAAATAAATTAGGTGGAAGAAAGGATATAACACAGATCCAAGAAATGGGTTGAATTAAAAACACATAGTAGAGAAAAAAAAATCGATACAATTTTAAATAACTGAGAAAATTGAAAAAATCTAAAAAGATTACAAAGACAAAAAGAGAATGGCTATAATGGATACACTCCCAGCTACTGAAGAGGCTGAGGCAGGAAGTTCATAAGTTCAAGACCAGCCAGGGCAACTTAGGGAAGACCCTGTCTCAAAACAAAAAGGGCTGGGGATGGAGCTCAGCATTAGAGCACCCTGGGGTTCCATCCAGAGTACTGTGAAACAAAGGAGAGAGAGAGAAAATGGATATATTTCCAATATCAGAAGTAAAACAGGGCATATAAGAACATATCCTGCTGCAATCAAAGGATAATAGAAAATAGTTCAAACAAATTAAATAATTTGCATGAAATAAAACAATTCCTTGAAAAGAACCATGATAATTTATCCAATATGAAATACTCTTATAAGTTCTATACATATAAAATAAAATAAATATATAATTAAACATCTTAAAGAAAAACCTCCAGGTCCAAATGCTTCACTGGAGAATACTACCAAGCATTACGGGAATTACACCAATTCTACAAATTATCTTCCAAATAACTGAAAAGAAAAGAATGGTTCCCCATTCATATTGGGAGATGAGCACCACCCTCACACCAGATGAAGACAGTCCAAAAGCAATGAAGAAAACTACAGCTTCCTTATAATTAATGAAATCAGGGAAATTTTCCTCAACAAAACACTAGCAAATGGAATAATGGTAGACAAAATCACATGCCATGACCAACTGGGGATTATTCCACGGATGCAAGTCTGGCTAAATATTCAAATCTCAAATTAATATGACATATCATATCAACAGAATATAGAAGCAACATATAATGATCATATCAAATGATTGAGAAAAAACATTTGACGAATTTGAACAATCAGTAATAAAAAAAATCTCAGCAAATTCAGAATAGAAAAAAATTTTCTATTTTTGGCAAAAATAAATCTTATGTTCAACATCATTATTTATGAGAAACTGAACATTTCTTCCCTACTAGTATGGATGAGTTCTCACTAATCATATTCAACATCATACTGAAAATCCTAGCTAGTGCAATAAAATAAGGGAAATAAAAGATATGCAAGATGGGAAAGAAAAGATTCTATTTACAGAGGACATTTCTTTGTTTAAAATCCAAAGGATTCTCTAGCAAAACAAATATAAAAAATGCTAGATATACTTCAGCAAAGTTGAAGGATAGTAAGACAATATCCAAAAACTAATTACATTTCTGCATACTGCCAAACATCATGTGGAAATTGAAAGTTTAAATATTAATTTTATAACTGCTAAAAAAAGGTATAAATCTTATTAAAAATATACAAGAGCTATATAATATAAATTATAAAACAGTAAAGGAATAAGTCAAGGAATACTTAAATAAACAAAATGATATACCATGTTCATAAAACCACATTCATAAATGGATGACTCACCACAATAGAAAGATACAATTCTCAAAAACCTGATCTAGATTTAACTCAACATCTATCAAATATCTGGTATTTCATTACGATATCAGAAAAACAAATCCTAAAGTGGAAAGTAAAAAAAAAAAGTACTAAATCAACTTGAAATAAAAGAAAGAAAAGGAATCATTTTACCCAATTTTAAGACTTACTACATAGCTTCAAGTAAACGAAAAAGAGGGGATCAAGAAAAATTCTGAGTGGTGTTTGAAACCATATTAAAGAGAGTTTGCCAGTCTTAAGTGGTGCCATAACAAGTGTCCATTCATTTGTATATCCTGGGGCTGGATGTAGCTCAGTGGTATATTGCATGCTTAATATGCTTGCGGCCCTGGGTTCAATTCCTAGCACTATACACACAAACATAAAAACATGTTTCCTCATTCCCTTAAACATAAAAGTATTCCCACACTCACTGCACTCACACCTTCATATTCTTCTTAAAAATGTATGCTCCACAAGAACAGAGACAATGTTGTACAATAAGGAGGACATTTAGTAAGTTTCTAGACTTGCCCTCAACTTTCTAACTCTCAACACTGGACAGCACTGAATGCATATACAAGACAGTCAAGGTTCTTTGTCTCCTAAACCAGAACCCTCTCCACCCAAATAAACTAAGAAATCCATGAACAAGTCCCATAGACTGAGTGGAACAGTGTGAAAGAAGCAGTGCCTATGTTTCACTCTATATCACTTCCTTTTTATAAACATTCCTGAGATAACATTGCACTGTAAATGAGAAGAAAGATGCATCTGAAAGTAGTCCTAAGTGCAAATAACCTCTGTCTCTCTCTCCTGAGATGAATTCTCAGATGGAGAACAGTGTTGTAAGCTAAGTCAATTTCTAATGAGTCTTCAGATAACAAATAATAAGGTTTTCTTATAATGAAGACATTTGTGGGTTTTCTCTTTGGTATGAATGATCAGATGCCATGTAGGATGTTTCCTCTTTCAAACGCTTTTCCTCATCAGTTACATTCACAAAGTCATCCCCTAACAGAAGTTCCTGAATGTTTACAGAGGCATGAGCACTTGTGAAAGGTGACCCCTCCTCTGCAACGCTGACAGGGTTTCTGCCACGGTGCATCCTTTGATGGTGAGTGAGGGATGAGCTGCGGCTGAAGGCCTTTCCACACTCACTGCACTCATAGGGCTTCTCTCCAGTGTGGATAATAGAGTGTCGAATGAGGTTTGTGCTCCAGCAAAAGGTTTTCCCACACTCGATGCATTCATAGGGCTTCTCCCCACTATGAATGCGCTGGTGCCTTGTGAGGCCTGACCTGCGGTTGAAGGCCTTCCCACACTCCATGCACTCGTAGGGCTTCTCCCCAGTGTGGATGCTGAAGTGGCGAATGAGGTCTGCCCTATTGCTAAAGGCTTTCCCACATTCTTTGCACTCAAAGGGTTTTTCTCCAGTGTGGGCCCTTTTATGCAAGATATAAGTAGAGCAGTGGGTGAAGGCCTTCCCACACTCACTGCACACGTAAGGCTTCTCTCCAGTATGAATGCGCTGGTGCCTCTTGAGGTAGGACCTGTGGTTGAAGGCCTTCCCACACTCGAGGCACTCGAAGGGCTTCTCCCCAGTGTGGATGACGTAGTGGTGGATCAGGGCCGCGCTCTCACAGAAGGCCTTCCCACACTCGCTGCACTCGTAGGGCTTCTCCCCAGTGTGAGTCTGCTGGTGCCACATAAGATATGATCTGTGCTTGAAGACCTTGCCACACTCAAAACACTCATAGGGGTTCTCCCCACTGTGGATGATGTAGTGTCGAATGAAACCCGGCCTATCACGAAAGGCTTTGCCACATTCTTTGCACACAAAAGGTTTCTCTCCAGTGTGGCTCCTGTTATGCAAGACAAAAGTGGAGCGGTGGGTGAAGGCCTTTCCACACTCACTGCACTTGTAGGGCTTCTCCCCACTGTGGATCCGCTGATGCTGAGTAAGGTGTGATTTGCGGTTGAAGGCCTTTCCACACTCCATACATTTATAGGGCTTCTCCCCTGTGTGGACCATGTGGTGTTGAAGGAGGTATGTGCTTTTGCTGAAGGTCTTCCCACACTCCGTGCACTCGTAGGGCTTCACTCCAGAGTGAATCCTCTCATGTCGGGCAAGAAGGCGTTTCTTGTTAAACACTTTCCCACATTCACTGCATTTGAAGATATTTTCATTCTCCTGACTCATGGGATCCATAGCAGGGATCTGTGGGTCACAGTCATGAACAGCATCTCCTAGACAGACAGGGTCCTGTACAATCCTTGAACAAATGTCCTCAGATGCCCCTGAACCACCAGGTCTAGGGATACTTTTCCCAGGAAGCTTCTCCTGCAGCTCTACACCTGGTCTCAAGAGTCCTTCCTGCACTGCTGATGGCCCATCCTGACCTCTGGCTGCCACCACCTGGGAGCACCCTGAGGCCCCTTGTGTTAACAGTCCCTGGAGTGAGGCACCCTCAGACAAGGCTGGCTCACAAGTAGTAGGTTCGGTGGCCTGAGGCTTTCCACTGTCACCTGAAAGAAAATTCAACACACAACAGGGCCTGTTAATAACAACACAGAAGGACAAGATCCTCACTTCAGTGAAAACATGGAACTCAAAACACAGCCTCTCTGTCCACTCTGTTACCTCTGAACCTTAGGTTTGAACATCTTTCTTCCTGGCCCTTGGACCCCAAACACCTTGAAAGGGAGACCTGGGGAGAGGTCAGTCAGCACACAGAGGGTCTGCAGTGGAGTAAGCTCCACAACTGCAGCCTGCACGTGGCTGGACAGAGCCACGCTGAAACCATGTGGAGGAAGCTTCCTCTACAGGACGCCATCCCATGCTGTTACAGGGACACCAGGAAAGCACAACGAAGGTGGCCCACATGGAAGACAGGAAGCGTATGATGAGAAACCTCAGCAAAAGTCACATTCGGTGTTTGATCAATGGGAAACCTCAAACACTAGATTTCTGGAATTTCTGCTTCATACCAGGTAGGCTCCTCGTACCACTTTGGACCCCTATCAGTTATCCCGAAGACTCAGGGAAGATCTCCCGCACCAGAGAGATGAAACAGTGATCAGAGACAGAGCGACAACATCTAACCTGCTGGGCCTTTTGGAAAGGTTCACACTGTTAAACCCGAGTTTTGTGATTAATTTCTTTCCTTCTCTGTATCAGTTGTAGAATTTATATATCTATCTTTTTGACGGCATTGGGGATTAAACCCAGGGATCCTCTACCACTGAGCTACATCTCCAGTCCTTTTTATTTTTCATTTTGAGATAGGGTCGAGTTAAATTGCTAAGACTAGCACTGAACTTGAGATCCTCCTAAATCACCATTCTGAGCTGCTGGGATATAGGGTATCCACCACATTCAGACACTTCTTAATTCTTGACTCCTTGAAAGCCAGACCAAATGAAGAGGCTGGGTGAAGGGACAGAAAGTCTTTAGTGGAGAAATTATCTCAATTCCATATTGACAATTTACAAAAAGTTATCTCATTGTGAGCCCCTAAATAATGTATTCTAAAGAAATGAATCAGGCTAAGGTCTGGCAAAACCAGAAAAACTAGTAAGACAACCATGAGAGCATTAAGCCACAGTGTAGCAACCAAAGCCTGGTGCAGTGGTGTACACCTATAATCCCAGCAGCCAGGGAGGCCAAGGCAGGAGGATTGCAAGTTGGAGGACAGCCTCAGCAATTTAGTGAGGCCCAAAGCAACTCAGCAAGACTCTGTCTCAAAATAAAAAGTAAAAAGGTCTGGAGATGTTGCTCAGAGGTAAAGCACCCCTAGTTTCAACCCCTAGTACCTTAAGAAAAAAAAAAAAGTACCAATTATGGCTCTTAAAAGGGGACACTGCTAGAGACAGTTTTACATAATCAATTACTTAATCAGCTGTGTGTGTGTGTGTATGTGTGTATATATATATATAATGAAACCCAACAGAATGTCCATCAATACTGCAGTGACCATCCCAAGTCAGCAACATACCACCTATATATCGTCACAGGGAGAAACCAGATAGTTAACAAATCCCTGAGGACACAGAAGCTTCCTGCTTGGACACCCTTCTGTCCCACAATTCACACTTCTTCTAATATGTACACTTAATCTGAAATAAGCACAGCTACTTGAGAGGAGAGAATTGAGATATTCAACACACTGTCTGTTTTCTTGGACATATATCCGACAGTTTGTACACAAGTGTGGGTAATATCTAGTTCCTCAGGTAGAATGTGAGGGGACTGGTGTCCCTGGAAGGGGGAATAGTGGAAAAACCATAAGACAACAGGCTGATGAGAGAAAGAACCTGTAGAGCCCCATGCCCCACGCAGACCTGGGGACAGTGAAAATCACAGCTACACATGCTGAGCCGCTGAGCCTTGTGCCAACCAATCACGCTCATGTACAAACCACCAGAGTCTTCCACCTTGCCAGGTAGGGCCTCAGAGCTGGTGACAGCCAAGACAGGTTTCATGACCACACAGTTGGAGCCCTGGCCAGGTGTTAGCTCACCAACCTCACTCTTTCCCAGGACCTGGAACAAGCTGATGGGTTTGGCTGACCAGAGGGGTACAGGTCAAAGGGCAACATGGCTACAAATACCAGAGGCCACAGTACGATGCTTCCCAAGAGATACCGAGGCCAGTGTCTTCCCTGCCTCAAGTCTGTGGGGCCTCCACTAGCCAAGGTCATGGCTCCTACCTGGACAGGTGCTCTGAAAGAGGTCTATCATCACTGTCCACAACTGCTGCCCGTGCTCCAGCTGGAAGATCAGCTCAGGTTTGGGAACAGGATACCCTATTCAGGGACAAAAGCAAAAAAAAAAAAAAAAGGGAGAAACATGGATTTTGTGAAAAGCAGTAAACACCCTCCATCTCCTTCAGGCCTCAAGCCCAGCAGCCGGTCCTTAGGATGAAGCCTCTCCCACCGGAACAAACAGAAAACTGACATGTGACCTGGAACAAGGCTGGCCATCCACACTGGATGACCACTGTGCCCCAGTATGCACTCAGAAGCTGGCACATATCGGGGCTAACCACGTCCACAGGACTAGGCAAGCAGGTTGAATGCACTGGGTCAGCTCAAACCTGAACAATATTTAAGCAGTAATTTAGGGGAAAACAGACATCTAAGATCTCTCTCCACTCAAAGCAAAGGTATGTGTATTAGTCAGTTTTCCTTTCCTCATCTAATGCCTAACTCTTGGCAATGAAAACAACAGAGGTCTACTTAGCACACGGTTTTGGAGATTTCACATCCAACTCAGGCAAATTAACGCAGATTAATCTTTTCCAAGGGCAGTGCCGACAACGACCCTATGACCTTCCACCTGAGTCCCACCTCTGTACTTTCCCCCTCTGGTGAAAGGGGATCAGCAAATGTCAGGGAAAGGGGCTGGACTGAGATTCAGCTCTAAACCCAGACTTTTCATTCAACAAATCTCAGTGGCAGGAAAAAGGTGCTCAAGGAACTGCTTGTCCAGGGCATGTCTCCAGACCAGATTAGTCCTCAAGAATGGCTTCTCCAGGGGTCTCTTGATGCCAGGTGAGGGGGTGTCTGTGCTTCCTCTCATACAGGTTCCAACCTCCACCAACTGATTTTTAGGTCCCGTGTGCAGTGGTGATCTGTCCTGTGCATTACAAGGACGCTCAGCAGCACCCAGGTCTCCACCCACTAAATGCCAGTAATACCCCCAACCCAACGTAAAAACCAAGAACATTTTCCCACGTCACCCCATGTGTGCGGAAGGGCTCCCCACTTGAGAACCTCTGGCTTAGGAGGAGAGAAATAAATACAGGGAGATGGGAGAAGCAGCATGTGATGGGGGCGGGGCCTCCTGGAGACTGTGTTCAGGAAGGCTCTGGTGAGCAGATGCTGAGAAAGGGCAGCAGAGTGGAACGCTGCATCACCCTGAGCACACCACAGGACAAGGAGAAAACTGCAAGTGCTGTCCTGCGGCAGGCAGGAGGGCAGGGGAGGAAGGGCAGGAAGTTGCAAAGACTGGAGTGTGGGGAGTCTGGGCCGGAGCACCAAAGGTGAGCGAAGGTCGGCTGGGTTAGAGAGGACTCCTATTGTTAAGAATTTACGTATCTAATTCTATCAAACCCCTTCCTAGCAAAGATCGCATCCCACACCACCCTGCACACTGGGCTACTGGGGACACCTGATCCAACCCTGATCCTAAGTCAGACTCCCCACTGAAAGATGGCATAAAAAAGAACCACAGACTGGGGCCAATCTACGCTGGGCACCGAGTGAGAGGCTGAGGGAAGGATGGCTCATGGTTGCCATTTGCTGCCTCAAGGGTGTCCCACAAAAGCCAGCAGCAAATAAGGAAAAATACAAACATGCAGACAATAGGACCAGGAATCTGGTGGTCACACACAGCAAGGACCAGAAGGCCACTCATGCTGCAAACTGGCTCAGGAAGAAAAGGCCCTTGTTTGGATATGGTGGCAGGAGCCAGGAGAAATTGTGGTGGTCTTCAGGTTCTCCCTCGAAACCTCACCTTGGGTCCTGAAAGCCTCCCCATTCCTTCCACTGTCGCCTTCTCCACAGCACCCTGGGAGCCCAAGGGCCCTACTTCCACTGCCCAGAGAGACACGGGACACCAGACAGGAAGAGGTGAGTCTAGTAAATGACTGAAGCCCTGGGAAGAAGCTGGATCCAGAGCCTTCTGGAGCAGCCAGGGTGGAGTGAAGGAGGCAGCAGGTCCGCTGCATGCTGGAGGTGGAAGGCCTTACCCAGTGAGACCAGGAGCCCACAGTTCTCCAGCATCACCTCCTGGTACAAGGTCCTCTGAGCTGGGTCCAGTTGTCCCCACTCCTCCTGGGTGAAAGTCACAGCTACATCCTCGAAGGTCACAGACCCCTGGAAAGTCAAACAGAGGGAACACTGTTGGTCGTGGGGCTGTTCCAAGAGACAGGAGAGTCTGTTTCACTGAAAAACACGCAAAGAGATCAAGGCCTAAATCACATGGTGTTTCCCAAGGGCCATGCTCCATGCTGGGCCGGAGAAGGAAGGAGGAGCTGCTTCAACATAATACCATGTAAGGGAGAGATGCTGCTTATGAAGAACAGTCAATGGGATCAACCTCTGCACTGTGAGATGTAGACAGAAGGGCTCTAGGACATCAGAGGAGCGAGGAAACAATGATAATGACCCCACCAGTGCAATCTGCATCTTCCTGGTGCAGGCAGGTGCTGCCCCAGGCTGAGAACATTCTGTGTTCAAATGACTGCCAGTCCCCAGCTCAAAGTCAGACCGATAGAATCCAAACTCCTGAAATTGCCACTTGCCATCTATGGAACCTTAGGGAGCTTTCATTATCTCTGAGCCACAGGAACGCTTTATCAACGAAAGTCATAAGCTGAAAAAGAAAATATTCTATGCATGGCCTTTAGGATTTCTATTAATCCTTCCATAGCTTCTGGGGTAAACACCAGCATCATTCACCTCTACATGGCAGTCAGTGACCTGAGCCTGAAGGACCCTACCAATTCACCCAGTTTCATGTTTGAGCAGTTATGGCATTTGAGCCCCGGTTTGAGGATTGTAATGTCAATTACTCCACCACCAATGTAAGTCTGTAGTAACAAGGTGGTTAAGTTTTCCCACTAAATTTTACTGTTCAATTTTTTTCAGTAGCTCCTCAAAATACTTACAATATGGGTAAATCCATCACCACCAAGTGCATGGAAAATACCCACAGGGTGCTAAACCCTTTGATAACCCTAAGGCCAAAGTACTTTTAGACAGGAAATCCAAACAACTAAGGATAATGTAGGTGGTGATCCGGAAAACATGGGCTTGTGACTGGTCAAAATGCTGTACAGTCAAGGTGGCATGCACATGGAACAAACCATCACAGGATCTCACCATTCTGAAACATGTTTCAGCAGGTGGGGAAAAGGAACAGAATCATGGCAACCTCTCAGGCCCTCTTAGATCTCCTTAAACAACCTTGCCTTTGTCTAAACGATTCTCTCTGCTTAGATGTCTGGCCCTCCACTTTAATGCCCAAAGCAACTTCCTAGAGGAGCATTGCTCAACTTGCATAGTTCTCCTTAGCTGTCACCTCCAGGGCTTTCCAGCCTTCTAAGTATAAAAAACAAAGGCTCTGATGGTCTGTATGCTAAATGTCAGTTTCTGCTACCTCAATGCTGTGTGACATTGGGTAGTTTAATAAAGGTGTCAAAGTCCTGAACTATTCTGATGTTAAACAGTGGTAGTAACTGAACCTGAAATCAGATTAAGTAAGGTGGTAAATGATGCCTCCCCTCAGCTTACATCAGAGACAATGAAGGACTGCTGTTAGGGGCCTCATGCTATTACCTACTTCATTTGGCCTCCCAACATCATGGAAAACCTCAATTTAGCAACATTTAAAACTCTGCCAGATTGTCTGCACACACACACACACACACACAGACACACACACACACACACAAAGGCAGGCCAAGGACAAGCAGAGAAGGACCTACTTCAGCCTGCACTGCCAGTAAAGACCTCTCCAAAGAAGTAAAATTTGAGCAGAGCCAAAAAGATGCAAAGAATGGCCTTACAGAGATCCGAGAACAGCGTCTGAGGCCCAGTGAACTGAAAGAGCAATGGCTGGGAGACTAAAGAGAACTTTCTATGGTCAGGTTGGTGTATCTGAAGAGCAGTGAGCAAGGACGATAGGAAGGAGGCAAGATCAGAAGTAGTCAAGCAGGGCGGATGAGGTAGCGACCTGCAGACCGTAGCTGAGAGGTTGTATTATGCTGTGATAGGAGCCCATGGTGTAGAACCTCAACCAATTATTGAGCAACTGTCAGAGATGTGATACGAGTGTAAGAGGAAAGTGTAGAAGAGCTAACTCGCAGAGTATATCCTACCGTATTGGTGAAGAGTGCATATATGGCTTTCCCTGGTAGGTCCTATTATTACCCGGAACAAAACTGGGAAAGAGTTACTAGTCAAGTCCTTCACCTAGTGGACCAGATGACAGAGAAGTTACCTTTCACCTTCCTCGACTATCACTAGAGATGGCATCCTGGCTTCACGCAAGCATGACAGCGCAGGCTGACTGCAGCTGCGGCTGAAGCGGGGCTTGCTTCCCGGCCGGCTGCTGCAGACTGCACAGAGTGCCGTTTTTAAGTATGAGCTGGCTTTTCGTAAACACAAGTGCAAAGGGAAACCCGGGGCCGTTTCGGCTGCCAGACTCTCCCCACCAGCACAGAAGTCGCAAAGCCGAAACCCCAGCCACTCACCTGCGCCAGTTCCACCAGCGCCGCGGCCATCCTGGGCCGGGATGCCTCAGGGGTGACCCTGGGCGCCGGCCGCGCTCCACCAGCCCCGGAGGCTCACGGCGGGGTCCCAGGCACCGAGGCCAGTCTCCACTGCCCTCCCGCTTCTTTCCGAGCAGCCACGGGAAGGTGGCAGCCGAACACGGCTGGGCTACCCACAGCCGGCGTGGACGGCACCGTCGCGTCCAGTGACGTCATCGCCGATGGTCGGGCAGTTCCGCCCGGGTAACGAGGCCCACCGGAAGTGCCTCCGTCCTGGGCCGCCATTGGCCAACGCCGCCGAGGACGAACGCGGTGCCTTCTGGGTGACGGTGAAGCGCGCAGGCGCGGAGAGAACGGGGTCCGGGGCCGGCCCCAGTTCTTCACCCAGGGCCCAGCTCTGCCGGACAGCGCGGCAGGCGGGCCTCTCCTTTCTTCTCCGGGGAGGGGAGGCTCTGACAGCTGCACTGTTTGCTCAGGGCCAGTGCGCAGACGCGGAGTCGGCCCGCAGGTGGCCGAAGCCCTGGCCGCCCTCCAAGGCCTGCTCTCCCCACCTGCACGGGCTGTGGGAACGGATGCCAACGTACAGTGGTCTGGAGGCGGGGTGGGGCGCGGGGGCCAGAGATAACCCGGGTAGATAACTAGGTTCGATCTGGAAGATGAAGGTTGGGAAGCAAAGAAAATCGAACGATTCCCCCCTCCGCCAACTTGTTGCTAAGGTAACTGCCCCGGGCATTCTTCCTCCGTGCGGGGAGCTGTTAATTAACACCTCCAGGCCTGGCCCTTTCCACCGGCCATCTTCACGTTTTGGCCCACCCTTTTGGTCACATAAACAGAATGTGTTTAAATAAAGTAGCTGCCTTGGTTGTCAGACTGGTTTCCAGTTTCCAGATATCATAGTTTTTTCTGACCAAGTAGCAATTATTTTACTTAATAGCCAAAAAGTGCAGCAATGGTCATGCTGGCCATCCAGAGACAGAAGCCATGAAGTGCCTCCTTGAAGTGTCAAGGTGTCATTTACCTTATAGATGCGTATATCCATAAGGCTCAGTACAAGTCTGGTTTCAGTCAACCATAAGGGTTTTGGAATGTGTCCCCCTCAAATGAGGCCTAGTGTGTGGGCCCATAGAGGGTTTTGCCATGGGGGGGGGGGGAACCTTGAAAAGCTCAGGACTCCAACTGTTGTCTGTTTGAAATGTCTCCAGGACCACAAAGCGTCTGGGTCACAGACAATTCAACCCTGGTTTATTGGGAGAGGGATCCTGCTGGGACATGTGAAGCTGCTATTTCAAATCATGATCCCAGGTAAGACCACGAGGAAATAAAATGAGCAGGGCTGGTGATGTAGTTCAGGTGTAGGGCACTTGTATACACAAGGCCATGGGTTGAATCCCCAGCACCACCATAAAAATATAGACAAAGAAAAAACAATGGGAAGAGTGAGCCCTGAACCACCACACATCAAGTGGTTGCAGACAGTAAACCAACAACATTGTGTTGGAAATTGTGATGCTCCATTCAGAAATACATCATGCAAAATCAGAGTTACAGAGCTGGGCCTTCCAGGAAACTGGGCAGCATGAAGACGTGCTCTGTCAAACCTCAGTCCTTGTAAGTAAATCAGGAAGATTTCAGGCATGTTGCTCAGAGTAACAGGTGAAGGATATGGAAAATATTAACCCCCGAGGAGAAAGGGAGCGTGGTGGGCTCTGAACCTGTGGCAGTTCTTATCATCACCTGTGATGGGGTTGGATGATAGAGTGGGCCCCAGTTCCATCTGACTTGGGAAGATGGAGAAGTCTAGCCTGCACACGCTAAAGGACCCTAGCACATGAATGCAGAGGAAAGAGCACATAAGGACACAAGGAGACTGTCCCCTTGGACTTCCAACCTCCAGAACCCTGTGGAAACATAGGTTGCCACAGACCGGGTGGCTTGAGCAACCTAACGGGCCACCAAGTGCAGGTGTTTACTCCAGGGCTGACAAACACGCTGCAGGTGGTCTTCGGCATGCAGAGAGAAGCACTTGGCTGCTGTGCATCCACCATCAGCCAAAATAATGTCCCCTGCACTGGAAAACACCCCAGAGTTCTGGGGGACGTTTGTGGGATGAAATGGATGAAGCAATGCCCAAGGAACCAGTCATCAGGGGTGTCGCTGCCATTCACAGAACTGGCACCTGCCAGAGCAGCAGCCTGCACCACCTGAGTGGCCGGGCATCCTTGTCTAACCACACCCCACTGACAGGCACCCCCCCAAGCCCAGGTTAACACCACCCGAGCACAACCACAGTGACCGCACCTCCATGGAGCACTGGAGATGACCTTCCTGGCTCAGGGCCCACCAGGGACTGTGATGCTAGGAGTGAAGGAAATGGGCTCCCTCCTGCTCTGAGGGCTGACTCATTCTACCTCCATATTTGAGACATGAAAAGAATTGCCATTTAGTCTTTCCACCCAATCAGTGGCCAGAGGCCCCTACCTCTGAGAGGGACTTTGGAAACCCCAGGGTGGGGTGGAGACGATCAGTCCTGTCACCTGCACCTTACATTTGGTGGAAGGTAGTGGGGAAATGGACAGACCGTCCGGTCAGGCCTGGGAATTACTGCTTGAACAGGGACTTGGACTCTTAATTCTGAAGTAGACTGATGTGTTTTCTATGAATTACCAGAAATAGTCACACTAGTACAGGACGGGCCATTCTCCCTTCAAATTGCTGAGGGGTGGAGAGAGAACAGACAAGGAGGTTTCCAGTGAGACATGATGTGGCCGGAGTTGTGCTTCCCAAGTAACAGGATGCCAAGAGCAGCTTCGGAGAGCCGTGGCTCTAGGCCATAGTGGCCTGTACTGGCTTTGTAAATAAAGTTCCATTGGCACAGAGTCCCACCCATCTGTTGACCCAGGGTGACCACTTCCCTGCTCTGAGCGCAGGGCTGAGCAGCGTGGCGGGGCCCACATGGCCTTCAGTGCCTAAAAGTGACTATCTGGCCCTTTGGGGAAAAAAATCTGCCAAATCCTAACTTAGGATATAAAAACAAGCTCAGTGGTGGAGCGCTTGCCTGGCACACGTGGGGCACTGGGTTCAATCCTCAGCACCACACAAAAATAAAGGATTGTGCCCATCTACAACCAAAACAATATTTAAAAATACATACATACACCAATCCTGTAGTCACCAGGGAGCGACTGAATCAGGCCAAGGACAGAGGAATGGACTGTCCTGAGCACACTCCCAGGCCGCCCTTTTCCCAGCTGATACACCAGCCATGTCCCTGTGACCCCACCCCCAGCACATGGACAAAGGCAGCTCCAAGCTCAGGACCTTCCCTTTATTACCCCCGAGGTGCCCGTGATCAGAACTCACTGTGAAGAAAGAAATCGATGCTCAAGCCTACGTTTGACCCCCAGCCCAGGGACCACCACCACCTGGCCCCTTGACCTCCACCATGAGAGCGAGACCAGATCCCCCTGGGACACACAGCCAGGAGGGAGAGAGACTCAGGGTGTCGAGAAAAAGAACTGGCAGCAGGAGGGAGCCTTCGTCCCCACGGCACTGTCCAGGGTCAGGCCAGGGTTGCTCTCCTTCACCTCCCTCAGCACCTCCTGGACCTTCGCGTTCCACGCGTCCATCTTCAACCTGGGGGACCAGAGGACATCAGCATTAACAGAAAAGCTAGTTCTGTTGTCCCCAAATTCACTGCAAACAGCCCAAGTGCCCAGGAAGGTTTCAGGACATTTGCGGCGGGAGACATTTTTTGGATCCACAAAAATAGTGATCCTGAGAAACGTCCAAGTGCAGACACACGTCCTGCAAAGACCTCAAGAACCCAGCCACGGGCTCCCCCAGCCGCAGTCGTTTCCGTAATCACCACACAGAGCCTCGCTCCCGTCCCCTCTGCTGGCACACCTGTCCTCAGGCAGCCCCTCCCACTGACCTTCCTGTCCAGCCAGGTGGGAGCAGCCCAGGTGCTGGCCGCTGGAGAGACAGGCGCTCACCCCAGCCAGATGACCTCCCAAGAAGGATGGCTAAGACAGACAAGTCCACGCGTCTCCCCAGCGCAGAAGCTGGAAGTCCATCTGGATGCAGAGTAGAGATTCCCAGAGGGCGGGAAGGTGCAGGAGGACAGAGGAGACTGAACAGCAAACAGAAGGCACAGCCCTGGCGTTCCACGGCACAGGGAGGGCACCGTGGTTCACAGCGGCTAGTGTACATCCTGAGTCACTAGAAGAGGAGCCCAAAGGCTCCACAAGGTGATAAGGAGACGGAAACGTGAACCGTGCCCACTGGGTCAGCACTCACTGTATACGCGTAGTGCAGCGTCATGCCAGCCAGGGCGGGCGCACCCGCGATCCCAGCTACTCACACGGCCAACCGGGGAAACTTGGGAAGACCCCGCTTCAAAATAAAAGACAAAGGGCTGGGGTGCAGCTCAGTGGTAGAGCACCTGTAGGTTCAATGCCTAGTACCTCAAAATATATCACTGTACCCCCAAAATATGTAGCATTATTATGTCAATTAAAAATTTTTAAATGTTCAGAGAAAATGGAATCGTTAAAGAACCTGATTTGATCAGTACACACTACATACGTCCAATTACACTGTACCTCATATATATGTATTAAAATATTCAATATTTGAGTGAATGAATAAATTATTTTCTAAAGCAAAGAAGATATTGGTTAGTCAAATATTCGGTAGAGCTGGGCACACTCACCATCCCAGCAGCTGAGGCTGAAGCACGTTCAAACACGTTCAAACCAGTCTCAGCAACTTAGCAAGGCCCTAACAACTTAGGTGCCAAATAAAAAGGGCTAGGGATGTGGCTCAGGGGATAAGTTCCCCAACCCTGCACCATTCAGTGCTTGCCTGGCACACATGGGGCACTGGGTTGGACCCTTCTAGTGTAAAAAAGCACCATTCAGTAGAACAATCCCAAAGCGAACCCCAGGGTGAAACATCAACTTGGATCCACGTGGCCGCCATGTCCAGCCCCGCTCATGTGCGATGGGATGGCTGAGGGTGTCGCTGAGGGATAACAGGGGACAGAAATGGATCCAGACCACAACATGAGGCGGGAGGCCACAGGACTCGAGGTCCCACCATACTTCTTGGTGGCATTATGGCTTGCTCCAGCCCTGGACACACCCCTGCACTGCAAACCAGGTTGAGTGGTCGCCCTGTCTACAACTCACAGCCCCTGAATGAGGCCAGCTTGGACATTCCTGTGGAAGCAGGAGTTGCATTCCTGGAGCGAATGACAGTGGGCTGGCCACCGGGGATGTCACAGTTTCCACAATTTTTACAAGGGGTGAGAAATAGGAACACTGCTTACTGGTCCCTACCCCAATCCTCCCCGAAAAGAGATGGCAGTGGAGGTGGGGACGGTGCACAGAGGACCAGAGCAGGGTTGGCCAGCTCCCGGCCAGATCCTGTCCTGCCTGTATCTTAAATAAAGCCCTCCTCCTCTGCCTTGCTCCACCTGGCAGGTGGGGACGGCCCGCTCTCCTCTCCCTGGGCCTCCGGTAACAGTGTGCACACCTGTGGCCCGAGAGCAGGAAACGTGGGTCTGCTCTGCTGGAAGGGAGGAGCCGTCTGCAAGGGCTTTGGGGAAAGGCCCGAGGAAGCCAAAGACAGGTCAAGGTACTGGAGGGCTGCAGATGTTCCCCCATCAAGGAAACCCCTGGAGAACCAGCTTCGGCTCAGCAGGGACCCAGGCAACCCTAGGACCCCGGAGACGGCAAGTACAGGAACCACGCGTCCTGGCTGGGTGTGCGGTGCGCCGACGCCAGTCTTGCGCACCCACAGGCAAGCTCCAGCCTGTGCCCCAGGGGGTCTGAGCATCCACGTGCCCAGTACCGCGTGTGCTGGACAACACTGCACAACACTCGAATCCAAGAGAAGCGCTTAGGAGAAGGGGGCAGTGGATGGAATCCCCCAGGCGAGGGGCTGCTGGGAAGGGGGTGTGTCACCCCCGCCTCCCCTTCCTGGGCAGCACTGATCTCTTTGAGGGAAGCCCACATGTGGAGCAGGAAGACCATACCTGAGCGTCCTCAGGGGCCCGCTGCTGTCCCTCAGGGCCTCCAGGAGCACGGTCACTCCGCTCAATCCCAAGGCGTTCTGGCCCAGGTCCAGAGTCTCCAGCGTCTGGTTGCTCACGAGGGCAGATGCCAGCTCCTGACAGTGCAGAGGGGTGAGGGAGCACCCCCAGAGCCTGTGGAGGGCAGAGAGCTGCTCACTTACTAGAACCCAGTGTGCCGCCCGGTGCACACGCTGTCCCGGGATCCAGCCGGGAGCAAGAGCAAATGGGGCAGGTGATCAGCTCCGTGGTGGTGGTGGTGGTGGGGGGTCGTGGATGGTCTTGGAACAAAACAGGTGAGTCGGCCAGAGAGGGTTTTACTTATAGTGGGCAGGAAGTCCTCCATGAGAATGGACCTTCAAGGCAGGAAGACCCTGTAGTATATGGCAACTGGGGGAGGAGCCGCGAGCAGGGGAGAAGGAATGCAGGAGATCTGGGCTCCGGAGCTGGGGTGCAGCTCAGTGGCAGAGCCCTTGTCTAGCTGTGCCAGGCCCTGGGTTCCATGCCCCCACACACAGCACACCTAGAGTCAGCTCCTAAGGAGGATCCAAAAGACCCTGAAAGATGTTTATTATAAAAGTCTTTGTTTCACTTGTAATGAGATTTGAGGCTTTGGAAATAAAGATGCTGTGGTATAACTTGCAACTGGAAAGGTCCCTCGGGGTGATCGGTTAAGAGTTGCTAGGAAATTAAGAAGAGAAACGTGCAGATCACGTCCGAGATAGAAACACAATCCCTGGGAGAGCTGAAGGTTCAGAGGAGGGTTTGCCACAGAGGGACAGGTGGTCGGATCCCAGGCAGCTGGACCAGCTGAGAAATGAGTAGTGCTCAGAGCCGGGGGATGGTCGGGTTGCTTTTATAGACCTTATTGCTGAGAGCCCAATCGGTCATTAGAATGTATGACATTATTGTCACCTCACATCCCCCGCTTTCCACAGAGCCTCTTGGAGACCACGCTGCCTTTGTCTGTGGAAGGTGGGGAGGTTCCGCGAGGGAAAAGGCACGTCATGAGAGTCTGCATGTGGCTCCACTGGATCCTGACCACCAGAATGCCAAGATTTCCCCAGGAACAGCCAGGACCCCAAAACAGAAGCACCAGTATTCTGTGTCTGTTCTGGTCTCTGCACCACAGCGAGGAAGTCCTTACACAGCCCAGACCACCTTTCCAGCTTGCAGATCCTCTGTCCAGTTGCAAAGAGGGCGGCATCAATGTGAGGGCTGGGCTGAGAAGGGAGGCAGAGCTCACCAACCTATTTATGGGGCTGATGGGTTTCCTAAGGGGTAGGAGCCCATCTTCAGCCCCTGGGCATGGAACTGGCACCGGCTTTGCTTCCTGATCCTGGATCCCAGCAGAAGCAGCACATTTCTGAAACTCACCTCTGATAAATGTGAGCTCCCACTCACCTATGTTCCCCCGGGAGGGGTCCAATCCTAAAAACTCGGGTGATACACATTGCCACGATCCAAGGTATTTTGGAATATAGCAACTAAAGCTTTCCAAACACTTTAGAAGAGCACAAACACCTACCCTAGGTATTTTAGCTGGAAATTTGGATTCCTCAAGGCGTCACAGAGAAACCACAGCCCAGCAGCTATGGGATTCAGGCCCAGGTCCAAGTGTGTGAGGCTCCAGTTCTCCCGGAGCAGCGTCGAGAGCAGTTTGCATCCACGTTTCCCCACATTGCAGTCCCGCAGCCTGCAGAGCAATCAGATGAAGAGACGTGACACCCTCCCAGGCCCCCGTCCTGCCCAGCCCCCAGCACCTCAGCCTCATGGGAGACCGCTGCTTCCAGGTGGATGTGCACACACAGCACTGCAGACAGGGGACACTTCTGCCCAGCCCAAGTGGCAGGGGACAGGACTGGCCTTAGTCTAGCACCTTTCCTACAGGGAAACACACACCTCCTAAGAGACAGGTTTTCCTCAGGCACAGCCTGTCTTGCAGGTCAGGAGCCTGGGCCCGGGTTCCTCCAGACCTGTAAGGAGCCGGGGCCTCATTCACTTCCTGCATCCCTACATCACTGAGGTCCATCTGCTGTCCTTTTGTTTTATTCCAAATCTCAGACTTTGTTGGCCCAGCAGAATTGAGGGGCACCTAGAAAGCTGGACGTTCCTCACAACTCAGGGAACATACTTCCTATTTGAATACTGCAGACCCTCTGGTAAGACTGGACTTCCCCAGTGCTCCTGTCAGGGATGCCTCAAGAGGACAGTGACATCAGACATCCAGGCAATTGGACCTCACAGCCTGTACCCAAGCACTGAGGATTGTTCAGATTTGAGTGGCACATACAGAGTCATCGGCAGCATGTGACACCTCATGTCATGTGGGATGCTGCCAGACAGACAATCCTACCTTAGGGCCAACTGGTGCATCTCAGCCCTCCCACCCTGTGCCCAAGCCCAGCATCGCGGAAGGCCACAGAACTCAAGGAACACTAAAAGACCAGGACAAGAGCTACCAGTTCGTACTGTGCAGAGTCCCAAAGCTGTGTATGAACCTAGAGTGTTTGGGGAGCAAATACTAAACCAAAGACCAAATGAAGTTACAACAGGCTACAGAAATACAAGTGTGGTCAGACGATGACTTTACACATTTAGAGTAATGACTGACAACTCTGCCTATAGAGTGGGCTTCATGCCCAATTCACAGATGTAGCCATGGGCAAGCTTCGTGGACAAGCTTTAGATTTCTATAGTTAGAAAGATCAAGGTATCACTCTCAGAAGATTGTGAGGATTTTGAAAAATAATACTTGAAAAATTTAGCATAGACCCCATATGCAAGTTGCACTGTTTAGATGCCCAAGTCAGCTCCAAGACAGGGCCCTCTGCCTGGCGGTGACCTGCATGACATCAAGCCCACACTCTGCTGGGAAATCTTTGGGTACAGACACGACCTTCCCCCTCACATCTGCCCCTGGAGTCTGAACACTTGAATCTCAGTGTTTGGGACATGCCTGGACCTACCGTGATCCTGGGGTAGGCCACTGGGAGCTTCTCGGACTCCCTCGAAGCCACAGTGCAAGCCTGTAGGCAATAGGTCTATGGGGCAGCAGGAGCCCCAGAGAAACCAGAAGAGGACAGAATTTCTGAACAGAAAGAGGTCTCCAGCCCCGTGCAATCTCAGCAGTGCTGTCTCAGCTGTGCTGATGGACATGTGGCTGGTGCCGGGCCTGCCTCCACATGGCAAGGGCCAGAGAGCCACAGTCCACGGGTGAGACCCAGTCCTCCTGCCCAGCATCACTGGAACAGTCTGCCTCGTCCTCACAGGCTCACAACAGAGACCTCACAGCCCACCAAACCAGGAACAGTCACCCCTCTGGCCCTCTACACAAAACCTTTCCCTGGTGCCACCGTAAACTCCATCTCATCAGCAGGGCGAGGGCAGGATATGAACGGCGACCACACACAAGGCCTGACGCAGAACCACCTGCCTATGCAAGTGGACGCGCTGAAGAGTCGTTGGAAAAACAGGCAAATGCTAGCACCCTTCCCGTGACCACCTGCCCTTTCCCCAATTCCCACCAGGCTCTCAGTCCCATCTGAATGGGTTGTCAGTGCGCTTGGCAGCCCCACACCGACCCACGGGCCTCACGCACGCGGCAGCCCCAGGACTTACACCAGCGCCTGCAGCTGGCAGTAGGGGTAGCGCAAGCCCTCACATAGGGTCTTCACCCCATTGTCCCTGAGGTCATTCCTGGCCAGGCACAGGTGTGTCAGCCTCTGGCTGACGACCAGAGTGACAGACACTTCCTTGCAACAGGCTTCCGTGAGTTGACAGTTCTCCAACCTGCAGGAGTCACAGGAAAGGGCAGTGAGCAGAGCACCCCACACCAGTCTTCCCAGCCGTCTCCAAACAGGGGGTCCCTAAAGCCCGTCTCAGTTCCTCGTCCTCTTCCCACCCTGCTGGTGACCCCGTGGGGACGGGAAGGACAGCAGTGAGATGCTGGAACTGTTCACCTGGACCAGAGACGGAAGCAGGCGTAGGGTCACTGGGTGGTTCCACAGGGCTGCCTGCATGTCCAGGGCCACCGTTCTTCCCCTGCGTCCCCAGACCCCACAGGACACCCAGGAGGGGGGAGACTCACGACAGCCTCTGCACGGGGCACGTGGGGTGTCTCAGCCCTGCGCACAGCAGCTTGGCCCCCTCGTCCAGGAGCTCGCTGTCGGAGAGGTCCAGGCACGTCAGGGAGTGATTGAACTGGAGGGTCACGAAGAGGTATGACCAATGCTGCTGGGTGGGGGCAGAACAGAGCCCCAGCCTGTGGGGGAGATGGAGCCCGTCATTTCCTGGGAGGACAGAGACCAGGTCAGCTCACCATGCTCCACTGCCTGGTGTGCCCTGAGTAATCTGGCTCCTCCACCATCAGCCCCGCCTGCCCTGCCTGTTCAAGTATCCCACGGCCATTTGATCAACATCCTGCCTGGTCTCCAAGAGAGAAAATAAAACTGCTAATACAACTCTATGATATTCACCAACACAGCCGGCTTAAAGCTGATGCTCAGTACTCTAGACTGTTGGGAGCCGCTCTGGCCAGGAGCTCCGTGCACACCTTGAAGTCCCGAGTAAAGAGGTACTGAACTGGCATTGCACCCACTGCAATGCAACTGGACCTCACCTCCGCTCAGATAAGAGGTGCAGCTCGGGGTGGGCGACACCCTATGGGGGTGGATTACACCCACTTGTCTGTTATAGCCCTCTCGCTTGCCTCATTTGAATGACTTCTCCCCAGTAAAACCCAGTGTGCTCCCTCTTTCTTGCCGGTCTTGCCCCGTACCTTGTGGGAGCTGTGGCTGAGGAGCCATCACTGAACCCAAGAAAAGGTACTTTCTGTGTCTTTAATCAGCCCAACGTCACTTGGAGTGACCCTGATTTAGTCGCCTGTCCACACAGGAGACATCTTGTTTCAAAAGTTATTAGGACATGAGAAGGTGGAAGTGACAAGGTGCAACCTGGTACCCAAGCAGCCAGGTCCAAGGCGTGTTGGGCTTAAGGGTGACAAGGATAGAGAACTTGGGGCTCTGGCCAATGGGTGTGGGTGGCCTGGACGCAGGTGTCAGGAGGTGCACCGGGCCCCGGGCCCAGCTCTCCCCTTCCCCCACGCTGCACTTCAAACCCACCGGGTACTCCAGGCAGATCAGACAGGACTGCCCACCCCACAGCTCTGCCCCAGCCCACGCTCTGCCCCGGGCTTAGCCTTTGGGGTGTCCTTCTCCCACATTGGGTGGTCTACACCTTCATGCCAGCCAAGTCAAGGCCACAGGAAGGGTACGTTCAGCACAGTGTCTGCCACGTAGGACTGCTGCGCAGGTCAGTGCCTTCCCCTGGACTCGGTCCTACCACCCAGACTGTGGATCCACTCCAGAGCCCAGGGAAAGTGGGACTGTAAGGGCCTCAAGTCCAAGGAGCACAGGAGACACGCAGCCTGCCCTCACTCAGTGTCACTAAGGAGGTCACCTTATCAATCTGAAAGCTACAGGGGAACAAACAGAAAACAGCCTGCTTGGAAATCAATACCAAGAGCTTCCCTCTGGCCCAAGGAAAGCAAGTCACTCCCAGTTCTTAAAGTCCCCCTCGTGGATGACGAGAGCTCACGCATACTTAGGTCAGGACATGGCATTTCTCAGTCTGAAACCTGTGCCACCAGCCAGTGTCCTCAATCAAAGGGAAAGGAGGCCCCTGGTGACCACTTGTGGAGACAGCTCGGGGAGCACCTGTTCTGAGAGCCGAGTGGCAGCAGCTTCTCCAGCCAGGGAGCCACCCAGGAGCCAGACCACGTGACTGGGCATAGTCACTGTGGGGCCCATGAAGGCCCATGGCTGTCCTGGGTCACCACAGGCAGCCTGCAGTGTCACCCACCCCATGCCCCACAGTCGGGGGCACAGCCTCCTGGGCATTGCTCTGCCCCCGGGGATCACATCCAGAGCCAGGCGCCCAACTCTGTTGGGGAAGCAGCTCCGTGTCCACGTGGTACTCAGTCAGAGCCACTCCCCTCTCCTGGTCCAGCACGCAACACCCTGTGGCCCACGTTGAGGACCTCAGGGGAGGGGGCAGCAGTGACCGCAGGGCCCACCTCAGGCACTGCAGGCGGCACCGATTATGTTTGAGGGTCTCTCCCAGCAGCAGCAGCAGCAACTGTGCCTCCGGGACGCTGCCTCCCAAGGTCAGGTGAGTCAGGGTCGTCTTGCCAACCAGCGCCAGACACAAGTCCTGGTAAGCAGTCTCAGGGAAGACGCTCCTAGCCCTGGGGAGACAGGAGGACGGAGGTCACGGGGGACATGATGAGCCCTATTTCATTTCCAACAAGCGTTTGCTGGGGAGAAAGGATGACAGGGCGACATCCCTGGGAACAGCCACCTTGCAAGAACCCAGATGGACGGACGTGTCCCCGAATGTGAGCAGGCCCGTGACCTCCTTCAAGCTGAAGAGAACAGGGCAGGGGAGGTGGGGCAGTCACAGGTGGTGACATCACCGACTCCTGAGATGGTAGCACCATCTTTCAGAGACAGTCTCCCCCTGACTTAAAAGCAGCAAGAAGCCACGTTGTAACCCCCTGATGGAGGGCAGCTGGGCCCCCAGCAAGGATGGTTGCAGCATGAGGCAGGTGTGGGAGCAACCCTGCCCACTATGCTGTTAGCATGGCCCACCTCTCACTGTCCCTGGGCTGTGGCCAGGCCTCAGTTAGGCCAGTCCAAATTCCCTGTCCATAGGAATGGAGGTGACCCATGCCGAGGGCCTGGGTCCAGGAGGATCTTCTAGATGGCTTAAGGGCTGTTTCTAGCAATTTCCTATTAGCTGTAACAGCTGTGGAGGTGTCAGAGGGATTGGAGTGAATCTCACCTGGTATAGAGTAGCAGGGTTTTTCTAATCAAAGTGGCTTATTTGGCTTAGCTAATGTACCCACCATCGTTCTACCTCCGAGTTTGACATGTTAAGAGAGGAGAATGATGGCTGCTAAGGCTGGAGGGAGAAAGATTGGAGCATAAAAAATCTCAGACAGGAAGAAGTTCACTGGCCACCTGCACCCCATGGTGACCAGTCACGTATCTGCTGGGTTCAAACTACACCCCACGGGGGAGGTTGGCAGACATCCAAGCTCTTGACCCAATTTTCCCGAACCTTGAGGACGGGAACCATTTCCTTTCTTCATATTCTGAGCACCTGGTCAGAGTCCAGTCAGGTATTCCAATAGGGCTCCTGTCTTCAAGATGCAAAGCTCAGCCCTGCCCCAGGCTCTCCGTGGAGACCTCTACTTACGTCACACTCTGCAGACGGCAGGAAATGTGGGTCATACTGTCACAGAGAAGCCTCACGGCTGGCTCACTCAGGAAGCTCCTGCTGATGTCTAGGGAACGTAGGTTCTTGTTAGAGACCACAGAGCAGAGGTCCATCCAGAGGCAGAGTGGGTCACTGTCTGGCCGAGACCTGCAAAGAAGGGACGGAAAGGAGCAGACTGGAGAGAGCAGTGGGGTGCAGCAGGTCTCGAGGATGACTGCTCCCTTCCAGGCCCGACTAGTCCGTGCCAGTGACCGCAGAGCTCCTCAGATGCTGGTCATAGGGACTGTCACCCAGTGAGAGCACTCCACTTTCTGTGGCCTAACGAAGTCTAAGGCGTGTTGATGTGAGGGTCTGTCCCGTGGGGAAAGCTTCAGCCATGTGATTTTACATAATTCTGACCAGAACTTGAAACTGCATCACCCAGAGGCATAGAACGCCACCCAGCTGGGTGCCCTGGCACATGCATTGGTCCCAGCGTCTTAGGACAGGAGAATCGCTTGAGGCCAGGAGATAGTGGCCAACCTGGGCAACACAGCCAGACTGCATCTCAAAAGTGAAAAGTCTTGGGCCAGGGCTGTGGCTCAGTGGCAGAGCACTTGCCGAGCACTTGCCTACCATGTGTGAGCACTGGGTTCAATCCCCAGCACAAAATACAAATAAATAAAATAAAGGTATTGTGTCCATCTACAATGAGAAAAAAAGAATCTTAAAAAGGCTAATGCCTGTAGTTAAAAATCTGCATCCAGTGTGCAAGAATTTACTAAAAGGATAGATCTCTTAAGTTTTATAATAAGATGGCAGAGGAATCTATGGGAGGTGGCAGATAGGTTTAAGGCACTGACTGGGAATACTGACGTGTGGCTCCTCCTGTTGACGGTGCCCAGCGTTTTGCACGTAAGCATCCCTCAGTAACTGGGAATGAGCTTTGGGCCCAGTGTCCCGAGTGTGGACTATAAGGATCCATGTTTCCAAGAGTATACAGTAAATGTTTTACACCAAGATCAAGTTCATTAACATATCTGTCACCTCCATGTAATCAAAACATAATCCTGTGTCCCACACATACGTATGTATAGTTATTACTTGCCAATTAAAAATGAGTCTTTAAGCTAGGCGCAGTGGCATATGCCTATAATCCCGCAGCTTGGGAGGCCGAGACGGGCGGTTCATGAATTCAAAGCTAGCCTCAGCGAAAAGGGAGGCAAACAGGCCTGGAGATGTGGCTCAGTGCCCCCATGTTTAATTCCTGTACGTTCCCACAGCCCGCCCCCCTAAAAAAAAAAAAAAAAAAAAAAAAAAAAGACTAAAATTTTTTAATCTAAAAAAGTGTTAGGAAAGAAAAAAGTGGGAAAAATGTCAGGTATTGATGGAGAGAATACGTAAAAGGGTATAAGACCACAGAGGATCCAGGGCCCCGTCCACTCGTGAACACAGCCACCAAGCAAGGTCAACTCCAAGGCCCCTACCAAGCTGCAACATCCCCTCCCACGTCGAGAGCTAAACAGGAAGGGAATCCAGTGAGAAGGACGCTGGGAGCTTAAGCCAAGACCACAGGGGACTCCAGCCTCATCCTCATGGGACCTGAGGAGGTGGAGGAGCTGGTACAGGAAACAGCTCACCTCACACCCCGCAGGCAGGGCTCCAGCGCCGCCATCTTCTCCTCCGGGAGCACCCCCTTGGCCACCCGCAGCGAGAGCCTCTGCAGGTCCTGGCACTGCCGGAGGCAGAAGGAGCAGCTCAGGAGGTCCTGGCTGGTGGTCAGGTGCAGGGATGCGTCCTTCAGAGTGGCCGTGGCTTTGCTCACCAGCTCTGGGTCCCGAGACTCGTAGAGGCAGTGCCAGACCTCCAGAAGGCCCACTGCCCACAGCACGGGCTCCTCCTCCTCCGACGTGCGCTTCAGCAGCTCCTGCCCGGCCTCCAAGGACGCTTGGCAGCCGAAAGTGGCCTCCAGCTCCCTCGCCCTGGCCCCGTTCAGGAGGCCCCACAGGAAGCGGCCGGCCTGGGCCAGCTGGGGATTCCTTGCTCTGGCCTCCGTGGAGAACAGCTCCCGCACACCCCTGATGTCCAACCTGGAGCCCGGCCACTCGCCGTCCCCCGGGAACCGCAGGATGTAGAAGGCGGCCGCCAGGAACTGCTGCATGCTGAGGTGGATGAAGGAGAAGCAGTCCTCGTGGTCCCTGTCCCTCTGGAGGACATGCTTGTCCAGGAAGGGACGGAGGTCGGCCTCTTCCACCTCAAGTGGCTCCAGGTCTTCTGTGT
>NW_026000207.1:914942-949678 GCF_001458135.2 Marmota marmota marmota
AGCAGCCGGGTGGGAGCCCCAAGCACAGCGTTTGGGTGAGACGAAGCTGTCCCCACTGCGTGCAGACAGGAGAGCTGTGGGCCGTGCCTGCCTCTTAGGTGACATGGCCCCCTGGTGACCGGGTGTGGCCGTCGCTCTTCACTTGCATGGCACTACTCTCTAGGACAAAGCGATGTCCTCGGGTCCTTAACTGTGTCCAAGCAGCGTAGCAGGTGTGACATGTCTCGGGGTAAACAATCAGGAGCACAGAGTCCTGAGTTTTCTGTCCATGCTCTTCTTTGGGGTCTGGAAAGAGCCACTGAGAAGGTTGGAGCAGAACAGAGGGCACCTGAGGAGACCTGTGTCAGCAAGAGGGGGAAGCTGGACGCATGTCCCCCGGCTCAGAGCTTCTGGAGGGCAGAGCCGGTGCCTCAGCACGAGAGGTGTGCCACAGGCAGAAATGGACCTCAAGAGTGGGCACGTCGTGATGTGGAACTGTCTCCTGGGGACCCCCAGTGCAGACCTTTGTTGTCCGGGATGTTTGTTTTATTTTGTGGGGCTGAGGATGGAACCCAGAGCCTCATGCATGCTAGGAAGGCACTCAGCCACTGAGCCACACCCCAGTCCTGTTTAGTTGTTTGTTTGTTTTTAATTTTGAGATAGAGTCTCCTCTTGCTAAATTGCTTAAGGCCTCACTAAATTGCTGAGGCTGGCCTTGAACTTGCAATCCTTCTGCCTCAGCCTCTGGAGTATCTGGGATTACAGATGTGCCCTACCATGCCCAGCTCTAGTTCAGAGTTCTTTAAAGACCACACAAATGCACACCTATCAGGGACAACAGCCAGCATCTCATTAAGGGGTCCTTCTTCCTGCCCAGGATAATCCAAGCCACCCTAAAACTGACAATCTCAGATAATCAGTAAGTAACAAAGTACAAATACTCAGAAATATGTCTACAGAATGGGAACCCCTGACAGATCTAGTCCTAGTGGGTTCTGGAACTAGATAGAAGACAAAATGGCTCTGGTGGTTTATTTTTTTTTTTATTTTTTATTTTTTTAAAGAGAGAGAGAGAATTTTTAATATTTATTATTTAGTTTTTGGCAGACACAACATCTTTATTTGTATGTGGTGCTGAGGATCGAACCCGGGCCCGCACGCATGCCAGGCGAGCGCGCTACCGCTTGAGCCACATCCCCAGCCCTCTGGTGGTTTATTTAAGGGGGTACATCAAAGGTAGTGATAAGGTTTCAAGGGCCGAGTGTTGATTCCTGACGTCTTACAGTCAGCAGGTTGATTGACATCTTGGCAGGTGATACCCATATCAGGTGCTATGTGGGCCAAGGGAGAGCAGCAAAGAGATTCACATTGTCCCTGGGCAATTGACCAGAACAAATGACCACTGGTCATTCCCAGATACCAGATGTCTCTATCCACAAGGCTTCCATGCATGGTGACCCACATGCAACCCTCAGACGGCTCCTGACACACAGGTAGACAAACACATGCACACACAAATACACACACCAACAAAAAGTGTACAAAAGTAGGCCTTGGAGATGATGGACAGTTACGTACTTGAGCAAACAAAAAACTTCACTGAAATCATGCCTGTGGTGTGACTGTCATTCATGACTGCACACTTGTGTTCTGTGTCCATCTGTATATGGCGTTGTATATGCATACCTGCTAGACCAGGTGACACACAGCTGTGGACAGAGGGAGGACACATTCCTCACATGTAGGACTGAGGTGACTAGTTTTCACGTCATTCTATGCACGACTCGTGTCCATGTGCTGTGTGTGTGGATCTGTGCAGTCACATGCACTCACACAGCAGCTTGGTCAACAATGAACAATGAGTGTGCAATGGAGACCTGGTAGGTCATGCTGCCAGGGGACGTCACCGTTACCCTCTGTGATGTTCTCACAAAACAAAATCATTTAGGCATGCATTCATCTCACCGAACATGTTCCTCTCTAAGCAACACGTGACTGTGTGTGGAAAGAGACCGGTATGTGGGGAAGAGGTACATTGCTGGGGATGAAGTTTCAGGGGAAACAACAGGAAATAGAAGAACATGCTCAGCTCTGATCACTTCCGGTTGGAAGAAACCATTTCTGTTTTTTTTTTTAATAGGATAATGCATTTATTTTTTTTTTAATATTTATTTATTTATTTTAGTTTTTCGGCGGACACAACATCTTTGTTTGTATGTGGTGCTGAGGATCGAACCCAGGCCACGCGCATGCCAGGCGAGCGTGCTACTGCTTGAGCCACATCCCCAGCCCTACCATTTCTGTTTTCACTTTGCTCTTAGAACAGCCTTTGCTTTTTGAATCAAGAGGACACAGGGCTGGGGATTAAATCCAGGGCCTCTTGAATGCCAAACGCACATTCTGTCACTGAGCTTCCTTCCCAGCCCAGGTAAATCTATTTTAAAACAGTCATTACCTTCAATTCTCCCTATCTACAAAAATTTCCATTAAGGACAGAAGGGAATATTCCCTTGAAGAATGGCTTCTGAGAACTGTCAATAAGAAGCAGAAGCATCTGGGCATCAGAATGACGGCTATGGACGTGGGCTTTTCTGGCCCTCGCAGCTCCGGCTGCAAGAAGACAAGGCCTCGGTTTGGCGGGTGTCTGATGGACGGATGATCAGCACCACCTTTCTGTGGTCGGGGCTTTTTGTATTGTAATTCCATGTGCCCACTCCCCTGCTCTGGGTAAGATCAAAACCTCCTTCTCTTCTGAGGCCCCCCACTTCAGAGGAAATACCCGTGTCTAGAGGCCAGCTTGCACCACCGCCTGCTCCTAAGGCCAGAGTCACTTTCCTGTCCCTGGTCTAGAGGCTCGGTGGCCTGTAGGTGCACATGGCTATGGAGCACAGGGCTGTCCAACACTGGTGCTGCTGCTGAGCTGCCCTGGGGCTACTGCAAGCAAGATACCAGGTTGTGAAGCCTTGAGGTGAAGCTTAATGGAAACTTCAATTTTTCTTACTGTTGGGGGTGGGGGTGACAGGGGCATTAGTGACAGGGTCATTCTGTCACAAAACTACATCCCCAGCCCCAGCCCTTGTTTTTCATTTTGACACAGGGTGTCCCTAAGTTAGGTAGGGCCTCACTAATGCGATCCTCCTGCCTCAGCCTCCCCAGTCACTGGGATTACAGACTGAAAAACCAGCCTCTATCTCAGAGCCAAGCCTGTCCAAGGAAGGGACATGCCTTTGTCCTTGGAAAGACCCACAGAGCACTCCTAGGCACATTCCCACCCTGCTAAGTTGTTTATCTACAAATAGCAGGAGAGATCTGCTGCGCCAGGTGTCCCTGACTCAGTCAGGCTAGGTGGGGACCCATAGCAGCCCCCCTAGCAGCCACCAATCAGCATGAGACAGGGAAATACCTGGGATGCCAGATGACCCTCCCAGTAGTTTATGGTGGTTGATAACACGTTTGGAATCCATGTAGTTCAGCAGGAACACCCCTCTTGGCTTAAACCAATCAGTTCAAATGAATACTCCTTTTGTACTGACCAATCACCCCTACCCAACTTGTTCCCGCCAGTGAATGTGCTAGTCATGTTTTAGAGTTGTTATTTGATTTTCCCGCGGAGTGTGATGATTTGCTAAAAGAGGCTATGATGTATGTGAAGTCTCTGCCCTCTCCAAAGAATGTATAAAACTGCTGCAAACCCTGGGCTGGGGACCTCTCAGCGTCACCAGTTGCTGTGTGCGCGCAGAGGACTGACCTAGCTCGCAATAAACACCTCTTTGCTGCTTACATCGATCTTGGGTCTCTGGTGGTCTTTGCGGGTCCGGAATTCGAGCATAACACAGACATGAGCCACCCACCTGGCTGACCTAGGGGTTTCCTCCCCGTGGAATGGCTAGTTTATTGAGAAGCTCATAATCTGTCGAGAGTCAAGGGTCCACTGGAGTGTGTCTGTCTGCAGTTACGTTGGCCCATGGTCTCTCTCTCCTCTCTATCAGTAATGTGTGGCCTTTCTCTGTCTTCCTCTCCTTCTTCCACCATCCCTACGTGGCCATCCTGGTCCCCAGGTGTCCCCACAGCTGGTCCTCTGACCCAGTCCTGGTCCCACTTAGCAAATGTTGCAATCGTCTTAGGCCAGGCCAGGCTCAGCGGGACACAGGGAGAAGTAGTGGGGACTGGAGGGACGTATCAGGCTGTGGCTGGAAGTGGGGAGGGGACAGACTGCCTGGACACCGTGCACAACCTTCCCACCTACCAAAGAGACCCTGGCACAGAATACCTGAGGCCCCACAGGACACTTGAGGGGATGAGGGACAGAGGGGAGAACACCTTCAGAAGTTCCTCACTCCCACAACCAGGGTGGGCTTCCCCCTCCAGCCTGTCACCTCCATGTGACAGTGGATGTCCCATGCGCTCTAATATCCTTGCAAAAGCTCCCTTGAGGCCCCTGCCTTTAATCCCTTTGCCTGTGGGGGGACAGCAAACCACAGTGTGAGTGCCTGCCCTGTAGACTGGCTCCCAGCTGAGAGCCAGCCCAGGCCTGCCAGCTCCAAGTCCTGCAGAGCCCACCTGCTTCCCGGGTCTTTGGGGAAGGACAAGTGCCCAGCCGGACAGCCATGAGACTGTGGGGACACCCGCACCTTCTCCACGCCTGTGCGGAGCCTGCTGCGTGGGATCGGGCCTTGTTTTTTCAGTGATGGGTGTTGAGCCCAGGAGCGCACGTGCTAGGCCAGTGCTGCAGCCCAGAGCCACCCACCAGCCCTGGACAGTCTTGTGCCCTTTCCACCCAGGGCCTCCTTCCCTTCCTTCCCTGGCCTCTCCCTCCTCCACCTGGGCTCCTCCCCACAGGTTCCCTGCCCTGGACCTAGTCTAGCTCACTGAATGCAAAAATAACCAAAAGGGGGAACAGACCTCAATGGATCAGCAAGCTTTCTTTATTTAGCAGCGGAATGGCACATTTTCAGGAAAGAAAATGGTGACTGATTAGAGGAGGGCTCTGATTTTTATAGTGTTTGAGTGAGATTTGAACCATTTGCAGGGTTCATTGGCTGGGCAGTCAGGGGGAGCAGTTGTGTGAGTTCAAAGCCTAAATCCGGGAACCAGCTGGGAAAGTTTGAAACCCATTGTTGCTGGGAAAGGGTGAAAGCCCAGCCCAGGGCGTTGCTTGCCCCTCCCACCCTCGCCCCAGTCACACTGCCCTCCTTTCTCCTGGGGGATGCGGATTGTTATTTTGCGTATTCTTCACTCACCACCTTTCCCTGTCCTCTCCGGCCAAGCCAGGCCAGCATCTGCAGGATCTCAGCCAGGGCAGAGAAAGGAAAGGCCCCTGGACACAGGGGCAGTGTGTCTACATCAATTCATGCCCAGCACCTTCTCCCACCTCTGAGCAGCTCTGAGGTTTCAGGCACAGCAGCAGGTGCTGTCAGGGTCTCTGGTCCCCCCACCCCAGGGAGGTGGCCTCAGGAAGGCCAGAGCTGCAGCGTCTCCTCCCCATGCGTCCTCAATGATGGACAGCAGGTGAAGCAGTGTGTAGGGCTCCCTGGGCTGCCTTTGTGTATTTAATGAAAAACGAATTTGAAAGAATTTGAAAGTTATGAGCCAGAGGCTAGGGCAGGATGTGGGGAGGAGGAAGTAGAGGGCTAAGAGTCCTTCCAGTCATTGGGGGTGTGCCCCTAAAGGGGATAGGAGGGGGCAGGACCCCTTCCTCTCTCACACCCTGGCCTTGCCCTGACCCACAAGCAGTGCGGCCAACCATGGATGGGAACCTCCAGACGGTCAGCCAAAGCAAACTCTCACAGCAAAGGTCATGCTCGCCATCCAGCGACAAAAGCCTTGAAGTGCCTCCTTGAAATGTCAAGGTGTCACTTACCTTATAGATGCGTGTATCTATAAGGCTCAGGACAAGTCTGGTTTCAGTCAACCATAAGGGTTTTGGAATGTGTCCCCCTCAAATGAGGCCTAGTGTGTGGGCCCAGAGCACCATAGAGGGTTTTGCTGTAGGGGGAGGGAGTCGAAAAGCTCAGGACTCCAACTACTGTCTGTTTGAAATGTCCCCAGGACCACAAAGTGTCTAGGTCACAGACAATTCAACCCTGGTTTATTGGGAGAGGGATCCTGCTGGGACATGTGAAGCTGCTATTTCAAATCATGATCCCAGGTAAGACCACGGGGAAATAAAATGAGCAGGGCTGGTGATGTAGTTCAGGTGTAGGGCACCTGTATATGCAAGGCCGTGGGTTCAATCCCCAGCACCACCATAAAAATATAGACAAAGAAAAAACAATGGGAAGAGTGAGCCCTGAACCACCACACATCAAGTGGTTGCAGACAGTAAACCAACAACATTGTGTTGGAAATTGTGATGCTCCATTCAGAAATACATCATGCAAAATCAGAGTTACAGAGCTGGGCCTTCCAGGAAACTGGGCAGCATGAAGACGTGCTCTGTCAAACCTCAGTCCTTGTAAGTAAGTCAGGAAGATTTCAGGCATGTTGCTCAGAGTAACAGGTGAAGGATATGGAAAATATTAACCCCCGAGGAGAAAGGGAGCGTGGTGGGCTCTGAACCTGTGGCAGTTCTTATCATCACCTGTGACCACAGCCCTGACTGCCCAAGGTCTCCCTCAGCTGTAACCAACACGTTTCCTGCCAGCACTCAGTCCCTGTCAGCCCTATAAAACTTAGACCCTACTGCAGCCAGTTGCCATTTTCCCTCTTGTAAACCTGCCCCTGGCTGTTTAATAAAGCATGGCTGACCCACTGAGGTCCACCTGCGTTTCTCGTTTGTCTTCTCTTTCATCTGCTTCCAACAGGCAATGAGTTTATTGAAGGAAAAGGGACACTCTCAAGGGAGAGGGTGGGTCTTCTCAGAGAGGAGAGGGACAGTGTGCCTCCTCCTGCCCTCTGGGTTTATAGGGGAAATTTCCAGAGTCCACTCAACTCTTCCTCTTGAGTGTCAGCTGACAGCAGGATGATGTCTCTCTCAGGTCTGCACTGCAGGGCCACTCAGGACACGTTGGCCCATGGTCACTGGTTCTAATTGAATTCTTAATGATGTATTCCTAGATTTAATGGTTATCTTTTATCCTTATCTGTGACTTTCAGGATCTGGTGCATGAAAAGGGTCACAGTCTCTCCTGTCAGAGAAACTTGGTTTCCTCTTAGCGACTTCATTTTAGACTTTCATTTCTCCTGCAAATAACAGGTAGTTTGCTGAGGACTGGGACACATTCTGCCCTCTTCAGCCAGTCAGGGCTGCAGGTAAATGCTTTTTGGAAATAAAACATGGGGGTCAGCACAGTGGGCCCCTTTTATAGATTTTTTTAAATTTATGTTTTAGTTGTAGTTGGACACAATACCTTTGCTTTATGTGGTGGGATCGAAACCAGGGCCCCAAACATGCTAGGGGAGTGCTCTACCACTGAGCCACTACCCCAGCCCCCCTTTTATAGGTTCATTCCCTTAACCTCACGTTCCCACACTCGTGTCCTCCCCTAACAAGAGTAGCCTGCGACAGTGGCCTTTTTCTTCTCCTTATCATGAACCCGAGAGTAAACTGCTTTGGGGCTTCTCCCTTGCGGTGCAGGTGACAAACTGAGGTCCTGGCTCACACTAGGCACAAGCCAACTTTTCATGAGTTGAAGATATGCGCGGTTATGAAAATGGAAACTGTGCTGAAAAGGCTCTCATGACATTGAACATTTTGAATTGAGGGTGGTGACACATGCCCATAATCCCAGCAATGGGGGAGGCCGAGGCAGGAGGATCCCAAGTTCCTGGCCAGTGTCAGCATCTCATCTTAGTGATGCCCTAAGAAATTCACTGAGACCCTGTCTGTAAATTAAAAAAAAAAAAAAAAAAAAAAAAAAAAAAAGGGGGCACTGAGGATGTGGCCCAGTGTTTAACCACCCCTGGATTCAATCCCTGATGCCAGAAATTTAAAAAATTAAAAGAAAACATGTTTACATTCCATGCTTCATGGGAGGCCAGAGTGGAATCAGTGAATGAGGAAAGCTGTGTAGACACTGGGTGCACTTTAAACCCCCAGTGTAACCTTGTCTAAGTATGGACCTGTGTGGCCCGGTTCAGGTCTAGAATGCTCCCAAGAGACCCAAGTGTTGAAGGCTTTCTCCTGGCTCCATCCTGCTGGGAGGAGGTGGGAAGCCTTCCAGCCATTGGGGGTGTGCCCCTAAAGGGGATCGGAGGGAGCAAGATCCCTTCCTCTCTCACACCCTGTCCTTGCCCTGACCCACAAGCAGTGGGGCCAACCATGGATGGAAGCCTCCAGAATGGTCAGCCAAAGCAGACCCTCGCTCTTCTCATGTTTTCAGGGGTCCTTTTTAAAAGGTAAACCAAGGTACCACCATCTGGTGGCCAGGGTTGAGGCCCTAGTGATCTTGCTGTCTTTATGAGCCTGCCCAAAGCAGTGATGAGTCTATTCTCTTCGGATGTGTAGACTGCAGGGTTCATGCAAGCCAGCCAGCTCCTTTTCAAAAAATCACCAAGTGTTGAAGCGAAACACAAACTCAAGAAAACGGACAGGGTAAGGCTAGAAAGCAGAGGTCAAGCTCTGAGGATGCAGACTGTCGGCCAGTGTCCCGGAGCTGCTGCTGCTGAGGATTCAGGGGGAGCTGCTCACCTGAGGTAGAGGGGCAGGAGGACTTGACTGCTTTCTGGTACCAGAGAGTTCAACCCCAGGGGCACTCGGCCACTGAGCCGCATCCCCAGCCCTATCTTGTGTTTTATTTAGAGACAGGGTCTCACTGAGTGGCTTAGCACCTCACCCTTGCTGAGGCTGGCTTTGAACTCGTGATCCTCCTGTCTCAGCCTCCTGAGCTGCTGGGATTACAGACGTGCTCCACTGTGCCTGGCCCTGGACTGTGGGCTTCACTCCTGATTGCAGGGGTGGCTTGGAACCCAGGGCCTCCTGCACGGTAGACAAGCATCCTACCACCGAGCTACAGCCCCCAGCCGGCTTTTCTTCTCCCTCATCTGCATGATTGACACTGGTACTTCCCGTCATACCAGGAATCATCCTACGTGGGCTGGACATGGCCACAGGGGAGACCCTGCTCAAGGCAAACTGTCACAAGGACCACTGGCGGAAGTCATGGCTGCACTGCACAGGAAACACCCTGGACCTTACAGCTGGGTCTGGAGGTGGACTCAGCTGTGGTCAGCTTCCACTGATGCACAGAGGCTGCCACGTGGGACTGTGAACAAGTCTGGAAGGGGACACTGAGATTGCTGCAGGCACAGTGACAGACCTCAGAAGAGAAGCTGCATTTGCTACTAGAGATGATGCAGGACGGGGGGCTGAGGCCCGGGTTCGATCCTCAGCACCACATGCAAACAAAGATGTTGTGCCCGCCGAAAAACTAAAAAAAAATAAATATTAAAAAATTCTCTCTCTCTCCCTTTCCTTCTCCCTCTCTCTAAAAAAAAAAGAGATGATGCAGGACGGAGTGCCTGTGGGTGCATTTGGGAATCCTGTGGCCCTGGAATGCAGTGAACTACTTTTACTTCAAAAATGGCAGCACACCAGGTGCCTCCAGAGGGCGGAGCTTTGGTGTGATGATGGTCCCTGTTACAAATGTCCTGAAAACATGGGGAATAGTTGAGAGGAGGAACCACTGATAGGCAGCAGGTTGGGAACCTCCAGGGCCTTTATCAGAAGTTATCCACCAGAGCTCAAGGAGAACCCTGCCACCATCTCCAAGGCCAAGAGGGCCCCATCTCGGGCAGTTTTCCTGATTCCAAAAAACAAAACAAAACAAAACAAAAACACTCTGTGCATCAACGCACAGAACCAAAAAGCCCTTGTAGTAAATGACTCAAGTCTTTATTAATTAGCATCCTGTATTTAAAAAGACAAAGGAGGAAGCCTTCCCTGGGTGCACAGGAAGGACAGAGGTAGATGGGCTCAGGAAGCCTTCTGAGCACCGGGAGGCAACACCCTCCGGGAGTGCGCCTTCACCCAGGGGTGCTCCAGGACCTGAGCCAGGGGAAGCCGCTCTGAGGGCTGGTATCTCAGAAGCTTGGAGACCAAGTCCTGGGCCCCCTCGGGCATGGAGGGGGGAAACGTCACATCCACCTGATGAGGCCAAGGAGAAACAAGGGAAGTCTGGTTCATTTCTTTGCTCCATGTTCTCTGTGACTCTTCGAGGCACTCCTCGGGACCGTAGCAGGTGACCTCATGTGTGTGCCCCAGTCCCCCCAGGCTCAGCAGCTGCCCCCACCCAGCTCCCCGTGTATGCCCGCTGTGTGGCCATCCCACCTTGAGGATGCGCCTCTGGGTCTCGCTCTGAGAGGGGCTCTCAAAGGGTGGCCGTCCCACCAGCAGCTCGTAGCAGAGCACCCCGAGGCACCACAGGTCCACCTTCTCATCGTAGGTCCTGCCTTCCACTATTTCTGGGGGCAAGTAGTCCAGAGTCCCACACATAGTCTGTCTCCTGGTGGAGGGAGAGGGGAGCACTGAGCAGAGGCCCGGATCAGGGGAAATCCTGGAAGTCCCCGCCCAAGCACCGGGGTTTGAAGACACCAACATTTAACATGGACCAAGGTACAGAGAAAGAAGGACTAACAAGGACGCTAACAATGTGTGTTGAAATTCATGCAATCATTTAGCTCATGATCCAGAACACTTTCACAAAAATATTCTCAGCATCAAGAAACAGAGTGATGGTACATTAAGGACCCAGTGAATGGATTCTAATCTATTCATACAGAATAATACACTGCTGGAAGTATGGGGCAATGGTCCATAAGTTATTAGGTATTTACATGAAATCTTATTGCTAAAGTCATACATTAACAAAGATCAGAAAATAAAAGTTCCAGTTGGGCTACAATAAGTCTGTTTTCTTTTTAGTTGCAGTACTGGGGATTGAACCCAGAGCCCCATGTTTGCTAGACAAGCACTCTGCCACTCAGCCACATCCCCAGCCCTGAAAATATCTGACAATTTTCTACTTAAAAATGGCAGTGTTGGGCTGGGGATGTGGCTCAAGCGGTAGCACGTTCGCCTGGCATGCGTGCTGCCCGGGTTCGATCCTCAGCACCACATACAAACAAAGATGTTGTGTCTGCCGAAAACTAAAATAAATAAATAAATAAATAAATAAATAAATATCAAAAAATTCTCTCTCTCTTAAAAAAAAAAAAATGGCAGGTTTGTATCTGGGTCTTACATTTGCAATGAATTCAACTGGACCACTCTTCACTGGCACCCGGGGCCTACCCAACGACTATCTGACCTACCTGAGGGAGGGGGCGTGCACAGACCAGCCAAAGTCTGCAATCTTCACCTCACCCATCAGCCCCAGAAGCAGATTCTCTGGCTTAATGTCCCTGTGAATCACCTTCTTGTTGTGGCAGTATGTCAGGGCGTCTGCCAACTCCTCCATTATCTGTGAGCAAAGTGAAGGCATCTGAAAGGCAAGCCTTCCACACTTCCCATCAGACAGAATGCTCCTCGTGAACCTTGGGAGTGCAGAGGAATCTTGCTCTTGGCAACTCACCCCAATACCACCTTTTAGTGGCACCAGAGGTCCAGTTTGGGAAGGGGAAAGGATGGATGTTGAACTGGACAGGTCCTATTGCCCTCCCACAGCAAGTAGCCAGACAGAACCTCCACTGAGCCAATCACCATCTCCCAAAACACTTGAGCCCCAACAGAGGGAATAGGAGAACCAGGAGGCTACCTGGAGTCAGTCATCCTGATAGCAACCCGCCCAGCCACCACTGTTGGCATGGCCATGGCTGTGGGTCCTGTCCTGGTGCCCTCTAGAAATCTCCCGTTACTGCTGGGCACAGTGGTGCATGCCTGTAATCCCAGAGGCTCTGGGGGCTGAGGCAGGTAGAGAATGAGTTCAAAGCCGGCCTCAGCAATGGTGAGGCACTAAGCAACTCAGTGAGACCCTGGGTCTAAATGAAATACAAAACAGGGCTGGGGATGTGGCTCAGTGGTTGAGTGCCCCTGAGTTCAAGTCTCAGAATCCATTCCCCCTCCCCCAATACAAAACCAAAAACAAAAAAACCTCTATAGTTATGAGTTCCATACATTTATTCAGTAAATCCCTCATAGCCTTTCAATAAGTGTTTTTGGCTCCTTATATTGTACAAGAGAGTAGAGTCAGATTCAAGAAATGACTTCAACTTTTACACATACAAGTAATATTCTGGATACTCTTAGGGTAACTAAAGTATCAAAATGTGAGGATTATTCACTATCTAAAATTCTCAGAATAAAACTCAGAAATAAACTTAAACGGCAATCTGACCAGCCACAGAGCCCCCACGCCCCACCACAGGCCGGCAGTGAGCCCAAGGCCCCCAGAGCCCAGGCCCCCTCACCGTGGCTGTGCGCTGCTCATCCAAGGGGCCCCTTCTCTGCAGCAAGTGGTAGAGCTCACCCCTGGGAGCATACTCCAGAATCAGGTATATCCGGCGAGAGTCATAGAAATAGTTGTAGAGGCATAGGATGTTTGGGTGTCTGCAGGAGGGACAGAGGGTGGGTCAAACTTCTCCCCGAGCCCAAAACTGCTGCTATCACCAGTGACTGGTCACACAAGGGGCAAACTGTGCTGGGGTCAGGGACCATGGTCAGGATTGGGATGTCCACCCAGGGAGGAAACTTTATATGGTTGAACTGGAATGAGCAGCACAGAAAATCAAGGCCAAGGGCTTACTTGGGGGCAGTGGGAAAGGCCGAGTTGGGATGTGCAGCAGGAAGGGGAAACAGGTGTAGAGAGCCAGCGTGAGAGGCGCAGGCAGAGCCTGTCCTTACCTTAGGTGCGCCTGGATCTCGATTTCCCTGCGCAGCTGGTGCTCCAGTCCCGCCTTCTCGATCTGGGACTTGAAGAGGACCTTCAGGGCCACGATGAAATGGTTCTCCTTCAGTCGAGCCAGGTAGACGTTCCCAAATTTGCCCTTGCCCAGAGGACGCCCGATTTCAAAGTCATCGATTGTGAAGCGCTTCCTAAGTGGACAGGAAGAAAGGATACCCAGTTCTGCAGGTGGAGGGGAGTAAGGGGCCCGAGGTCCTCTTCCCCGTCTTGAGGGCCCAGCCAGGGGTGTTTGGTTGGAAAACAGCAGCGCACGTCCAGGCGCCGACCCTCCACTCCACTCGCCCAGGCCGAGCTTGGCGCCCTCGGAAGCCCCTCCATTCCCCTTCCAGATGCCAAGGCTAAGCACTCACACGGCGGGGGTTCCGGGTTGCGTCTGGCCCACTGCAGCTCCTGGGAGGGGAGATGGGGAGGGAGGGAGGGGAGATGGGGAGGGAGGGAGGGGAGATGGGGAGGGAGGGAGGGCACGGGGGCAGGGAAAGAGAGAGGTGTCAAACTCTTTCTTCAGCGCACCCAGCCCTCCAGGGGCTGGCCCTTGCGCCCCTGCCCACAGGTCCCGCTGCTCCCTCCTCACCTGCGGGTCCACGCAGTACCCGAGAGGACCGCCGCCTCCGGGTGGATGCTGATACGGATGAGGGGGAGCCAGGGCCCTCCTGAGCCCTTTGGAGTTGGCGGCCGGGGTCCATATGGTTGTGAAAAGCGGCCACGAGGAAACACGAAAGTAAGCAAGAGGTAAGTGGCGGGAAGTCCTGACTTCCCGCTGGGCAGTAGGCCTTTTATAGCCGTCCCCAGACTCCAGGGCGGGCCAATAAGGTTCCTCATTCCCACTGGTCGAAATCTCTGACGCCATCGGCAGCGTGCCCAATGAAGACAGGAGTTGGGCGTGTCTATCAGAGCATGGGCCAATGAGGCGGAACAGGCGGGCTAAGCAGGGGCGGGGCCAGGGTGAGGCTGACGCAGGGCAGGCTCAAGCGCACGTGCAGGTCTGAGGCAGTCACCCTGGGGGTGCAAGTATCAGGCCGCCAGGTCCTGGTCTCGGTGTCTTTGCGAACCCTGTAACGTTTGCAATTTTGGTCTCAAATGTAGGAAAAGCAGAACATATTTGGCAAGTATGGAGGCTTCCAAGAACATTCGAAATCGAATATTTTTAGGCGGGAAATGGGATATGTCGTTTATACTTGAAAAAAAAAATCTCCGTAACCAATAGATAGAGCCTGCGAGTGAGGGTGTGTCACTCGTGTTGGGGAAAGATGGGTAAAAACGCTCGCTCTCTACCAAGAAAACATGTCGTAGAGAAATGAAGCTCTGGCGTGGTTTGGGTGGCGCGGGCCGGGTGGCATATTGCTGTTTGGTGCTGCAGGTTGAACCCGGCCCCGCGCTGCTGGGCAAGCACTCTTACCACTCAACTACATGCCCGGCCCTTTCTCAGACTTGGGCTTGCTGAATTGCTGCGGCCAGCCTTAATCTTGTGATCTTCCTGCCTGGACTTCCAGATTAGCTGGGATTACGGGTGTCATCCCACCTACCCAATTTAAGAAAAGTTGTATTATTGAACAACACTAGATCAGAATGTGATTCACATCACCGGCTATACAGTAAGACACTGCAAAGACAGAGTAAAACCTCACCCTTCATATGCCCAAGCAGACCATTATATGCTGTTTTCAAAATACATAATGGTCTTCAAGTGAGGGGACATGTCAGGAGTTGCCACACAGTTCATCCTAACTTACCTTGTGACTCTTGAGTTAATTTGGCTTCAGAGGGGAAAAGAAACTTCTTTGTTTACAATAGTAGGTAGTTTGCAACTTGGATCAAGGTACCCAGGGAAGTCAGGCTCCTTCCCTCCCACAGAACCTGGGAGATGGGGTGCTGTCTACCTCCATGTTTATGTGCCAGAGAGAAGACTCTCTGGGTTGCAAAACTGGTAGGAGGTTTCTAACAAGATTCACAGTTACTCTGGAGGCTGCGGAAGGAGGATTTAACAAGATCCTCAGCAACTTTTAGAGACTCTTGTCTTCAAATAAAATATAAAAAGGGCTGGGGATGTAGCTCCATGGTAAAGTGCTCCTGGGTTCAATCCCTAGTACAGGAAAAAAAAAAAATTACAGTCTCACAGTTGCAGAGACAGAATTCACAGTGGCAGGGATCCTTTTATTTTTTTTTTAAATTTATCTTTTAGTTTTCAGCGGACACAACATCTTTGTTTGAATGTGGTGCTGAGGATCGAACCCGGGCCACACGCATGCCAGGCGAGCGTGATACCGCTTGGGCCACATCCCCAGCCCAGTGGCAGGGATTCTAATGCAGAGGGTCAGGTGTTTGTGTGTGAGTGTGGGTGGTGCTGAGGATGGAACCCAGGGCCTCCAATGCCCTGTGCTGCTGAACTACACCCCAGCCCTCACTTATTCATTGAGATGGGGTCTCACTATGTTGCCAACAACTGTGCTCAAAAGATCCCCCTGCCTCAGCCTCCTGAGTAGCTGGGACCTCAGGTGCAGGGCACAGCTCAAGTGGGAACCATTTACTGACCTTACTTAAGTCACGTGGACAGCCCGCTGGCTGACAGCAGGCATTGGTGTACAGGTCTAGAGCAGCATACAAGGTCAGGATTGGGGAGATAAAGCTAGGTGTTGGTAGGCAAAGCAGACCAGGGACTTAGAAATTCCAGCATGACATAGGTGGCCAGCCATGGATGAGCCAGCAGGGAAAAGAGGGAGTGACCTAGGAGAAGGATGCACAGAACCAAGGAAAGAGTTATGTCAAGAATGGAGGTAGTGGTCAGCAGGATGGAATCCTGCCCACAGCTCAAGAAACACAAGGAGATAGGATTTCTTTATGTGAAGTCTCTTCCTACCTTAGCCAGGAACTTCCGTAGCCACCCTACAGGTAAGAGCAGTGACAGGAAATACCCACAGTCTGACTACTGGATCCTCCCTGCACGACAATCCTCTGCTCCAAGCAGGCAAGACAAGCTGCCCACTTGACCTAGCTGAGACCATGCCACTGTTAAGATGTCCAACACCCTGTGTGTGGGAGCTGCTGCTAGGGGTGGACCCAGGGCCTTGTGTGTGCTAGTGAGCTACACCCCAGCCAAGACTGAAAATCCTTAGCCCCCAGAACACAGTGACATCATCACTAGACCTTGCAGGAGGCACTAGCTTCCCACAGCTGAGGCAGGACAGCCATCCTCAGATGCTTCCAGCAAGTGTCTGCAGAGGGCCTCTCAGCTGGGGTCAATGACTCCCTCTCAGACATAAAACCAACAGACCCACGAGTGTCTGCAATAATGTCCTTTAAAGTTATCTGCATTTAATGATGCAGGAACTGTTATGAGTGTCATATTCCTTAGTTCTCTGCTGAAGCCAAGGCTTCAGATAGCAGCAGTAAAGGGAGTTTCAGTATAAACCATGGAAATACACCTCGCCCCCTGGCCACTCTGTCTTCACAGACAAAGGCAAGTGGAGGGAGAATTCAGGTCAGACCATTTGCAGCCATTCGTGTGTATCACACATATGCACACAGTAGGTACACACACTGGGCACACACATGCAGGTACACACGTGTACCAGCACCAAGTCCTTCTCTCAGCAGTGTCCTCTGAACCTTGTAACTAAACTAAATCCTGTCCCGGTGGTTTGTAACAAGTTCCACTGTGGCTTGGATTTTTTATTACAACAGTTATATGCGTCTCCATCTCAAAATTAAGATCTTCATTTTTCACTGAAGGAAACAGTACTTGCTTAAAGTGACAGACACCCGAACATACACAGTGCTTTAGTATCACTTGGGTCTCTGTGAGGAGAAGTCACAGTGGGGCCAGAGACCACCACCCTGCAGCTCACAGGGTGAGCCTTGGTGGCAGCTTGGGACTGAGATGTTGGGAGGCTTCCCACAGCTCCAGAGAAGGCAGCTTTGTGTGGCCAGGTCTTTTGTGGAAACATGGGACTCACAATGAACACCAGAACCCTTCGGGAGGTCCAGAGTCTGGTATGTGCTGGACAGAGGACAGTGTGCCCAACACTCACCCTGGCAGGGGTTTCCCAACAGGCTTCCTAGGAGACATTTCTCACATGCTAGCCCAGTCCCAGGTGACGTGCCAACAAGGCCCATCTGTGACCTCACTGAGGCAGGACGAGAAGGACACTCTGGCTCTCTGGACATTGCCCCGGGAGGCTCTTTGCTCTGTGGGGTTTGCTATGTCTCCTCTGGCTGTGATAAGTCACAGCTGCGAGTGTGACAGAATCCTGAGTCCTGGGTCTTTCCAAGATCAATAAACCTAGAGGTGATCTTCCAGTACTCCCACTGTCATTCATCACGACCTCTACAACTGTGTACTTCCTGTCCCTGCTAATATGCCTCAAGGTCAACCTGTCACACATGGTGACACTTTGAAGGACAAAATTCCTAAACACAAGCTGCTGTGCATGTGGCCGGCACCAAACACACCTGAACGGCAGGGGCAGGGGCAGGATGTGGGACACTGAGGGAGGGGAGGGGCGCAGTGCGCCCGGTGTGGCAATGGGGCTGAAGCTGGGAGCTCAGAGAGGTCTTCACTCCAAACAGCACACCTGGTCTGGACCCGTCATGGCTTCTCGACCCCCTCCCTCCCACACGTCTATTTCCACTTATGACAGACAATGCCACCACAAAGACCGAATCTGGTTGACCTCACCCAACCTGAAGAGATGGCCCAAATACACCATCAAACAGGAACAGCCGGCTCCAGATGAGTGAGTGGCATGCTAAAGACAGAAATGGCACAGTGGCCACGCCTGTCACCCCAGCAGCTCAGGAAACTGAGGCAGGAGGATCTCGAGTTCAAAGCCAGCCTCAGCACCTTAGCAAGGCCCTAAGCAACTCAGTGAGACCTGTCTCTATATTAAAAAAAAGGAGGGGGGGGGCAGACTGAGGATGTGGCAGTGTTTAATCACCACCCTTGGGTTCAATCCCTTCTGCCAGGAAAACAAAAAACAAAAAACCACCAAAACCCCCTACAGAACAGTGACTAGAAGAACAAAGACCCTCCCCACGAGTGGAGACCCAGGAAACGGGCAGGGCTGGGAGCCTGCAGCACATTAAGTGGCCTCCAGTCCCCAGACTCCAGCTGCCTGTCTGTGTAGCCCTGGCCACCTCCACTCTCTGTGCCTAATGGTCCTGGCCAGGAAACGTGCCAGAGTGGTGGTCGAGAGGCAAGAGCTGAGGTGCGCACAGCACTCAGCCCACAAGAGGCACGCAGGCACGACCAGCCCACCTGGAAACAGGGCCCGGGCAGGCTGCAGAGCCCTGGAGCGCAAGGGAAGACACTGAGGCAGGAGAGGACCGAGGCCCAGGCGGGGCCAGCACTGCAAAGACGCAACAGAGAAGGGGACAAAGAGCACTTGGGAGCCTCAAGTCAGGTGAAGGTGCCCAGAGTGAAGGGAGCGTGAGGGCATGGGGACAAGTAGGCCACAGACCGCTACAGGGGCCGAGCCTGTGAGAGAAAGAAGGTGAAGGAAACGTCACGTTCCGAGGGCAGACAGGGCAGCCCAGACCTTGGATGAGGCCGCAGAGCTGAGCTCACTGGACTGTGGGGAAAGCACCCAGTTACCAGGCCCTACGCAGGTGGCTGGCCAGCACCGCAGGCCAGGAACAGAAACTGGAGGTGAGCCTGACCCAGAGGACCCGATTTTCCCTAAGACTTTTGCCTTGGTCAAGCAAGAAGACAGTTGGATCAAAGTGAGTGACCACAACACGTGGAACGACAGCAGCTTCTTCCAAAGACTGTGGCACAGTGACAGAAAGGGCTGGTGGGTCCTCAAAGACCACCTCCCTGATCTCCCCAGATCTGGGACCTCAGAACCAACCTGGCAAGCCCAGCTCTGGGAATGAGCCTTCCAGCAGAGAGAACAGACACCGAGACAGTCTGACCCAATGGGAGCATGCCCTGGGGCTCTTCACGACACAGCGGCCAGCACCCCTTCTGCAGCAGCCTGTGGAGGTCCTCAGAAGGGTGGGCTTGGATCAAGCCTTGTTTCCTGCAGCTTGAAATCACCATGAGGTTCCGAGTTCAGACCGCACCACAGGATGACCTGCACGCAGGGTGCTTTCTTGGTGCGTCCACTGATTTCTTATTTCTAAACTCTCCCCCAGGGCAGCGTTGTTTGGGGTGGGTGAAAGTGTTTACCCCTCCATCTCATGGACCCCTCGAACACTCAGTGTTCCACAACACAGCTGGAGGACCACGACCTGGATGAAGGGACGACAAGTGCCTCATAAAGGGCTTAAATGACATTAAGATTTTACTTGGAAGAGTGGTCGAAGGGAGCTGAGGGTTTCCAGGCACAGAAGTCCTCATTCTGAGGACCACCAGCTGCAGGTTCACACCTTCACTTCTCACAGGTGTTCTCTTCTCTAAATTAGCACATTTTAGAGATCGGTGGTCATCACTGTGGCCTACTTGAACGTCCACAAAAGTATAATTTGATTAATATCATGACATTTATCCATGTCTCTTTTTTGTACTGAGGATGGAACCCAGAGGTGCTTAACCACTGAGCCACATCCAAAGCCCTTTTTTATTTTATATTTTATTTACAGACAGGGTCTCACCAAGTTGCTGAGGCTGGCTTTGAACTCACGATCCTCCTGACTGAGCCTCCTGAGCCACTGGGATTACAGGCAGGCACCACTATGCTGAACTTACCCACGTTCTTTAGCTAGAGTCTGTACTTCCAGTTGCTCTTTGAAGGACTCAATCCTAAAGGACCCCAGCTGGGACGCACTGGCTCGTGACACACTTCCATCTCCTGTGTATCCATACTCCTGTGTGGCCCTAGGACCCCTGAGGATCCCTGAAGAGTTGCCTCCCTGGAGCAGCACCTTGTGGGTGGGCAGAGTCCCTTTTCTCTACTGCATGAGTACCGCGGCCAACAGTCCTGTATAGATGGGTGCCTGTACAGAAAGTCCGTCTGCCTGGCCAACTTCCATCCTGTCCTGTCCTAACCCTACCACGTTACTCTCAGTCTTTGCTCCAGGCAAATACGACATCTCCCTTGCCTCCTACCCTTCACCTGATATAAGCCCCATTATGGAACTCTGGGTCAGCCATGGTTTTCAAACTAACATCTACAATAGTTTTTTTCTTTCTCCCAGAGTTCCTTTAGGTCATTTCTTTCCACTGCTGTCCCATCTCTGCTAAGACATTTAGATGCTGGATCTGGGAATCAATGTTGGACAACCAGATTCCTATTTGGGAGATGAACTTGACAACGTCCCACTCTGGTCCTGGTCACCTTTCACTACAGGACTACCTCAGAACTGCAGTGGTATCTGGTCAGGAGCTCTGGTGACCAGCGGTACTAATCACAAGCCACAAAGCAACTCCAAACATTCCACATCACACACGCGATCAAACTTCCGAACCCCACAGACAAGGAACAACGTTTGAACCCAGCTTGACAGAAATGACAACCTGCAATAAAATAATGGTCTACACGGAAGGGGACTCCTTATCTGAAGCCACAGTGAACAATCAGAAGAGAAAAAAGAAAGGAAAAAAACCAAAGTGGACAGAGGAACGGACAGGCTTACCCAGGGCCAGGCCTGTGGAGCCCAGATCCTCTCTCTCACAAAAACGTCCCTCAGAAACAGAAGAACATGAAGAAAACTAGCGGTCACTAGCAGAACTACCCCAGAAAAAAAGCCCAGGACACTCACCAAACAGAAGGGAAGACCACCTGGGATCTGGAGAAAAACCAACAGCCTGGGTAGCGGGGGCAGGAACACTCTCACGCCTGTCGGGCACGTCTGACCGCCAAGTCAGAAAGCACATCTCCCAATATGGCGCAGAGCATCCGAAGAGAAACAAAGAAAACCTAACAGGCAACGACAGGGGCTATACAGAATGTAAACTGCGAATACCATGAAATTAAATACACACCTTCAAATACCTTACATCGCCTAAAAAAAACACACTAACCTACAAGAAAAGAGAACCCACCCTCCACCAAGAAAAACAATAAAAAAGAAAGGACAATAAATAGGGAACACAAACAAATTAAAATGGCAGATAAAAGCATTAACATCAGTAGTTATTTTAAATTGTCTAAATATACAAATTGTCAGAAATATCCAAAATAAATGAAAAAGCATGATGCAAGCGTATACTGTTCATAAGAAGCTCACTTCAAATGACAGACATGGCTAAAAATCCAAATAAAATGTAAACTAAACAAACATTAAAAAATTACAGTAATGATGACACAAAACAGATTAAATCAAGATTAAAGAGACTAAACAGAAGTCAGCCAAGAAAACTCACAGTGGCATAAAAGGACATTACCCAGTGGTAAAGGGTCAATAAATGATGACAGCGGTCTTCAACATATGTGCCAAGCCACAGAGCACTGAGCTACGTGATATAAACCCTGACGGAATTTAAGGGAGGAAAAGTCTTCCTGTCCTCCTCGGGCCCAAGTGCCACTGCAAAGTGACAGACCCCAAGGAGGCGGACCTACAGAGGGGACGTGGGGTCCCAGGGCACCCCTCCTCCCTCTGCATGCTGTCTGCCGGGGTGAGCAGCTCTGTTCTACCCCAGGCTCTCTGCCGTGAGGCATTCCCGCACCAGAGGCCCCAAACAAGAGCCAAGCAACCATGGACCGAGACTTCAAGACCATGAGCCAGAGAAACCTCCCTCCTTTCAGATCATCTCACACATTCTGACCCAGGGACAGAAATCTAATGCAGAATACACAATCCCCCAATTACAGTTCAAGACATCAACAGGACTCTCTCAGCAACTGATAGAAATGCGACACAAGTTCTCCTCCCTGAGACTCGTTCATGTGAAATATGAGAGGGACAACGATGTAAATCTAGAGGAAAAGCAGAGGAATGAGGATCTTCTCCCCAGCTGGGCCTGGGACCTCCCAGCACTGCAGCGGTGAGCAACTCCAACAAGAGCAGCCGCCATCTGAGAGGCAAGACGCCACACCAGGCCAGGAAAGAGGGGAAGGAGCCCTGAGGTTCGAGGGCCTGACCTGGAAGCTGAACTCCACAAAAGTCTCTGCAAGACTGGAGGTCTTGGAAGGAGGTCCTGGAAGCGATGTCAAGATGGAAAATGTCAAATCCAGGGCCCTGTGAAAGGCCAGAGTAGGTGAAGATCAACCAGAGGTTTAAACAAAGACAAGCTGAAACAATTCAAGCTATCTTACATTGGATATCTGACTTAAAATCCTCAATAAAGTTTTACAAAGAAAACTACACTGGACAAAGATTTAAAACAAAAAAACAAATACTAGTCAGAAAATCAGCTAAGACACAGAATATCTGAATGCCATCATCAACAGGACAAGCAGACGTGTACAGACACTCTAGCCAAGGGAAGCAGAACACAGGCTCATCTCAGGCAGCACACCTAACAGGATGGACCATGTGCTGGTTCATAAAAATAAAAACAAAACAAAACAAACAAACAACAACAACAAAACCCAGGTCAAATGTAAAACAATCAGAAATCAGTAACAGCAGGAAATATGTGAAATACTAGGAAATTAAACAGCATACTTCTAAATAATTATGAATCAGAGACTAAGTCTCAAAAGGAACCAAGAAAGTTCAGAATTGAGGGGCTGGGGGTGTGGCCCAGTAGGATAACACTTGCCCCACATGAGGGTCTGGGCTCCATAAGCAACACACACACACACACACACACACACACACACACACAGAAATGAAAAAAGAAATTTCAGTATTGAATGAAATAATAGTTCTATGAGGGAAATTTACAGAATTAACTGCTCACATTGGAAAACTGAAAAGCCTCAAGTCAATAATCACTCCCACATAAGAAAACTGCTAAGAGCCAACACAAGGAAACCAAGTAGAAGAAAAGATATAATAATGCACATCAGAGCAGAAACGAGTGAATTAACAGAAACAGAAAAAAGAAAAAAAAATCAACAACCCAAAGTGCTGATTAATTTGAAATGACCAAGAAGACACATGTGCTCTGTGTCTAAGATCAATGATAGATTATCTAAGACTGATGAAGATCAAAAGAGAACAGAAGATGGCCCAGTGGTCCCACCTGTAATCCCAGCGTCCTGTGGGAAGCGGAAGCAGGAGGATGGCTTAAGAGCAAGGGCAACCTATTCCTGCAGTCAGCAAAAGGGTAGTAAGGAAATACTTGCAACAATAAGAGAAATAAATTAGAAAACTTACATGAAACAGATATAGCTCAGTGGTAAAGCACATGCCTAGCATGGGCAAGCCTCTAGGTTCAGATACCAGCACCACACCAAAAAAAAAAAAAAAAAAAAAAATCAAAACTTATCTCCCATGAAGTGCTTTGAGTACTTTTATACCTAATAAAATAAACAAGTAACCTAAGAGCCTAAAAAAAAGAAATCTTAGCACAACAGTTTACTACAGAATGCTATCAACCATCACAAGAATAAATGACACTGTTTAAACATACAGTCCAGTACACGCCAGCCAGGCACAGTGGCGCACAACTGTTATCCCAGCTATTCAGGAGGCTGAGGCAGGATGATCCCAAGTTCAAGGCCAGCCAGGGCAACTTGGCCAGACCCTGTCTTTACAAAACCAAAACAATACAAAAAACAAGGATTAGCTAAGTAACAGAGTGTCCCTGGGTTCAACCCCCAGTACTGTGGGGGTGGGGGAGTAATACACACACACACACACACATACACACATACATATATATGTCATTATCACTCAAAAAATTAGAAGAGGGACATGAAAAAATAGAGAAAAACTTCCTCACCAAATTACAAAAAAATGGAATGATGTCATATGACATATAAAAAGAATTATAGGGCTGGGGTTGTGGCTCAGTGGTAGAGTGCTTGCCTAGCATATGTGAGATGCTGGGTTTCATTCTCAGCACCACATAAAAATAAGTGAATAAATAAAAGGTTCATCAGCAACTAAAAATACATATATAAAAGAATTACACTCCACAAACAGTGGTTTATTCTGAGAATGCAGGCTGGTTCAATATTCAAACTCTTACTTTTGATCCTTGTGCCTTAGCTTCCTGAGTTGCTGATGATTATAGGCGTACACACTGTGCCTGGCTCAATATTCCAAATTCTTGTCAATGTAATACATTATATCAATAAGATATAGAAGAAACATCACACGATCCTATCATTTGATATAAAAAAGGCATTTGACAAAATTCATAATGACGAAACCTCAGAACACTGGGAACAGAGGGACATTTTCTGTGTCTGAGGATACAGCCTAATGGTGGGGAGTGTGCCTAGCATGCAAGGCCCTGGCAATCACAACCAGCCTGTCTCTCCACAGCAACGACAAGCAACGTTTGTACGTAACAAGGAAAAACTCAACGTTTCTGCTCTGGTCTGAAGGACCAGGCAAGGATGGCTTTCATTCCTCATGTGGGAAACCCTCGCTTATGCCCTAACCACACAAAAGTAGCGAATATGCTACTGAGATCAGGAGGAAGAAATAGAGTGATTTGCAGAGAACACTATTAGGTGGGAAATCCCTAAGATTCTGTGAAAAAAATGAGCTAGAAATAATTAGTTAAGCAAGGTTGCACAATGGCAAAACAGTGCACAAGGACATCATCATTCTGCATATTCTCAAATGTCATGTGAAAACTGAAAATTCACAGCAACACCACACAAACATTAAAACAACCAAACATGAACAAAAAGCCCTAGATATGAGCCCTAACAGAAATGTGCAGGGTTTATAAATGCTAAAAGTTATAAAACACTCATGAAGTAAATGTGGAAATCTTAAATAGACACACACTATATTCATGAACTGAAAGACCCAACACACCAGATGGATGGATTCTCAATAAACTGATCATCGGATTTAATTTCTATGAAAAGTCTACCAAGACTTTTTTGGTAATATTGACAAACTTATCCTAAAACGAATATGGAAAAAGTTAAAGGAACTAGAAATGCTAAATCAGTTTTAAATAATAGAGAGAAATCACTTTACGCAGTTTGAAGAACTATCATACAGCTGTAACAATCAATACACAGAAACCAAGAAAATGTCCACAAGTTAGGTTTTTAAAACCACAGAAAGAATCAGGAGAAATGGCACATGCCAATAATCCCTGCTCCTGAGATTCAGGAGGACCACAAGTTGAAGGCCACCTGGGTAACTCAGCAAGACCCTGATGATACAAAACTTAAAGGAAGGAAGGAAGGAAGGAAAAGAAAAAGGGATCTGGGTATAGCTCCATGACAGAGCACTTGCCTAGCACGTGGGAGCCCTGGGATCGATCTCCAGAACCAAACCCTCCAAGATAAATTGAAAAACTATGTGAAAAAGGGTTTGTTGTTTTTAAAAAACCGTCAGCCCTTAAATAGTCTTAGCTGGTACCACAGTCCATTAGTATGTGAATTCTTTTTTTTCTTTTTTGGTGGTGGTGGGGTACCAGGGATTAAACTGAGGGGCACTCGACCACTGAACCACATTTCCAGCCCTATTTTGTATTTTATTTAGAGACAGGGTCTCACTGAGTTGCGTAGCACCTCGCTTTTGCTGAGGTAGGCTTTGAACTCGCAATCCTCCTGCCTCGGCTTCCTGGGCTGCTGGGACAGGCATGCACCACCAGCCCAGCTTCATATATGAATTCTTTTTTAAAAAATATTTTTTAGTTGTAGATGATAGACACATTCCTTTATTTTACTTACTTAAGCACTTATGTGGTGCTGCGAACCCAGTGCCTCACATGTGCCAGGCAAGCGCTCTACCACTGAGCCCCAGCCCAGCCCCCTCACTCGTGAGTTCTTATTGCCTTAAATACACAGCACTTCATGGCTCAAGCCCCTCATTTCTCATAGAGCCATGGTCCTCAGGAGTACAGAAACACCACGGAACACAGAAGGCATACAATGACATTTCCAGACTCCCCCAACTAACTTTCCTGATATTCAATACCAATAAGACACACACAAAAAGTCAAGGCCTTTTACCTCTGAAACTACACACCCCTTGCCCCAGATAATCTAAGAAATTAATGATAAAGTGCCACAGCTTAGTAGAAAATTCTGAAAACACCTGTGTTTGCATTTCATCTTCTTCTACATCCCTCCTTTTAGAAACAGTTCCTGAGATAACACTGCACTGTAAACGAGGAAGAAGGCGCAGCTGAAGGTCGTCCTGTGTGCTTGAAACCACTAGGTCTCTCCTGGGTGAACTCTCAACCCATTTCCAACTGAGTCTTCAGGTGACACATGACATTCCTCACAGTGAAGACACCTGAGGGGTTTCTCTTTGGTATGAACGATCAGAGGCTGAGGACGATGTTTCCTCTGGCAGTAGATTTCTCTTGGTGGTTACATTCAAAAAGTCCTTTCCCATAAGGAGTTCTCGGAGGGTGACGGAGGCGTGAGCACTTGGGAAAGGGGGCCTCTCCTCTGCTGCGCTGACAGGGTTTCTCCCACGGTGCATCCTCTGGTGCTGGGTGAGGGATGAGCTGCGGCTGAAGGCCTTTCCGCACTCGCTGCACTTATAGGGCTTCTCTCCAGTGTGGATGATGGCATGCCGGATGAGGTTTGTGCTCCAGCAGAAGGATTTCCCACACTCGATGCATTCAAAAGGCTTCTCCCCACTGTGAATCCGCTTGTGCCTCGTGAGGCCTGACATGCGGGCAAAGGCCTTCCCACACTGCACACACTCGTAGGGCTTCTCCCCAGTGTGGATGCTGAAGTGGCGAATGAGGTCTTTTCGATTGCTAAAGGCTTTCCCACATTCTTTGCACTCAAAGGGTTTTTCTCCAGTGTGGGCCCTTTTATGTAAAATGTACGTAGAGCAGTGGGTGAAGGCCTTCCCACACTCACTGCACACGAAGGGTTTCTCCCCGGTGTGGATGCGCTGGTGCCTCTTGAGGTAGGACCTGTGGTTGAAGGCCTTCCCACACTCGAGGCACTCGAAGGGCTTCTCCCCAGTGTGGATGACGTAGTGGTGGATCAGGGCCGCGCTCTCCAGGAAGGCCTTCCCACACTCGCTGCACTCATAGGGCTCCTTGCCCGTGTGAGTCTGCTGGTGCCACAGGAGGTAGGACCTGTGCTTGAAGACCTGGCCACACTCAAAACACTCATAGGGGTTCTCCCCACCATGGACCACATAGTGCCTAAGGAAACCTCCCCTGTGCCGGAAGACCTGCCCACACTCTGTGCACACAAAGGACTTCTCTCCAGTGTGTCTCCTGCTGTGCAAGACAAAATTAGAGCGGTGGGTGAAGGCCTTTCCACACTCACTGCACTTGTAGGGCTTCTCCCCACTGTGGATGCGCTGGTGCTGGGTGAGGTAGGACCTGCGGTTGAAGGCCTTCCCACACTCTGTGCACTCGTAGGGCCTCTCTCCCGTGTGGATCATCTGGTGCTGCAGGAGGTGCGTGCTCTTGATGAAGGTCTTCCCACACTCCGTGCACTCGTAGGGCTTCACTCCAGAGTGGATTTTCTCATGTCCAGCAAGAAGGTGTTTCTTGATAAACACCTTCCCACATTCACTGCATTTGAAGATGTTTTCCTCCTCTTCCTGTACCATCCTTGAATGTGTGTCCTTGGCTGCCCCTGAACCACCAGGTCTAGGGATACTTTTCCCAGGAAGCTTCTCCTGCAGCTCTACACCTGGTCTCAAGAGTCCTTCCTGCACTGCTGATGGCCCATCCTGACTTCTGGCTGCCACCACCTGGGAGCACCCTGAGGCCCCTTGTGTTAACAGTCCCTGGAGTGAGGCACCCTCAGACAAGGCTGGCTCACAAGTAGTAGGTTCGGTGGCCTGAGGCTTTCCACTGTCACCTGAAAGAAAATTCAACACACAACAGGGCCTGTTAATAACAACACAGAAGGACAAGATCCTCACTTCAGTGAAAACATGGAACTCAAAACACAGCCTCTCTGTCCACTCTGTTACCTCTGAACCTTAGGTTTGAACATCTTTCTTCCTGGCCCTTGGACCCCAAACACCTTGAAAGGGAGACCTGGGGAGAGGTCAGTCAGCACACAGAGGGTCTGCAGTGGAGTGCATAGAGTGTGGGAAGACCTTCATCAAGAGCAGGCATCTCCTGCAGCACCAGATGATCCACATGGGGGAGAGGCCCTACAACTGCAGCCTGCACATGGCTAGGGAAACCGTGTGGGGTAAGCTTCCTCTAACCAACGCCATCCTGTGTTGTTCCAGGGACACCAGGAAAGCGCAAGGAACATGGCCCACGTAGAAGACAGGAAGTGTGTGATGAGAAATCACAGCAAAAAATCATGTCTGGTATTTGATCAACATAAAACCTCAAACACTAGGCATTTCTAGAATTCCTGTTTCAAATCATGGTGGGCTTCCAGGATTACAAGTGACAGTTTACGCAAACAGTTAACTCAATCTGGACCCCTAAACAATTTGTCCTAAAGAGATGACTTAGGGAAAGATCTGTCCACACCAGAAAGACAAAACATGTCTGATGGAGGGCTTAAGACACAACATGTAAGCTGGACCTCAGTTGAGAGAAGCAGGAGACTGAGCCACATGGTGGGTGATTCCATCAACTGAGCTTAGTCAGTGTCAATGAAAACCTGGGCACGCAGGCTCTGGTGAGTTTCCTGGGTTACCAACACCCAGGCACATACTGCTATGTGTTACAGTTAGCTATTTGGCCATTGTGGCCAAAACACCCAACAATAACAACTTAAGAGAAAGAAGATTTTATTGGGCCCTTTGATGGAGAAAATTTTAACACTGCATATAAAGACATTGAGGTCTACATCAACAAAGAATTAATATAAACTGATGACTCTCCCCAAATCCACGAGGGACTGGCACAAAGACAATGAGACTAGCAGTGAAGAAAGAACAAAAGCTCAGAGACCCATTTACACATATGGAGGTCTGGTGGATGGAGAAGAAAGCACGGCAGCTCAATGTGAGGAGGAGAGCTGTTCCCTGAACAGAGCACTAAAATTACCTATCCCCATGGGAACTGACAGTGAAAGCACTAATATCTCACAATATGTTCTGAACCAAACTAAGATCAGCAAAACCTAAGTAGTGAATGATTACATCAGGATAAAACATGTTTTACATAAGACAAAGTGATTAGTCCTATACAGAAAGCCATGAGTTAGACTTTATTGAAACGAAGACCTTGGCCAGGCATGGCTGCACATGCCTATAATCCCAGTGTCTTGGGAGGCTGAGGCAAGAGTATGGCAAATTCAAAGCCAGCCCCATGAAGCCCTAAGCAACTTAATGAGACCCTGTCTCAAAATGAAAATTAAAAACGGGCTGGGGGTGTGGCTCAGTGGTTAATCACCTCTGGGTTCAATCTCTGGAACCAAAAATAAATAAATAAATAAATAAATAAAACCTATATGAAATCAAAGACACATTAAAGAGAGCCACAAAAAGAGAAATATAACTACAAAAATATATTTGTAGCTTATACAATTGATAAACAGTAAGTATGACCAGGAACAAAGAATCCCTATAAACAAAAAGAGAAAAGCAAACTAAAATTTATCCATGGAAGAATTATATATCATTATTTTGTGCCAACTTAATGGCAAAAATTGAGCAATTTGCTTATGAAATACTGGACAGGAAATATGTTGATAGAATCCACCATTTTTTCCTGAAGAGCAAATTGGTATAGGTCCTTTATAAACAGTAAAAATGATCATACACCTGGGTGTAGGGTGCACACCTGTAATCCCAGCAGCTCAGGAGACTGAGGCAGGAGGATCACAAGTTCAAGGCTAGCCTCAGCAACTTAGCAAGACCCTAAGCAATTTGGTTAGACCAAAATAAAAAATAAAAGAAAGGGCTGAGAATGTGGTTCAGTGGCAAAGTGCCCCTGGGTTTAATCCCCAGTGCCAAAAAGTAAAAAGAATGATCCCACAAACTTCAATGACTGTGGTCTCAAATCCAATCATTTTAATCCTAGATTCATTATTAAAAATGCCCCTACACATGTGAAGATGATCAATAAATTGGAACACTTACAGCTTTACTGCTTAGGAGCATAAAAACATGTAAACAATTAAATACACAGAAAAGGAATGAACGTATGAATATAATGTAAATTACGAACATTTGTTTAATTTTCAAATATAAGGAACTTGAATAACATATTTTTATTTGGAGAAAGAATGAAATAGAAAATTATAAGGAAAAAAAAGGCATAGAAGAATATCCACGGAAAGCTGTGAGCACAGGAACTGGCTATGGCCAGGGCAGGAGCTCGTCCATCAGGAGAAGAGAAGCCACAGAGCCTGAGACGCATGTGTGTGGGCTGAAAGTCCAGCAGTACTGAGAGGGACGCGTCATCTCCAACCTGAACATGTGCTGACATGGCAGCGACCTATGCCGGAACCTTATGCCTGGCAAACAGCAACTGTCTGGACGGCTGAGGTCAGGACCGAGGGAGACACCCTGCAGTCTAACCTGCGTGGGTGGCAGAACGGTCACTGGCGCTTGGGAAGTGAAGTGAGCAAGACCAAGCTTTCATTCTTAGGCTCTTCAGATACACAAGTGGAGAGCCAAGGCCAACAGGGGAGAAGGTGACTCTGAGGGGCTGAGGGGACACTGCACAAGGACCCCCGTGCTGACTCAGCAGGCCAAGGGACAAACAGAGGGCACAGACCATGACTCTGCCATGGCACCAGCCAACCCACAGATGGCAACAGTGCCTCAAAAGCCCAAATGTGGAACACAGCCACCCAAGTCTCCTTGACAAAGCAGGAGAAGCAGGAAGACAGGGGCAGTGTCTGCTGGTGTCTGACACTCAGGTCCAGTGGAAGGCGAGGTGGCAAGGAGGACAGGCAGAACACAGCTGGAGAAGAAAATTGGCAGAGAAAAGCCCCCTTCCTCAGGCTTCGGAGGAAATATGAGGCATTCTCATTGGCTCGACTAACATGAGATGAACAATAAAGCTTACTTTCAAGGAGCCCTTTGCTATACTTGGACGCTGCTGTTCTGTGTTCATGCAGCAGGTGACAAATCTTTCCAGATACAACCCAACGCCTGAGACTACAGTGACTGCACATTTGAGGACTACCCCAAGGGAGTGGACTGAAATGCCAATCACACCATCAGTTCTCCCTGAACACACAGCTCAGCCACTTATCCCAGCACACGGACCCAACTGTGGCCAATGCCTAGTTCCCTAGGATGGAACATGAGGGGACTGGTGTCCCTGGAAGGGGGAATAGTGGAAAAACCATAAGACAACAGGCTGATGAGAGAAAGAACCTGCAGAGCTCCCCATGCCCCACGCAGACCTGGGGACAGTGAAAATCACAGCTACACATGCTGAGCCGCTGAGCCTTGTGCCAACTCAATCACCTCATGTACAAACCAGAGAGTCTTTGACCTTGCCAGGTAGGGCCTCAGAGCTGGTGACAGCCAAGCCAGGTTTCATGACCACACAGTTGGAGCCCTGGCCAGGTGTTAGCTCACCAACCTCACTCTTTCCCAGGACCTGGAACAAGCTGATGGGTTTGGCTGACCAGAGGGGTACAGGTCAAAGGGCAACATGGCTACAAATACCAGAGGCCACAGTACGATGCTTCCCAAGAGATACCGAGGCCAGTGTCTTCCCTGCCTCAAGTCTGTGGGGCCTCCACTAGCCAAGGTCATGGCTCCTACCTGGACAGGTGCTCTGAAAGAGGTCTATCATCACTGTCCACAACTGCTGCCCGTGCTCCAGCTGGAAGATCAGCTCAGGTTTGGGAACAGGATACCCTATTCAGGGACAAAAGCAAAAAAAAAAAAAAAAGGGAGAAACATGGATTTTGTGAAAAGCAGTAAACACCCTCCATCTCCTTCAGGCCTCAAGCCCAGCAGCCGGTCCTTAGGATGAAGCCTCTCCCACCGGAACAAACAGAAAACTGACATGTGACCTGGAACAAGGCTGGCCATCCACACTGGATGACCACTGTGCCCCAGTATGCACTCAGAAGCTGGCACATATCGGGGCTAACCACGTCCACAGGACTAGGCAAGCAGGTTGAATGCACTGGGTCAGCTCAAACCTGAACAATATTTAAGCAGTAATTTAGGGGAAAACAGACATCTAAGATCTCTCTCCACTCAAAGCAAAGGTATGTGTATTAGTCAGTTTTCCTTTCCTCATCTAATGCCTAACTCTTGGCAATGAAAACAACAGAGGTCTACTTAGCACACGGTTTTGGAGATTTCACATCCAACTCAGGCAAATTAACGCAGATTAATCTTTTCCAAGGGCAGTGCCGACAACGACCCTATGACCTTCCACCTGAGTCCCACCTCTGTACTTTCCCCCTCTGGTGAAAGGGGATCAGCAAATGTCAGGGAAAGGGGCTGGACTGAGATTCAGCTCTAAACCCAGACTTTTCATTCAACAAATCTCAGTGGCAGGAAAAAGGTGCTCAAGGAACTGCTTGTCCAGGGCATGTCTCCAGACCAGATTAGTCCTCAAGAATGGCTTCTCCAGGGGTCTCTTGATGCCAGGTGAGGGGGTGTCTGTGCTTCCTCTCATACAGGTTCCAACCTCCACCAACTGATTTTTAGGTCCCGTGTGCAGTGGTGATCTGTCCTGTGCATTACAAGGACGCTCAGCAGCACCCAGGTCTCCACCCACTAAATGCCAGTAATACCCCCAACCCAACGTAAAAACCAAGAACATTTTCCCACGTCACCCCATGTGTGCGGAAGGGCTCCCCACTTGAGAACCTCTGGCTTAGGAGGAGAGAAATAAATACAGGGAGATGGGAGAAGCAGCATGTGATGGGGGCGGGGCCTCCTGGAGACTGTGTTCAGGAAGGCTCTGGTGAGCAGATGCTGAGAAAGGGCAGCAGAGTGGAACGCTGCATCACCCTGAGCACACCACAGGACAAGGAGAAAACTGCAAGTGCTGTCCTGCGGCAGGCAGGAGGGCAGGGGAGGAAGGGCAGGAAGTTGCAAAGACTGGAGTGTGGGGAGTCTGGGCCGGAGCACCAAAGGTGAGCGAAGGTCGGCTGGGTTAGAGAGGACTCCTATTGTTAAGAATTTACGTATCTAATTCTATCAAACCCCTTCCTAGCAAAGATCGCATCCCACACCACCCTGCACACTGGGCTACTGGGGACACCTGATCCAACCCTGATCCTAAGTCAGACTCCCCACTGAAAGATGGCATAAAAAAGAACCACAGACTGGGGCCAATCTACGCTGGGCACCGAGTGAGAGGCTGAGGGAAGGATGGCTCATGGTTGCCATTTGCTGCCTCAAGGGTGTCCCACAAAAGCCAGCAGCAAATAAGGAAAAATACAAACATGCAGACAATAGGACCAGGAATCTGGTGGTCACACACAGCAAGGACCAGAAGGCCACTCATGCTGCAAACTGGCTCAGGAAGAAAAGGCCCTTGTTTGGATATGGTGGCAGGAGCCAGGAGAAATTGTGGTGGTCTTCAGGTTCTCCCTCGAAACCTCACCTTGGGTCCTGAAAGCCTCCCCATTCCTTCCACTGTCGCCTTCTCCACAGCACCCTGGGAGCCCAAGGGCCCTACTTCCACTGCCCAGAGAGACACGGGACACCAGACAGGAAGAGGTGAGTCTAGTAAATGACTGAAGCCCTGGGAAGAAGCTGGATCCAGAGCCTTCTGGAGCAGCCAGGGTGGAGTGAAGGAGGCAGCAGGTCCGCTGCATGCTGGAGGTGGAAGGCCTTACCCAGTGAGACCAGGAGCCCACAGTTCTCCAGCATCACCTCCTGGTACAAGGTCCTCTGAGCTGGGTCCAGTTGTCCCCACTCCTCCTGGGTGAAAGTCACAGCTACATCCTCGAAGGTCACAGACCCCTGGAAAGTCAAACAGAGGGAACACTGTTGGTCGTGGGGCTGTTCCAAGAGACAGGAGAGTCTGTTTCACTGAAAAACACGCAAAGAGATCAAGGCCTAAATCACATGGTGTTTCCCAAGGGCCATGCTCCATGCTGGGCCGGAGAAGGAAGGAGGAGCTGCTTCAACATAATACCATGTAAGGGAGAGATGCTGCTTATGAAGAACAGTCAATGGGATCAACCTCTGCACTGTGAGATGTAGACAGAAGGGCTCTAGGACATCAGAGGAGCGAGGAAACAATGATAATGACCCCACCAGTGCAATCTGCATCTTCCTGGTGCAGGCAGGTGCTGCCCCAGGCTGAGAACATTCTGTGTTCAAATGACTGCCAGTCCCCAGCTCAAAGTCAGATCCATAGAGTCTGAATCCAAACATCAAAACTGTCACTTCCTATTTTTTCTGCTTAAGAGACTTCTATCCTTTCTGAGCCTACATTTTTAGATCAGGAAAACAGATCCCACTTGACCAGTAACTGTTGTGAGACTTTAAGACAAATTCTCCACTGTTTAGTGTTTTGGGAGGGGATTTTCTCATCCTTCCACAGTGCCTCACCTCCTCTCATCAACCTTAATATCACAGTAAGTGACCTGGGGCTTAAGAAGCTTCACCAATTCACACATCTTACCACCAGAGGCAGAATACAACAGGTGACTCTGGTCCAAGTTCGGCGTGGAACCCTGACAGGTCTTCAGGTCAGAGCGACTCTAATGCGCTGCGGTTGTGCAGCACGTCCACCCGTTACTGATCCTAAGTATGTTTAAGTCATTCTTGGAAACAGTTAACGCACACGTGGACCGAGGAGGCAGAGCCTTCCGCCCTCACCAGACAGCACCAGGAGCGTTGGCATCCACCTGGAGACAGGGCCGAGGCCGGCTTCCACGTCCCTGGGCGCTCTGGGCCTGTCAGACGCCAGGGACACGCCAGTTACCGAGCACCTTTCCCCCTGCTAGACGCCGACGGCCCTGCCCCAGAGCAGGGACTTCAGGACCTGGGCGCACGGCGCAAAGGGCCACCCGCCCTCCGCGGGCACTGGCCCTCCGACCTCGGGCTGCTCTCGGGCGGGGC
>NW_026000207.1:951364-981716 GCF_001458135.2 Marmota marmota marmota
TGCGCCGCTGGGGCCCGGGACTCCCTGCGTGCCTGAGGTGGACGGGGCACCTGCCGGGAGACGGGGCGGGAGGCCAGGCGTCCCTGGTCTGCAGGGCCAGCGTAGAGGCTGCGCCCGCACTGCAGCGACCTGGAGACTCGTCCCTTCCATCCGAGGGTCTGGGAAGGCTCAGGTGCCACCGCTGGGCGGCGGTGGAACCGTCCCACAGGTGTAGGCTCGGACCGTCTCACAGCGGTGGGTCCCTCGCAGGCCGTTTGTCGCTGGAAGGGTGCCACCTAGGGGATCGTGGGACCCCAGTCTCTTCTTTTTTCCGTGTGCCAGCCATGAGTGAAGGGCTTTGCCTGACCACGTACTGACTCCATGGTGTTCTGCCTCCTCCCAGTTCTTAAAGCAATGGGTCAACATCAGGGACAGCAACCTCCAAACGGGAGCCAAAATAAAGTTTTTCTCCTTACAAGTTGGTCACCTCAGGCATTTGTCACAGCATTGAGAAGCTGTGTCACAGCGAATGGGACAAAAACCTTAGCGATTGATGAATTTGGGTGAATGGCACACACACATGCTTGCGCTTACAACTTTTTTTAAAAAATATAATTTTGAATTATTTCCACATTGGGGAGGGTGCAGAGACAAGATGTTCTTCACCTCCACTGCTCTTTAATATTCTGCTCTGGCTGACAAGATCTCTTCTGAACTTCTGTAGTAGTGTTATAGCCTGCGTTTTTACTGCTGGGTCGAAAGACCCGACAAGAACAATTTTAGAGGAGGAAAAGTTTATTTGTGGCTCATGGTTTCAGAGGTCTCTGTCCATAGATAGCCAGCTCCATTCCTCGGGGATCAGTGTGAGGCAGAACATCATGGGGGAATAGTTGTGGAGGAAAGTGGCACAGGACATGATGCTATGAAGCAGAGAGAAGTTGCTATGGAAGGACAAAATAAAAGCCCCAAAGGCAAGGCCTGGAGACTCACCTCCAGCCACACCCTTACCTGCCCATCGGGGATTAATTAAATGGTTAGGTTCAGGTCTCACAGCTGAATCATTTCACCTCTGAACCTTGCATAGCCCAATCATTTCACCTCTGGCCCTTGCATAACCCAATCATTTCACCTCTAGATCTTTCATTGTCTTACACATGAGCTTTTGATGGACACCTCATATCTAAACCAAAGCAAGTAGCTTCCTGTTTTTTCTGCTTCCCTCCTCACCCATGTGGAGTTTATTCTTGCAGCACCTCAAGTGAGCCTCTGAAAACTGTGATAAGTGCACAGGAGGAAAGCCAGTATGGATCTCATAATCTCTGCCTCTGGGTGTTCAAGCTCTTGAGTGTGGGTCTAACTTGTGACTCAGTTCTGAACATATAAACTATGCCAAAATACTGGAATGCAAAAAAAAAAATACTGGAATGCATATGATTATGTGTATATGGATGTGTCAATTAAGAGAGGACTCTCATCTTGCTAATTCTTTCTCCCTGTAGACTTGATGAAGCAAGCAGCTATGCTAGTAAACCCACATATTGTACTGTAGGTGGCTTCCAGGACCTTAAGGTAACTTTTACCAGCACACAGAAACTGACATTACCAGCGCTTATTTTTCAAGAAAATAAGCACTAGTGAAAAGTCAAGATTTTCAAGCCAGGCATGGTGGCACCTGCCTCCTGGGAAGCATCCTCAGAGGCCAAGGCAGGAGATTGCAAGTTCAAAGCCAGCCTCAGCAACTTAGCAAGGCCCTAAGCAACATAGGGGGACCCTGTCTCAAAACAAAAATTGAAAAAGACAGAGGATGTGGCCTAGTGGTTAAGCACTCCTGGGTTCAGTCCCCAGAAAATAAAGTGTTAGCTCCAAAGGTCATAGTTTTCTTTACTGCTGTATCCTAATTCATGAGCGATTTTGGCACAGCAGTCACACTGTAGATACCTCAGCACGATCTCCTGAAACCCTTGCCCTCAGCCTTGGAAAGTTGTGAGCGTTTTTTTGTTGTTGTTGTTGTATTTAGACAGTGTCTCACTCTATTGCCTAGCCTGGGCTCCTCCCAAGTAGCTAGGATTATGGGCACTTTCAACCACATCTAGCTGTTAGCTTTTTGATCATCTGGCTGTACTCTAGCTCATTTTCTCATTTACCAACAGAAGGACATATTGTTTGTTAACAAGTTTAGGCAATTATGAATGATGCTGGTAAATTATGAATTATTTTCAATTATGGAAACCCATGTCTGAGTTTTTGGTGGACATAACTTTTCAGGTCACTTAAATAAATACCAAATGGACAGTTGCTGGATTCCATAGTAAGATTACGTTCAGTTTTGTGAGAAGCTCCCAACTGTCTTCCACAGTGCATACCATGTTGAACTGACACCACAATGAAGGATCTTCACTGGCCTTGTCAGGAGTTTTGGGTGGAGGCACTCTGGGAGGGGTTAGTGGTGGCACATTAGCTTAATGTGAAAGGCTACATGAGGTTCAGCGTCCTTTTCTGTGCTTACTTGCCATCTGTCTTCTTGGTGAGATGTCTGTCATCCATGCCTGTCATCCCAGTGACTCAGAGGCTGAGGCAGGAGAATTGCAGGTGGGAGGCCAGCCTCAGCAACTTAGTGAGACCCTCTCTCAAAATAAAGCATAGAAAGGGCATGGGGTTTAACTCAGTGATAGGGAATCCCTGGGTCCAATCCTTGGTACCCCCCAAAAAAAAACTTTTAAAAGAAAGAAAAGACCGGGCTGCAGATGTCCAGGCTGAGCGACTTACATGCACACACAGAGGAGAAACAAAGGCAGGTCCAGCAAAACATACATGCTGGTGATTGTGGGGTAGTCGAATATGGGCTCATAGCGGTGTTGTTGGAACCTTGGGAAGGACATGGTTTCCACACTGAAAACATGGCCCTAAAACTACGCTTTCCTCGAGCACCTGACCTGAATGCCACCCAAGGGTTTTAAACAGGAAAGTTTGGATATGAACCCCATTAATTTAATTTCTTGCCACATTTATACAGTCTAGACCTGGATCAACATCCAGAGAGAGCTATGGAGAGAAGGAAGAAGGCAGCAGATGGGGTAGGTGCCCAGTGGTTCTGGGATTCAGTGGCCCTCCGGCTGTGACTGCTGTCTGCCACCCTTTCAAGACTCGGCTTCTCATTTTCTGTGGAATGCCATCTCCTCTAGTTTGTGTGACTCTCAATTTTACTACCAGGGATTAAACTGAGGGGTACTCTACCACTGAGCCACATCTCTAGCCCTTATTACTTTTTATTTTGAGACAGGGTCTTGCTAAGTTGCTGAGGCTGGCCTTGATCCTCCTTCCTCATTTTCACGAGCCACTGGGATTACAGGCGGGCACTAGTGCCTGGCTAGTTTATGTTATTCTTATTGGCACAATCAACATTTGGGGCAAAGCCTTCCAGGTTACATAATAATCGCTTATGCACCACTGAAGTCTTCCTTTGGGCAATGGGGTCAAAACCAGGCTTAGGCACAAAGAGGTACTTCCTGGGGCATCAGGGTCTGCCCTGATGTCCTGGCTGCAGGGCCCAAGGCTGAGGTCTCCTCCCCAGATGGCTGTTGGGAGCCGTTCTGGACAGTAGCTAGGCACACATGTTTAAGTCCTGAGTAAAGGGGTACTAAATAGTTATTCCACCTCAGAACACATTGGATTTTTAGCCCCACTTGAATAATGAGGTGTGGTTCCAGGTGTGGGTGTCACCCCGTGAGGTTAAGTTACACTCACCTGCTCCTTTGCAATCCTAACCCTTTGCCCTTTTGGGATAGAATGTTCCATGGAATCTCCCCTTATGAGCTTAGGGGACTTTGGAAAGGTACTTCTTTGTGTTTGTGCACTTTCTTTGCTGTTTTCTTAAGTTATTGGAATAGTCAGATTTTGTGAACCCAGCATTGGATCTCCAGCTTGGATCATGGCAATAGATGGCTCCTGCCCTGTACGGCAGAGAAGCCATGGGCTTCCTGAGCACTGGGGTTATGGTTTACCTGAGATGTCCCCCAAAGCTCATGTGTGAGATCATGCAAGAAAGTTTAGATATAAATGATCGTGTTTAATCCCCTACAGAGATTAAATAGGTGGTAACTGTAGGAAGGTAGGGTGTAGCTGGTGGAAGGGGGTCCCTGGGAGTGTGCTAATGCTGTTTATATTCTGTCCTTGTTGAGCAGAGCGCTCTCTCTCTCTCTCTCTCTCTCTCTCTCTCTCCCTCCTGATCATTATGTCCTGAGCTAATTTCATCCACCACACTCATCCCCCATGATGTTCTGCCTTACCTGGAGCCCTGAGGAATGGAGCCTGCTGTGTATGGACTGAGACCCCTGAAACCTACCCTGAGTGCCTCCATGGTGTACAGGACAGCAGTTATCAGGCTGCGCCTCCCTGAGTGACTTCCTGGTGTGTAGAACAGAACTTCTCAGGCTGTGCTTCCCCGAGTGACTCCATGGTGGATATAATAGCAGTTCTCTGGCTGTACCTCATCTGAGTGACTCCATGGTGGATAGAGAAGCAGCTCTCAGGCAATGACTCCTCTGAGTGACTCCATGGTGCGTAGAACAGAAGTTATTAGGCTGCGCCTCCCTGAGTGATTCCCTGGTGTGTAGGACAACACTTCTCAGGCTGCGCCTCCGTGAGTGGCTCTATGATGTCAGAACAGCATTTCTCAAGCTGTGGCCTGCTCATGGTGTCAGCAGGTCTCAGGTCTGAGCCTGCTCTAAGTGACTCCCTGCTGTGTAGAACAGCAGTACTGAGGCTGCACCTGTGGTGAATGACTCCAGGGTGTGTAGAAAAGCATTTCTTTCTTTTTTAAAATCTTAATTTATTATATATCTCAACAGAATGCATTACAATTCATATTACATATATAGAGCACAATTTTTCATATCTCTGCTTGTACACAAAGTAGACTCATATCATTCATGTCTTCATACATGTACTTAGGTAATGATGACCATTCCCGTCCGCCATCTTTCCTACCCCTGTGTCCCCTTGCTTTCACTCCCTCCCCTTTTCCCCTTTGCCCTGTCTAGAGTTCATTTAATCCTCCCATCCCCACCCCACTCCCACAGCATATTGTGAATGAGCATCTTTAAATCAGAGAAATCATTAGGCATTTGATTTAGGGGGATTGGCCAGTTTCACTTAGCATTATATTCTCCAGCTCCATCTATTTACCTGAAAATGCCATGATTTTATTTTATAATGCTGAATAATCTTCCATTGTGTACATATGCCACATTTTCTTTATCCATTTATCTACTGACGGGCATCAAGGTTGGCACCACAGTTTAGCTACTGTGAATTGTGTTGCTATAAACATTGATGTGGCTGTGTCCCTGTAGTATGCTGTTTTTAAGTCCTTTGGGTATAGATGGAGGAGTGGGATAGCTGGGTCAAATGGTGGTTCCATTCCCAGAATTCCAAGGAATCTCCATACTGCTTTCCATATTGGCTGCACCAATTTGCAGTCCCACCAGCAGTGTATGAGTGCACCTTTTCCCCACATCCTCACCAACACTATTGTAGTTTGTATTCTTAATAGCTGCCATTCTGACTGGAGTGAGATGAACTCTTAGAGAAGTTTGGTTTTGCATTTCTCTAATTGCTAGAGATGTTGAACATTTTTTTCATATATTTGTTGATTGATTGCATATCCTTTTCTGAAAAGTGTCTGTTCAGTTCCTTGGCCCATTTATTGATTGGGTTATTTGGTGTGGTTTTTTTTTTTTTTTTGTGTGTGTGTGTGTGTGTGTGTTAAAGTTTTTGAGTTCTTTATATACCCTAGAGATTAGTGTTCTATCTGATGTGCTTGTGGCAAAGATTTGCTCCCATCCTGTAGGCTCTCTATTCACCTCACTGATTGTTTCTTATACTGAGAAGAAGCTTTTTAGTTTGAATCCATTCAATTTATTGATTCTTGGTTTTAATTCTTGTGCTACAAGAGTTTCATTAAGAAAGTTGGGGCCTAATCCAACATAATGGAGAATTGGGCCTACTTTTTTTTCCATTAGGTGCAGGGTCTCTGGTTTAATTCCTAGGTCCTTGATCCACTTTGAGTTGAGTTTTGTGCATGGTGAGAGATAGAGGTTTGATTTTATTTTGTTACATGTGGATTTCCAGTTCTCCTTGAAGAGGCTATCTTCTCTCCAATGTATATTTTTGGTACCTTTGTCTAATATAAGATAACTGAAGTTAGGTGGGTTAGACTCGGTGTCCTCTATTCTGTACCATTGGTCTACAGGTCTATTTTGGTGTCAATACCATGCTGTTTTTGTTACTCTTGCTCTGTAGTATAGTTTCTGGAAGAGTAATGCCACCTTCATTCTTCTTGCTAAGGATTGCTTTGGCTATTATGGGTCTCTTATTTTTCCAGATGAATATTTTTAATTGCTTTTATTTTTAAAATACATAACAGCGTAATGCATCACAATTCTTATTACACACATACAGCACATTTTTTCATATCTCTGTTTGTATATAAAGTATGTTCACACCAATTTGTGTTTTCATACATGTACTTTGGATAATGATGTCCATCATATTACACCATCCTTGCTAATCCCCTGCCCCTTCCCTTTCCCTCCCACTCCTCTGCCCTATCTAGAGTTCATCTATTCCTCCCATGCTCCCTCTCCCTACCCTACTGTGAGTCAGCCTCCTTATATCAGAGAAAACACTCACCATTTGTTTTTTTGGGATTGGCTAACTTTACTTAGCATTATCTTCTCCAACACCATCCATTTACCTGCAAATGCCATGATTTTATTCTCTTTTATTGCTGAGTAAAATTCCATTGTTTATATATGCCACATTTTTAAATCCATTTATCTACTGAAGGGCATCTAGTTTGGTTCCACAGTTTAGCTATTTGAATTGTGCTGCTACAAACACTGATATGACTGTGTCCCTGTAGGATGCTGTTTTTAAGTCCTTTGGGTATCCAAAAACATGTATTGGAGAAAAGAACGCCTTTTCAACAAATGGTGCTGGGAAAACTGGAAATCATATGCAACAAAATAAAATTAAACCCCTATCTCTCACTGTGCACAAAACTCAACTCAAAGTGGATCAAGGACCTAGGAATTAAACCAGAGACTCTCCATCTAATAGAAGAAAAAGTAGGCCCTAATCTTCATCATATGGGATTAGGCCCCAACTTCCTTAATAAGACTCCTATAGCACAAGAATTAAAGCCAAGAATCAATAAATGGGATAGACTCAAACTAAAAAGTTTTTTTCTCAGCAAAAGAAACAATCTGTGAGGTGAACAGAGAGCCTACATCCTGGGAGCAAATCTTTACCCCTCACACATCAGATAGAATTCTAATCTCTAGGGTATATAAAGAACTCAAAAAGCTAAGCACCAAAAAACAAACAAAACAAAACAAACAAAAAAACCCAAATAACCCAACCAATAAATGGGCCAAGGACATGAACAGACACGTCTCAGAAGAGGATATTTAATCAATCAACAAATATATGAAAAAAATGTTCAACATCTTTAGCAATTAAAGAAATGCAAATCAAAACTACTCTAAGATTTCATCTCACTCCAGTCAGAATGGCAGCTATTAAGAATACAAATAACAATAAGTGTTGGTGAAGATATGGGGTAAAAAACACACTCGTACATTGCTGGTGGGACTGCAAATTGGTGTAGCTAATATAGAAAGCAGTATGGAGATTCCTTGGAAAACTTGGAATGGAACCACCATTTGACCCAGCTATCCCTCTCCAGATGAATTTCATGATTACTTTTTCTATTTCTATAAGGAATTCCATAGAGATTTTGATTGTGATTGCATTGAATCTGTTTAGTGCTTTTGGTATATGGTCATTTTGACAATATTACTTCTGCCTATTCAAGAACAAGGTATATCTTTTAATCTTCTAAGATCTTCTTCAATTTCTTTCTTTAGTGTGTTGTAGTTTTCATTGTAGAGGTCTTTCACCTCTTTTGTTAAATTTATTACCAAGTATTTTTTGAGGTTATTGTAAATGGGGGGATTTTCCTTGTTTCACTTTCAGTGGATTTGTTACTGATGTACAGAAATGCCTTTGATTTATGGGTGTTGATTTTATATCCAGCTCTGTTACTGAATTCATTTATTAGTTCTAGGAGATTCCTGGTGGAATATTTTGGATCTTCTAGGTATAGAATCATATTGTGTGCAAATAGTGATAATTTGTGTTCTTCTTTTTCTATCCCTTTAATTTCTTTCATCTGTCTGATTGTTCTGGATAGAATTTCAAGAACAGTGTTAAATAGAAGTGGTGACATAAATCAGCATACTACAGAGATTTAGCCACACCAATGTTTATAGCAGCACAATTCACAATAGCTAAACTGTGAAGCCTATCTAGATGCCCTTCAGTGGATGAACGGGCAAAAAAATGTGGCATATATACACAATGCAATTTTACTCAGCAATAAAAGAGAATAAAATCATGGCATTTGCAGGTAAATGGATGGCGTTGGAAAAGATAATGCTAAGTGAAGTTAGCCAATCCCAAAAAAACAAATGGTGAATGTTTTCTCTGATATAAGGAGGCTGACTCATAGTGGGATAGCAAGGGGGATCATGGGAGGAATAGACGAACTCTAGATAGGTCAGAGAGTTGGGGGGAAAGGGGGGTAGGGGGTTACAAGAATGGTGGAATGGAATAGACATTATCCAAAGTACATGTATGTAGACATGAATTGGTGTCAACATACTTTATATACAACCAGAGATATGAAAAATTGTGCTGTATATGTGTTATAAGAATTGTAATACATTCTGCTGTCATTTATTTTTTTTAAATTTATTTTTCTTTAAAAAATGCTCAAATTAAAAAAAAAAGTGGTGACAAAGAGTTTCCCTGTCTTGTTCCAGTTTTTAGAGAGAATGCTTTCAATTTTTCTTCGTTTAGAATGAGGTTGGCCTGGAGCTTAGCGTAGATAGCCTTTAAAATGCTGAGGTATATTCCTGTTATCCCTTGTTTTTCAAGCATTTTGAACATGAAGGGATGCTGTATTTTATCAAATGCTTTCTCAGCATCTATTGAGATGATCATATGATTTTTATCTTTGAGTCTATTTATGTGATGAATTACATTTATTGATTTCTGTGTGTTGAACCAACCTTGCATTCCTTGGATGACGGTGATGCACTATCTTTTTGATATGTATTTGTATTAAATTTTCCAGAATTTTATTGAGAATTTTTGCATCTATATTCATTAGAGATATTAGTCTGGCGTTTTCTTTCTTTGATGTGTCTTTGTCTGGTTTTGGATTCAGGGTGATATTGGCCTCATAGGATGTGTTTGGAAGTGTTTCCTCTTTTCCTATTTTATGAAATAGTTTGAAAAGTATTGGTGTTAGTTCTTCTTTAAAGATCTTGTAGAACTCAATTATGTATCCCTCTGGTCTGGGCTTTTCTTGGTTGGTAGACTTCTGATGGCATCCTCTATTTCCTTGCTTGAAATTGATCTGTAGAACAGCATTTCTAAGGTTGTTCCTGCACTGAGTGACTCAATGGTGTGTAGAACAGTAGTACTCAGGCTGTGCCTGTCCTGAGTGACTTCAGAGTGTATAGAACAGCAGTTCTAAGGCTGTGCCTTTCATGAGTGACTGCATGGTGTACAGAACAGCAGTTCATAGATTGTGCATGTCCTGAGTAACTAGATGTTGGGTACAACAGCAGCTCTCAGTCTGCACCTTCCCTGAGTGATTCCATGGTGTGTAGAACAATAGTCCCAAAGCAGTGCATGGTCAGAGTGGCTGAATGGTGTGTAGAACTTAAGTTCTTAGGCTGCAACTGCCCTGAGTAACTACATGGTTTAAAGAACAGCATTTCTCTGGCTGTGCCTACTGTGGTGACTTCATGGTGTGTAGAACAGCAGTATTTAGTCCATGCCTAATCTTAGTGACTCCTTGGTGTACAGAACAGCATTTTTCAGGATGTGCCTATTCTGAGTAACTCCATGGTGTGTAAAACAACAGTTCTCAGGCTGTGTCTGCTCTTCTGACTCCAGAGCATACAGCACAGCTATCCTTGGGCTGTGAGTGACTTCTTGGTTTATAGAACAGCAGTTCTCAGTCTGCATCTTCTCTGAAGTGACTCAGTGGTGGGTAGAAAAGCAGTTCTCTGGATGTGCATCCCACGAGTGACTCCATGCTCTGTAGAACACCAGTTATCAGGCTGTGCCTGAATGTAGTAATGTAATGGTGTGGAGAACAAAACTTCTCGGGCTGTGCCTGCCCTGAGAGAATTCATGGTGCACACAGCAGCAGTTCTGTGGCTGCTCCTCCCCTGAGTGAGTACATGGTGTGTACAACAGAAGCTCTCATGCTATGTCTGGCTTGAGTGAATCCATGGCATGTAGAACAGCAGTTCTCAGGCTGTGCCTGCCCTGAGTGACTCCATGGTGTGTAGAACAGCAGTTCTCAGGATGCTTCTGCCCTGAGAGACTACAAGGTATATAGAACAACAGTTTCAATTTGAAACTAACTTGAGTGATTTCATGTTGTGTAGAACAGCAGTTCTCATTTCTATGCCTCACCCAAGTGACTCCATGGTGTACATACCAGCATTAATAAGTCTGCGCCTCCCTTGAATTACTCCCTGTGTAGTAGAACAGAAGCTTTCAGGCTGTGCCTGCCCTGAGTGACTCCATCATGTGTAGAACAGAAGTACTCAGGCTGTGTCTGCCCTGAGTTACTTTATGTTTTGTAGAACAAAAGTGCTCATGCTGCATCTCCCCTGAGTAATTCATGGTATACAGAACAACAATTCTCAGGCTGCACCTGCCCTGAGTGACTCCATGGTGTACAGAACAGTAGCTCTCATGGTGTGCCTACCCTGACTGACTCCATGGTGTACAGGACCACAACTCTCACTTTGGACCAGCCCTGAGTGACTCCATGGTGTGTGGAACAGCACTTCTCAGGCTGCACTTCCTTGAGTGACTCCGTGGTGAATACAAGAGCAATTCTCTGGCAGCTCCTTCCCTAAGAGACTCCATGGTATACAGAACAGCAGTTCTTATGCTGTGCCTTCACTGAATGACTCCATGGTGGGTAGAACAGCAGTTCTCAGACTGTGCCTCACCTGAGTGACTCCCTGGTATACAGACAGCCATACTCAGACTGCACCTTCCCTGAATGATTTCATGGTGTGTACAACAGCATTTCTCAGGCTGTGCCTTCCATGAGTTGCTCCATGGTTTGTAGAACAGCAGTCTGCAGTCTGTGCCTTCAGTCTGTGCCTGCATGTTCTACATAGTGTGTAGAACAGATGTAGTCAGTGTATGCTTGTGGTAAGTAACTCCAGAGTGTGTAGAACAGCATTTTTAAGGATGTGCCTGTGCTGAGTGACTCTACAGTGTGTAGAAGAGCAGTTCTCAGGAAGCTCCTGCCCTGAGTGACTCCAAGGTATCTAGAACAGCAGCTCTCAAGCTGCGCCCACACTGAGTGATTCCATGGTGTATAGAACAGCAGTACTCAGGCTGTGCCTGTCCTGAGTGACTCAGGGTATGTAGAACAGCAGTTCTCAAGATGTGCCTCCCTGGGGTGTATCCATGGTGTGTAGAAGAGAAGTTTTCAGGCTGTGACCTGCCCTGAATAGTGTCCTGGTGTGTAGAACAGCAGTTCTCAGGCTGTGCCTGTCCTAAAAGACTCCATGGAGTGTAGAACAGCACTTCTCAGGCAGCACGGGTCTTGAGTGTCTCCCTGGTGTACAGAAAAGCATTTCTCCTGATGCAAATAGCCTGAGTGACTCCATGGTTTGTAGGACAGAACTCTCAGGTGCACCTGCCCTGAGTGACTCCATAGTGCACAGAACAATAGTTCTCAGGATGTGCCTGCCTTGGATGACTCTATGGTTTTTAGGACAGCTGTGCCTCTCCTGAGTGATTCTATCATATGTAGAACAGTGATTCTCAAGCAGTGCCTGCCCTGAGTGACTCTGGTGTGTAGAACAGCAGTACTCAGGCTGTGCCTGTATTGAGTGACTTCATGGTGTGTAGAACAGCAGTTCTCAGGCAGCGCCTTCCCTGAGTGACTTCATGGTGTACTTAATAGCTGTTGTCAGGCTGTGCCTGCCTGAGTGACCCCATGGTGTACAGAACAGTAGTTCTCAGATTGTGCCTGCCCTCAGTGCCTCCATGGTGTACAGAGTTGTAGTTACAGGCTGCTACCTGCTCCGAGTGACTTGGTGATGTTTAGAACAGCAGTTCTCAGGCTATGCCTCCCTTAAGGGAATCCAAAGTGTGTAGAACTCAGTTTTCAGGCTGATCTTGCCCTGGGTTACTCTATGGTAGGTAGAAAAAGCAGTTTTCAGGCTGATTTTTCCCTGAGAAACTCACTCTATGGTATACAGAACTGCAGTTCTCAGGCTATGCCTACCCAGAGTAACTCCATGTTGTATAGAACAGCAGTTCTCATGCTGTCTCTCAATCAAGTAACTCCATGGTGTACAGACCAGCATGACTGAGTTTGTGCTTCTTGTGAATTACATCATGGTTTGTATTATGGAAGCTCTCAGGTTGTTTTTGCCTTGAGTGACTCCATGATGTGTAGAGTAGTAGTATTCAGGCTGTGTCTGACCTGAGAGACTTTATGGTGGGTAGAACAGCAGTACACAGGCTGTGCCTCCCCTGAATAACTCCATTGTGTACAGAACATCAGTTCCCAGGCTGTGCCTGTCCTGAGTGACTCCATGGTGTACAGAACAGTAGTTCTCAGGCTGCACCTGCCTTGAGTGACTCTAAGTTTGTAGGACAGCATTACTCAGGCTGTCACTGCTCTGAGTGACTGCATGGTGTACAGAACAGCAGGCCTCAGGATTCATCTGCCATGATGACTCCATGATGAATAGAATATCAGTTATCAGGCTGTGCCTACCGTGAGTGACTACATAGTACGTACAACAGTGGTCATCAGGCTGTGCCTGCCCAGAATGACTTCACGGTGTGTAGAACAGCATTTCTCAGGCTGCACATGACCTGAGCGACTGTGTGGTGTACAGAACAGTAGTACTCATGGCTATGCCTACCTTGGGTGACTCCTTGGCGTGCAGAAGAGCAGCTCTCAGTCTATGCCTGCCCTGAGTGACTCCATGGTGTACAGAATAGTAGTTCTCAGGATGCACCTGCTTTAGGTGCCTCCATTGTTTTAGGACAGCATTTTTTCAAGCAGCTTTCAGTCTATGCCTGTACTGAGTGACTCTATGGCTGTAGAACAACAGTTTTCAAACTATACCTGCACTGTATGACTCCATGTATGTATGAGAGCAGGTCTTATGCTGTGCCTGTCCTAAGTGACTCTATGTTGTACAGAAGAGCAGTTCTCAGGCTGGGTCTTCCCTGAGTGACTCCTTGGTGTAAAGACCAGCAGTACCCAGGCTTTACCTGTCCTGAGTGATTCCGTGGTGCATAGAATGGCAGTACTCAGCCTGTGTCTGCCATGAATTACTCCATGGTGTATAGAAGAGCAGTCTGCAGTCTGTGCCTACCTTGTGTGACTCCATGGTGTGTAGACAGCACCTCTCAGGTTGCACCTTTCCTGAGTGACTCCATGGTGTCTAGAACAGGAGTTCTCAAGCTGTGCTTGCCCTGAATGACTTCATGTTGTGTAGAATGGCAGTACTCAGGGAGTTCCTGTCCTGAGTAACTCCATGGTGTGCCAAACAGCAATTTTCAAGCTGTGCTGCCCTGAGTGACATCTTCATGTACAGAACAGTGGTTGTCAGGCTGCACTTGTCCTGCACAGTGACTCCATGATGTGTATCACAGCAGTTCTCTGGCTGCACCTGCCCTGAGTGACTCTATTGTGTGTACATTAGTACATCTAAGGCTGGGCCTGCCTTGTTGGTGCTATGGTGTAAGTACAGCAGTTCTCTGAGTGTGCCTGCCCTGACTGAATCCATGGCGGGTAGAAGAACAGTTCTCAGGTTGCTCCTGCCCTTAGAAACTCCATAATGTACAGAATAGCATTTCTTATTCTGTTCTTGTTTTCAGTGACTCCATGGAACAGAAGTGCTTATGTTGCTCCTAATGCTAAGTATCTCATTGTGTGTAGAAGAGTATTTCTCAGGCTGCACCTACTTGAGTGATTCTCTGGTGTACAGATCAGCAGTTCACAGGCTGCACCTGACCCTAGTACCTCTATGGTGTGTAAGAAAGCACGCTTCACCTGTCCTCAGTGCATCTATAATGTTCCAAACAGCAGCTCTCTGTTTGTGCCTTCCCTGAGAAACTCCATGGGGTGTAGAACACTATCTATCCAGTTGCCCCTGCCCTGAGTGACTCCCTGGTGTTCAGAATAGAAATTCTCTGGATACACCTGTCCTGAATGATCTGTAATGTATACGGAGTATGCTGTCCCTGTTCTGAGTTGCTCCATGGTGTGTAGAAGAGCAAGTGCCAGTTTGCACCTCCCCTGAGAGATTCCATGGTTTGTAGGACAGCAGTTCTGAAGCTGCACCTGCTCTGAGTGACTGCATGGTGTGTAGAATAGCAGCTTTCAGTTGGTGCCTGCTCTGACAAACTTTCTGGTGTGTAGAATATCAGTTCACAGGCTGTGCCTGCCCCGATGACTCACTCCATGGTATATAGAACAGCCGTTCTCAGGCTGTGCCCTCCTCTGAGTGACTCCATCCTGCACAGAACAGCAGTCATTAGGGTGCACCTGAACTGAGTGACTCCTTGATATGTAGAACAGCAGTCCTCAGGCTGTGCCTGCCTGAGTGACTCCATGGTGTGTAGAACAGCACTTCTCAGGCTATGCCTGCCATGAATGACTTCATGGTTTACAGAGCAGCAGTTCTCTGGCTGCGCCTGCCCTGAGTAACTCCATGGTGGGAAGAACAGCAGTTCTCAGGCTGAGTCTGCCCTCAGAGACTCCATGTTGTGTAGAAGAGCAATCCTCAGGCTGTGCCTGTACTGAGTGACATTGTGGTGTGCAGAATGGTACTTCTCTGGCTACACCTGCCCTGAAATTCTTCATGGTGTATGAAGCAGCAGTTCACAGGCTGTGTGTCCCCGTGTGACTCTATGGTGCAGAGAACAGCAGTACTAAGGCTGTGTCTTTCCTGAGTGACTTTATGGTGTATAGATGAGCAGTCTTTAGCTGCACCTCCCTTGATTGACTTTATTGTGTGTTGAACTGCAAATCTCAACTGTTCCTGCCCTGAGTGAATCCATGGTGTATAGAACAGCAGTATTCAAACTAGGCCTGTCCTGAGTGACTCCATGAAATACAGAGCAGCAGTTACAGGCTGTATCCTGCTCTGAGGGACTTGATGATGTGTAGAGCAGTAGTTTTCAGGCTATGACCTACCCTGAGGGTCTTCAAAGTGTGTAGAATTGCAGTCCTCAGGCTGTTCCTGCCCTAAGTGACTCCATGTTGTGTAGAAGAGCATTCCTCAGACTGCACCTGCCCTGAGTAACCTCATTGAGTACAGAATAGCAAAAGTTCTCAGCCTGTGCCTGATCTAAGTGTCCCCATGGTGTGTAGAAAATCAGCATTCAGGCTGTGCCTTCCTCAAGTAACTCTATGGTGTACACAATAGAACTTCTCAGGCAGTGCCTGCCCTAACTGATTTCATTGTGTGTAGAACAGCAGTCCTCAGGCTATGCCTGTCATGAGTGACTCCATGGTATTCAGAACAGCAGTTCTCAGGTTGCACCTCCCCTGAGTGACTTCATGGTCACTGCTGTCATTCTGTGCCTGCCCTGAGTGACTCCACTGTGTACAGAACAGCAGTTTTCAAGATGTTTCCTGCCCTGATTGTTTCCATGGTTTATATTACAGCAGTTCTCAGGCTACCTATGACCCTAGTGACTCTAATGTGTGTTGAATAGCTTTTCTATGGCTGGGCCTGCCCTGCGTGACTCTATGGTGTACAGAAGAGTAGTTCTCAGGCTGCACCTGACCTGGCTGACTCCCTGGTGGATAGAGGAGCATTTCTCAGATTGTTCCTACACTTAAAGAATCCATAATGTCCAGAATAGTATTTCTCAGGCTGTGCCTATGCTCAGTGACTCCATGGTGTAGAGAAGAGCAGTTTTTAGGCTGTGCCTGCTCTGAGTGACTCCATGGTGTATAGAAATAGAACAGCACTTCTCAGGCTGCACCTTCTGGAAAGGACTCCATTGTGTATGAAACAGCATTTCTCAGGTTTCACCTTTCTGAGTGTCTCCATGGCACTCAGGATGTACCTTTTCTGCATGCCTCATTGTTGTGTAGAATGGCAGTACTCAGGTGGTGCCTGTTCTCAGTGACTCCATGGTGTATAGAACAGCAGTTCTCAGGGTACACTTACCCTGAGGGACTCCATGGCTTGTAGTGTATCGGTTCTCAGGCTGCCCCGTGTCCCAAGTGACTTCATTGTGTTTAGAAAAACAGCTCTCAATCTGTACCTCTCCTGCATGACTCAATGGTGTGTAGAACAGCAATTCTCAAGTTGTTCCTGCCCCCAATGACTCCATTATATGTAGGAAAGTAGGTCTTAGGCTGCACCTGCCCTGAGTGATGGCATGGCATATAGAACAGCACTTTTCTGGCTTCGCTTTCCCGAGCGTCTCCATGGTGTATTGACCACCAATACCCAGGCTTTGCCTGCCATGAGTGAACTAATGGTGTATAGAAAAGTAGTTCTTGAGCTGTGCCTACCCTGAATGGATCCATGTTGTGTAGAACATCAATACTCACACTTTGCCTGTTGTTAATGACTGCATCATGTTTATAATAGCATTTTTCAGGCTGCTCCTGTTCCCAGTGACTTTATGGAGTTCTCAACAGCAACTCTCAGTTTGTGCCTGCCCTGAAAGACTCCATGATGTGTAGAAGAGCAGCTCTCCAGTTGTTCCTACCATGAGTTACTGCAAAAGGTGTAGGACAGCAGTACTCAGAATGTGCACCTGCTGAGTGATTCCGTGGTGTGTAGGACAGGAGTTCTCAGGCTACACCTCCCCTGAGTGACTCCACAGTATGTAGGCAGAAGTTCTGAAGCTAAGCCTGCTCTGAATGACTCCATAGTGTGTAGAACAGCAGTTTTCAGACTGCACCTGCCCTGACTAACTTCATGTTTTACAGAACAGCAGTTTTCAAGCTGCACCTGCCGTGATGTCTCCATGGTGTACAGAACAGCAGTTCTCAGCCTGTGCATGTCCTGAGTAACTTGATGTTGTGTAGAACAGCAACTGTCAGGCTTCTCCTGCACCAAGTGACTCCATGTTGTGTTAAACATCAGTTCTCAGTCTACACATGCCCTGAGTGACTGTATGGTGTGTAGAACTAAAATTCTCAGGCTGGGCCAGTCCTGAATTACTTCATGTTGTACAGGACAGCAGTTCTCAGGCTGCACCTCTTCTGTATACCTCCGTGGTGTTTAGAACAGCAGTTCTTAGGTTGGGCTTGCACTGTGTGACACCATGGTGTGTAGAACAGCAGCTCTCAGGCCTTGCCTGCCCTGAGTGACTATATGGACTGTAGAATGGCAGTTCATAGGCTGTGTCTGTACTGAGTGACTCCATGGTGTACACAACAGCAGTTCTCATGCCAAGCTTGCCTTGACTAACTCCAGAGTGTGTAGAACAGCACTTCTCAGGCTTTACCATAGTTTATAAAACAGCAGTTCTCAGGATGAGCCTGTCATGTTTTGTAGAAAAGCAGTCCTCAGGCTGCACCTGCACTGAGTGATATTATGGTGTGCAGAACGGTACTCCTAAGGCCACTTGAGAGGTTTCATAGTATACAGAGCAGCAGTTCATAGTCTCTCCTCCCTTGCATGACTCTATGGTGTGTAGAAAACAGTTCTAAGACTGTGCCTCTCCAGAGTTACTTCATAGTGTACAGATGAGCAGTACTCAGGCACGCCTCCCTTGAGTGACTCTATGGTGTGTCTAACAGCAAGACTCAGGCTATTTCTTCCCTGAGTGAATCCATGGTGTGTAGAATACCACTACTCAAACTGTGGTTGTCCTGAGTGACTCCATGGTGTACAGAGCAGCATTTACAGGCTGTGCCCTGCCCTGAGAGACTCAGTCAGATGTAGAGTGATAGTTTTCAGGCTTCACCTTCTCTGAGAGACTCCATGGTGTGTAGAACTGCTGTCCTCAGGTTGCTCTTGCGCTGAGTGACTCGATGATGTGCAGAACATCAGCTCTCAGGCTGCACCTTTCTTGACTCCATGTGAACATAATAGCAGTTCTCAGGCTGCGCCTTCCCTGGGTGACTCCATGGTTTATAGGAGAGCATGTCTCAGGCTTCGCCTTCCCTGAGTGATTCCACTGTGTATAGAATAGCAGTTCTTATACTGTGCCTGACCTGAGTGACGTCATGGTGTGTAGAACAGCATTTCTCAGGCTGCGCCTCCCCTGAGTGACTTCATGGTGTAAAGAACATCAGTACTCAAGCTTTTCCTTTTCTGAGTGAACCCATGGTGTGTAGAACATCAGTATTCATGTGTTGACTCTTTTGCGTGACTCCATGGTGTGTAGAACAGCAGTTCTCAGGCTGCTCTTTTCCTCAGTGACTATGGCATTTTGAACAGCAGCTCTCGGTTTGTGCCTTCCCTAAGAGGCTCCATAGTATGTAGAACAGCAGCACTCCAGTTGTGCCTTCCCTGATTGACTCCATGGTGTTCAGAATAGTGGTTCTCAGGCTGTGCCTACCCACACTTATGGTATAATGTGCAGGACAGCAGTACTCAGGATGTACCTCCACTGAGTGACTCCATGGTGTGTACAACAATAGTTCTGAAGTTGCATCTGATGTGAGTGACTCCATGGTGTGTAGAACAAAAATCACTGGACTGTGCCTGAACTGAGATACTCCATGGTGTGTAGGGCAGCATTTTGAAGCTGCACCAGTCCTGAGTGATTCCATGGTATATGGAACAGTCATTCTCATGCAGCACTTTTCCTGAGGAAAACAGAACAACATTTCTCAGGCTGTGCATGTCCTGAGTAACTTGATGTTTTGTAGAACAGCAGTCCTCATGCTGTGCCTTTCCTGAGTGACTCCAGGGTGTGTAGAATAGCACTTATTAGGCTACTTCTCCCCTGAGTGACTCCATGGTGTACATAATAGCAGTTCTCAGACTTGCCTGCCCTGAGTGACTCCATGGTGTTTAGAACAGCAGTTCTCAGGCTGTGCCTATCCTATGGGACTCCATGGTGTTCAGAATTGCAGTTCTGAAGCTGCACCTGGCCTAAGTAGTCCATAATGTGTAGGACAGCAATACTCAGGATGTTCCTTCCCTGAGTGACTTCATGGTGTGTAGAACAGTAATTCTCAGGATTCCCGTAAGAGAGTTCATAGAGTGTTGGACAGCATTCTGAAGCTACACCCATCCTGAGTGACTCCAAGGTGTATAGAAAAGTACTTCTCATGCAATACTTCCCCTGAGTAACTCCATGATGTGTTGAAAAGCAGCTTTCATGCTGTGCCTACACTCAGTGATTATATGGTATATAGAATAGCAGTACTCAGTACCCCACTATAAGTCAGCCTCCTTATATAAGAGAAAAGATTCAGCATTTATTTTTGGGGGGATTGACTAATTTCACTTAGCACTATCTTCTCCAATGCCATCCATTTACCTGCAAATGCCATGATTTTATTCTCTTTTATTGCTGAGTAAAATTCCATTGTGTATATATGCCACATTTTCATGGTGGGGTAGGAGGGAACATGGGAGGAATAGATGAATTCTAGATAGGGTTGGGGGGAGGAAAAGAGAGGGGGCAGAGGATTAGCAAGGATGGTGGAATGTGATAGATATCATTACCCAAAGTACATGTATGAAGACATGAATTGGTGTCAACATACTTTATATACAACAGAGATATGAAAAATTGTGCTGTATATATGTAATAAGAATTGTAATGCATTCCACTGCCATTTATTTTTTTAAAAAAAGAATAGCAGTTCTCATGCCGAGCCTATCTTGAGTGACTCCAGGGTAGTAGAACAGCTTTTCTCAGATTGCACCTCCCTTGAGTGACTCCATTGTGTACAGAACAGCAGTTCTCAGGCCATGCATGTCCTGAGTAGCTTGATGTTGTGTAGAACAGCAACTCTCAGGCTGCTCCTGACCTACATGACTCCTTGGTGTATAAGACATCAGTTCTCAGACTGCACAGGCTTTGAGTGACTATATGGTGTGTAGAACTTAAGTTCTGAGGCTGGGTCTGTCCAGAATTACTCCATGGTATACAGAATAGCAGTTCTCAGGCTGTACTTGTTCTGAGTGTCTCCATGGTGTTTAGAGCAGCAGTTCTTGGGCTGGAAATGCCCTGTCTGATGTGTAGAACAGCAGTTATGAAGCTTCTCTTGTCCTCAGTGACTCTATGGCGTTCCGAACAGGAAGTCTCAGTTTGTGCCTTGCCTGAGAGACTCCATGGTGTGTAGAACAGCAGCTCTCCAGATGTGCCTATACTGAGTGACTCCATATTGTACAGAATAGCAGTTCTCAGTTGCACCTTCCCTGAGTGACTACATAATGTATAGGACAGCAATACTCAGGCTTGTGCCTGTTCTGAGTGACTCCATGGTGAGTAGAAGAGCAGTTCTCAAGCTGCACCTCCTCTCAGAGACTCCATGGTGTATATATAGGATAGCACTTCTGATGCTGTGCCTCCCAATAGTGACTCCAAGATGTAAGAAATGCACTTCTCAGGCTGTGCCTGCCCCGAGGGACTCCATGGTGTGTATTACTGCAATTCTCTGGCTGCACCTGCCTTGAGTGACTCCATAGAATCTAGAATAGTACTTCTAAGACTGGGCATGCCCTAAGTGACTTTACAGTATACAGAATAGCAGTTCTCAGGCTGCACCTGCCCTGACTCTCTGGTAGGTAGATGAGCATTCTCAGGTTAAGCATACCTTTAGAGACTCTATAACACATAGAACAATTTTTCTCAGGCTGCTCTTGTCTTGAATGACCCCGTGGTATAAGAATAGCCATCCTAAGGCTATGCCTGCCCTGATGACTCCATGGTATGTACAAAGGCATTATTCAGGCTGTACCTGTCCTGAGTGACTTCATGGTTTGTAGGGCAGCAGATCACAGGCTGCACCTCTCCTGAGTGACTTCATGGGATATGGAAGAACAGTTATTATGTTGCACCTGCCTGTAGGACTCCATGGTGTATAGAACATCAGTTATCAGGCTGAGTGACTCCATGATGTAGAGAAAAAGAAGTACTCAGACTCTGCCTTTCCTGAGTAATTCTGTTATGTATATTACAGCATTTTTTTGAGGCTGCACCTGCCCTGAATGACTCCATGGTATATAGAACATCACTCTTCTTGTTGTGCCTGCCAGAAGTGACTCCATGGTGTACAGAGTATCAGTTCTCAGTATTTGCCTTCACTGAGTGACTCCATGGTGTGTAGAACAGCAGCTTTCAGGCTGCACCTGCCCTGAGTGACTCTCTGTTGTACAGCCCAGAAGTACTTAGGATGTGCCTATCCTGAGTGAATCCATGGTGTGTAAAACAGCAGTTCTCAAGCTGTGCCTCCTCTGAGATAATCCATGATGTGTAGAATGGTAGTTTTCAGCTTCACCTCCCCTGGGTGACTTCATGGTGTACAAAATAGAAGTCCTTAGGCTGCACTTTTCCTGAGTGACTCCCTGCTGTACAGCCCCACATTACTCAGGCTATGGCTGTCCTAGGTGAATCCATGGTGTGTAGAACATCAGCTCTCAGGTTGTTCCTGCCTTGAATATCTCCATGTTGTGTAGAACAGCACTTCTCAGGCTTTGCCTCCCCTGAGTGACATCATGGTGTACAGACCATCAGTTCTCAGGCAGTACCTGCCCTGAGTGACTCCATGGTGTACAGAATAGCAGTTCTAGGCTGTTCCCTACCCTGAGTTAGTCCTTGATATGCATAACAGCAGTTCTAAGGCTGTGCCATGCCCTTAGTTATTCCATGGTGTGTATTAGAGCAGTCCTCAGGCTGCGTGTGCCTTGAGTGACTCCATGGGTGATACAACAGCACTTCTGAGACTTCATGGTATACAGAACAGCAGTTCTCAGGTTGCACCTACCTTGAGTGACCCCACATTGTGTAGGGCAGCACATCTCATGCTGTGAGATGACTCCATGTTGTATACCTCACTCAGGTGACTCCGTGTTGTACAGACCAGCATTATTAAGGCTGCACCACCCCTGAAAGAATGCACAGTTTGTAAAATTGCAGGTCTCAGGCTGTGGCTGCCCTGAGTGACTTTATGGTGTGTAGAACAGGAGTACTCATGCTGTGCCACCCCTGAGTAACTCCGTGGTGTATAGGGCAGCAGTCCTCAGGCTGCACCTACCTTGATGACTCCATGGCATTCGGAACAGCAGTTCTTAGGTGATGGTCTGCCCTGAGTAACTGCTTGGTGTACAGAATAACACATCTAAGCCAGGGACTTCCCTGAGTGACTCTATGGTGTACATTATAGAAGTTCTCAGACTGCTCCTGCCCTTACTGACTCCCTGGTGGGTTGAAGAACAGTCTCAGGTTGCACCAATCATTAGAAACTTCATAAAGTACAGATCATTGTTTTTCAGACTTGCTCCTACCTGAGTAACTATATGGTATGTAGAACAACACTTCTCAGGCTGTGCCTGCCTTGAGTGAATCCATAATATACAGCAATTCTCAGGAAGCACCTACCCTGAGTGACTCCATGGTGTGTAGAACAGAAGTTCTCAAAATGTGTTTGCCCTGATATCTCCATGGTATAAACAACAGCAATTCTCAGACTTTGCCCTGATTTGAGTGACTCCATAATATATAGAATAGCAGTTTTCATGCTGTGCCTGCTCTGAGACTCCATAGTATATAGAACAGCAGTTCTGAGACTGAACCTACCCTAAGTAACTCAGGGCAGGCACAGCCTGAGAGGTGCTATTTGAACACTATGAAGTACTAATTGAACACTATGAAGTACTATTTTGTACACCATGGACACATTTAGGGTAGATGTATCCTGAGAACTGCTGTTCTTTAAAGTAAAGTTCTCAGGATACATCTACCCTAAATGTGTCCATGGTGTACAAAATAGCAGTTCTCAGGCTGTGCCTGCCCTGAGTGACTCTATGGTGTATAGAACTCCCCTGAGTTACTTCATGGTGTGTGCTGCAGCAGTTCTCAATCGGCACCTCCCCTTAGTGACATCAAGGTATGAAGAACAGCAGTTGTCCAGATGCACCTACACTGAGTGACTTAATTTTGTACAGAACAGCAGTTTTCAGGTGATGCCTGCCCTGAGTGACTCCTTGATATGTATCACAGCGTTTGCTGGCTGCGCTTGTTCTGAGTGACTGCATGGTGTATAGAATAGCACATCAATGCCTGGGCCTGCCTTGAGTGACTCCATGGTGTACAGTACAGTAGTTCTCAGTCAGTGCCTGCCCTGGCTGACTCCCTGGTGGGTAAGAGAGCAGTTCTCAGGTAGCTTCAAAACTTAGAAACCTCATAATTTCCAGAATCATTTCTTGGGCTGCTCCTGCCCAGAGTAACTTCATGGTGTGTATAACAACACATCTCAATCTGCAACTGTGCTGACTGATTAATAATGTGTAGAACAACTGTTCTCAGGATGCATTTGCCTTGATATCTCCATGGTGGACAGAATAGCATTTCTGAGACTGTGCCCTGCTATAGTACTTCATAGTGTTCAAACAGCACCTCTCAGGCTATGCCTGCCCTGAATTACTTCGTGGCATGTAGAACAATAGTTCTCAGGCAGCACCTCGTGGAATAGCACTTCTTAGGCTTTGCTTCCCTTGAGTGACATCATAATGTACAGAACACCAGTTCTCAGATTGTGCATGCCCTCATGACTCCATGGCATATAGAACAGCAGTTCTCAAGCTGCACTGACCCTGAAAAACTTATTGATATTTAGAACAGGAGTATTCAGGCTGTGCCTATCCTGAGTGACTTCAACCATTGTAGGGCAGCAGATCTCAGGCTGTGCCTCCCCTTAGTGACTTCTTGTGGAATGGAAGAGTCCTGAGTGACTACAAGTATCTATAAAAATAGTTATCAGGCTGTGCCTGTGCTGAATATTCCCTGTCATGCAGAATAGCAGTCCCAAGGCTGTGCCTCCCCTCAGTAACTTCATGGTGTTTACAACAGCAGTTCTCAATCTGCACCTGCCCTTGGTGACATCATGTGTGCAGAATAGCAGTTGTCAGGCTGCACCTGCACTGAGTAACTCAGTGGTGTACAAAACAGCAGTTTTCAAGTGGTGCCCTGTTGTGAGTGACTTTTTGTTGAATATAACAGCAGTTTGCTAGCTGCCCTTGCCCTGAGTGAATGCAGTGTGTGTAGAATAGCATGTCTATGCCTGGCCCTGCCTTGAGTGACTCTATGGTGTACAGTACAGCAGTTCTCAGGCTGTGCCTGCCCTGACAGACTCCCTGGTGATTAGAAGAGCAGTTCTCAGGTTTCTTCAACCCCGAAAAACTCCACAATGTCCAGAACATAATTTCTTAGGCGGCTCCTACCCAGAGTAACTCAATGGAGTATAGAATAACACTTCTTAGGCTGCACCTGCCCTGAGTGACTCCATGGTGTTTAGAATAGCACCTGTCAGGCTCTATCTGCCTGTAGTGACTCCATGGTGTACAGAACAGCAGTTGTCAGGATGCACCTACCCTGAATGAGTCCATGGTGTTCATAATAGCAGATCTTAAGCTGTTCCTGCCGTGAGTGACTCCATGGTGTATAGAACATCAGTTCTCATGCTAATTGTGCTCTGATGACTACATGACATACAGAATAGCTATGCTTGGGATGAGCCCTGCTCTGAGTGACTCCATGGTATGTAGAAAAGCAGTCCACTGGCTGTGTCTCTCCTGAGTGATTCCATGGTGTTTAGAACAGCACTTCTCAGGCTGCACCTGTCCTCAGTTACTCTATGGTGTTTTGAACAGTAGCTGTCAGTTTGCGCCTGCCCTGAGAGACTCCATTTGTGTAGAATATCTGCTCTCATACCGCCTGCCCCGAATGACTCCATGTTGTACAGAATAGCAGTTCACAGGATTGCCTGGTGTGAGTGACTCTATAGTGTGTAGAACAGCAATACTCAGGCTGTGCCTGTTCTGATTCCAGGGTGGGTAGAAGAGCAGTTCTCAGGTTGCACCTCCTGTGAGAGACTCCATGGTGTGTTGGACAGCAGTTCTGAAGTTGTGCCTCTTGTTAGTGACACCACGGTGTACAAAAATGCAGTTCTCAGGCTGCACCTTCTTGAGGGACTTGATGGTGTATGTAATAACAGTTCTAAGGCTACACCTGCCTTTAGTGACTCCATGGTTTGTAGGGTAGCTGATCTCAATCTGAGATTCATGTGTTATGGAAGAGCAATTCATAGTTTGCACCTGCCCTTAGTGACCCCATCGTGTATAGAACATCAGTTCTGTGGCTGTGCCTATTCTGAATGTCTCCATGATGTGTATAACAGCAGTACTCAGGCTGTGCCTTTCCTGAATGACTCTGTTATGTGTATTACACTATTTCTGAGGGTGCATCTAGCCAAATACCTTCATGGTATACAGAACAGCAGTTCTTTGGTTGTGCCTACCAGAAGTGACTCCATTGTATACAGAATAGCAGTTCTCAGTATTTGCCTTCCCTGAGTGATTCCATAGTGTGTATAACAGCAGCTTTCAGGCTGGACCTGCCCTGAGTGTCTTTATAGTACACAGAACAGCTGTTCTTAGACTGTGTCAGTTCTGGGTGACTCTATGTTGTGTAGGATAAAAGTACTCATCTTGTGTCTGTCCAGAGTTCCTGAATGGTGGGTAGAACTGAAATTTTCATACTGTGCCTCCCCTGAGTAATTCACTGGTGTGTAGGACAGATGTTCTCAGGCTGCACCTTCCCTGAGTGACTCCATGGTTTACAGAAGAGAAGTTCTTAGTCTGCACCTCCCTTGCATGCCTCTCCATTGTACAGTCCAGCAGTACTCATGCTATGCCTCTCCTGAGTGAATCCATGGTGTATATAACAGCAGTTTCAGGCTGCACCTACTCTAAGATAATCCATGTTGTGGAGAACAGCAGCTCTCGGGTTGTTCCTGCCTTGAGTTTCTCCATGGTGTGCAGAACAGCAGTTCTCAGGATTTACCTTCTGTGAGTGACTCCATGGTGTTTACAACAATAGCTTTCAGGCTGCCTTGCCCTGAGTGCCTCCACAGTGTACAGAATGGCAGTTCTTAGGCTGTGCCAGATCTAGGTAACTCCATAATGTGTAAGACAGTAGTAGTCACCTTGTGCCTGTCCAGAGTTCCTGAATGGTGTGTAGGACAGGTATTCTTAGGCTGCGCCTTCCCTGAGTGACTCCATAGTGTACAGAGGAGCAGTTCTCAGGCTACACCTCCCTGAGTGACTCTGTTTTTAAGCCCAGCAGTACTCAGGCTATGTCTGTCTGAGTAAATCCGTGGTGTTTAGAACAGCAGTTTTCAGGTTGCACTTCCACTAAGGTAATCCATGATGTGGAGAACACCAGCTCTCATGCTGCTCCTGCCTTGAATGCCTCCATGGTGTGTAGAACAGCACTTCCTAGGCTTTGCTCCCCTGAGTGACATCATGGTTTACATAACTGCAGTTCTCTGGCTGTGCCTGCCCTGACTGACTTTATGGTGTATAGAACAGCAGTTCTCAGGATCCACATGCCCTGAATGACTTCATAGTATGTAGAATAGGAGTACTCAGACTGTGCCTGTCTTGAGTGGCTCCATCCTTTGTAAGGCAGCATGTGGCAGGCTGTCTCCACTGAGTGACTTCATGTGGTATGGAAGGGTCCTGAGTAACTCCATGGTGTCTATAAAGAGTTCTCAGGCTGTGCCTGTGCTGAATGACTCTGTCATGCAGAACCACAGCTCTATGACTGAACCTCCCATGAGTTACTTCTTGATATGTACCACAGCAGTTCTAAATCTGCACCTCCCCTTACTGACATCATCATGTGCAGAACAGCAGTTGTCAGGCTGTGTCTGCACCGAGTGAGTTAATTGTGTACAGAACAGCAGTTTTCAGTTGGTTCCTTGCCCTCAGTGACTCCCTGGTGTGTATCACAGCAGTTTGCTGGCTGTACTTGCCCTGAGGGACTGCATAGTGTATAGAATAGCACATCTATGTCTGGGCCTGCCTTGAGTAATTCCATGGTGTACAGTGCAGCAGTTTTCAGGCTGTGCCTGCTCTGACTGACTCCCTGCTGAGTAGAAGAGCAGATCTCAGGTTGTTGCAACCCTTAGAAACTCCATAATGTTCAGAATATCTTTTCTTAGGCTGCTCCTGGCCAGAAGAGGACATGGTAGAACAACAATTCTCAGGCTGCACCTACCCTGAGTGACTCCATGGTGTGTAGAAAAGCTGTTTTTAGGATGCGTTTGACCTGATAATCTCCATGGTGTGTTGAAAACCTGTTCTCAGGATGCATTTGACTGATATCTCCATGGCAATCAGAACAGCAGTTATCAGACTGTGCTTTGCTCTGAGTGACTCCATGGTGTTTAGAATAGAACTTCTTAGACTGTGCCTGCCTTGAGTGACTCTATGGTGTATAGAACAGCAGTTCTCAGGCTATGCCTACCTTGAGTGACACCATAGTGTAGGACAGCAATAATAAGGCTGTGTCGGTTCTGAGTGACTCCTAGGTAGGTAGAAGAACAGTTCTCAGGCTTCACCTCCCCAGCCAGCAGTTCTGAAGCTATGCCTCCTGTTAGTGACTCCATGGTGTACAGAATTGCAGTTCTCAGGCTTTGACTTCCTTAGTGAAAAATCTGCTGTTAGCCTAACTGGTTTTCTCCTATATGTAATCTGCTTCCTTTCTCTCATGGCTATGAGTTCAGCTTGTTGGTTGGTGGTATTGGGTGGGAGAGGTTTTGCCTCTGTGATGGATGAGAGGGAAATGACAGCATACCCCGCTACTTTAACCCCCTCATGTATAAAGAAGTTACCACCTGAGAACCAGACGAGATCCGAAGAGGGCAGGGGTCCCTCAGAAATGGTGGTAGGGCAGGTTAAAATCATCATGGGCTGCTGCTAGGGCTCTGAGGCATGGGGGTCAGCCCTTGATGGTGGGGTCGAGCTGTTGGATAGGTAGGCCACTGGTGCAAATGTGGGGCCATATTGCTGACCCAGAACGCCCAGACTTTGTCCCTGTTTCTCATGTACATAGAGGGTGAAGGGTCAAGAGAGGTTGGGGAGATGCAGGACAAGTGCCCAAAGGAGGGCCTTTTTAAAGGGCTTCCCTACCGCTGAGAGTTGGGATTCATCTTGGGGGCCCTTGGCCAGATTATATAGAAATCCAGGTCCTGAAGTACTCAGCCAAACCCAAGAAGGAGAGTCATCTTTGGTCTTTGGTGTAGGTATAGACACAATAAGCTGTTTTCTGTCTACTGTAATGGCCTTTTTCCCTTGAGAGATAGAGAACCCTAGATACATGCTATTTGGGCCTTTTGTGGAGAGGCCCAATATCCCTTTAAGGCCAAGAAATTAAGTAGGAGCACTCTGTCATCTGTTGAGCGCCCTTTGGATGGGCTAGAAGAATTTGTTTGCAAGAGGTGCAGAGAGAAGGATTGGATTGGAGCAAGAAGAAAGCCTGGAAGAGACCTCTTAGAATGGAGTGATCCAGGGACCCCAAAAGGGGCCATCTGCTTTGGTTGTCTAAGGGATAAATGGTCCAGGCCTGGGTGCTATATTTGATCCAAGAGGCATTGTAGGGAAGAGTCAACCAGCAGAGAAGACACATTACCCATGTAAGGAGGAGGGAAGAGGACGCAGAGAAGGAGGAAACTGATTTATTGGCAAAAGGGGCATCCCCACTAGAGCCAAAAAATCAGGAGTGCCTAAGTGGCAAGTTCGAGCTGCAGAGATTGGTCATCACCGAATCCTGACAGTCGAAGCTCTCGTCCTGGATGGAGACAGAGCCATGGGAGACCTTGGCCAAGGCTTTTCAAGACCCCTCCTGGAGAGGCCGGATACTCCCAGGGCCAGAAGAAGCGAGAGGAAGGAGAGGGTAAGTGTCTCTCTAGTGGCCAAGTCTTAAGGTGAGAGGACTAGAACTTTTGAAACTGCCCAAGGAAGGAGTCCCTGAGGGCTACCATAGCCTTAAAGGCTGTGGTGGGGTGCTTTCCTCCCCGCAGGTGGGCAAAGAGATTTGCTGGACGATAAAGGCTGTGGTGGGGTGCTTTCATCCCTGCAGGTGGGCAAAGAGATTTGCCGGATGATAATCAACATATTACAAGAGGGAGGATTTGGGGCACTGTGGGTGAAAAGATTGGAGGTTGGAGGCCAAGGTTTGTCCAAAGAGGTGTGGACTATCTTGAAATCCCTGAGGAAGGACAGTCCAGGTTAAAGGCAAAAAGATATCCTTTAAATCTATGACCGAGAAGTGGATGGCAGTGTGGGGGATCTGAGACAGCAGAGTGTATGGGTTGGGAACCAAAGGATGTATGGGCCTAACGGAGGTGTTGATGAGTCGTAGGTAGGACCCGTTGGGCTTTTTTACTGCTACCCCTTGCTAAGAAGGTCCTGAATAATAGGTTGTAGGCCCAGAAGAGCTTTTGTGGTCAGGGGGTATTGAGCCTGATTTGGGAAGGTGTTAGGATCTTTGAGATAAATGTTAACTGGTGGGCAGTTAACATACAATCGAGTCAACCAGGTTAGTATGGTATTTCATGTCAGCCTCACAAGTGGAGCAGAAATATGGGATCAGAAATTAGTAAAAAACAAGCTGAAAGAGTGTTAAGTAAATTGTTAGAGGAAGGAGGCATCCCAGTAAAATCAAGAGCAGTCAGGGCATACGTTGATACAATACAAAAATGTAGCCCATGGCTTTTTAAGGAGGAGTTGTTGAATATATCACATTGGAACCATCATGGTGAAGATTTAAAAAGAATAGAAAAGAAAAGCCCAGGAACTCTGCCAGTTGGCATATTGACATTGTGGGCGTTGGTATCTTGTTTGCTTAGTCCAAAGCCTTCAGTTCAGACAAAGAGGAAGGAGAAGACATATTGATTCAAGTAAAAGAGAAGGTCTCTCAAGTTAGTCAGAAAGAGGAAAAGATTCAAGTAAAAAAGATCTTTCGAGCTAGTCAGACAGAGGAAGGAAGTTTAGAGCAGAAAAAGCCATCAGGGGAAAAGTTACAACAGGAGACTGCTACTAACACCTTTCTATCACCAGAGGGCATAAGTGTCCAACCAACAGCACCACCTCTACAGGAGACTGCTACTAACACCTTTCTATCACCAGAGGACATAAGTGTCCAACCAACAGCGCCACCTCCATATGCTGGGAGGCCCCCAACCCCCGCAGTTGATAGTTGGGATCCTGAGACAGGATCTCAAGTATTAACATGCCCT